>NC_053024.1:104201772-104527862 GCF_003073215.2 Triticum urartu | reverse complement strand
ATCTGTCAACCCCATACGGCGGAATGTATCATAATACAAAATATTGATACTACTTCCCCCATCCGTGAGCACTTTAGTGAACCTATATCCCCCAACTTGAGGGGCTACCACCAGGGCCAAGTGACCTGGATTATCAACCCGGGGTGGGTGATCATCTCTACTCCACAAAATAGGCTGCTTGGACCAGCGTAAATACTGAGGTACTGCCGGCTCAAGAGAGTTTACTGCCCTTTTGTGAAGCTTCTGATCACGCTTGCACAAACTAGTAGTGAAGACATGATATTGCCCGCTGTTCAGCTATTTGGGATTGCTCTGATAACCCGACTGCTGCTGCTGCTGATTCTCCTGATGGTTGTAACCTCCCTAGTTACCTTGGTGCCCTTGATTGACGTATCCGGTTTGGTTGCCTTGAAACCCTAAACCGGAACCACCACCTCTGTAACCCGGCCCGTGGAAACCTCCTCCTGAACCGCCAGGCGGGCCGTTGTCATATTGGAACATATTGGAATTCTTGAAATCCCGCATGATATAACAGTCCTTCCAAAGATGTGATGCCGGATTCTCCTTCGATCCATGCTTTGGACAGGGCTGATTTAACAGGCGCTCCAAATTGGCCCCTGAACCTCCACCCCTCTGGGGCTGCTTGCCCTTACAGTGCTGGCCATTCTCCTGCGTGTTGGTATTTGCAACAAAGTCCATGGTACTATCGGCCTTGCGCTTACCACCGTTTCCATGCCCTGCCGGATTATGTTGTTGACCTTTGGCATTGCCGTTCTTCTTACCTTTCTCCAGATCCTTGGTATTATCTTAATCGGCGTATTTAACCAAAGCGGCCATGAGTGTTGACATATCATTGCAGTGACATTTGAGCCTTCCCAATTTCTGTTTTAGCGGTTTGAAACAACAATTGCCCTCTAATGTTAACACTGCGGTGTCTACATTGATACGATCTGATGAATGCAAAATTGCTGAGACCCGTTTGACCCAATGGGTCGTGGACTCCCCTTCCTCTTGGACACAAGCGGCCAGATGCACGATTGACATCGGCTGCTTACACGTATCCTTAAAGTTCTGGATAAACCGGTGCTTTAATTCGGCCCATGATCCAACAGAGTTGGTCAGCAAGCTCTTCAACCAAGTGCGAGTTGTTCCTTCCAACATCATGGTGAAATATTTAGCACACACTGCCTCATCCACATCTAACATCTCCATTGCCATCTCATAGCTCTCCACCCACGCTTCTGATTGCAAATCGGCGGTGTAATTTGGTACCTTACGAGGTCCCTTGAAATCCTTGGGCAGTCTCACATTACGCAAAGTGGGGGTTAGACACGGCACCCCTAAGGAACTGAACATCACTCCTGGCTCCACGGAGGCCGTGGGGTGAACCGGAGTATGCTGTCGTGCTCCGTGCCGAGCCGCCAACTCGGCCTCCCGACGTGCGCGGCCATGGTCCACAACATCTTGCGCATTAGCGCCTCCCCCGGCCGGGTTGTTCCCTCGTGGTGAATTTTGGCGACGTGCACTACTGGACACGGCCGGTTCGTCCTCCACGTGTTTTCTATAGCTTTGGTTGGACGGGGAGAGGAATGAATCCTCTCACGACTTTGTGAATACGCCTGCTGTTGATTTAGTGCTGTTTGAAGGAGATCCCTGGCCCGACGTGCTTCCTTAGCAACTGGTGACTCGCCGTCAGTTTGGAGGGCCACCAGGCGTGAAGCGGCGGCCACAATGTTGTCCAACAGGTTGGAATAATGCCCGGGGGGTGTTGGTACATACTGTGGCACAATGTTGTTCTGGCGAGGCGGGTCCGTCGTGCGCGGTTGAACCGGCGCTCCTGTTCTCGGCGCCCCCGCCCGGTTTAGTGTGGGTTGGCTACCAGCTCCTGCTCCTGGTGTGTTGAAGAGATTCTGTGGCTCATAAACCGACGGGAGACGTGATCGATACTTTCTTCTCATGACTTCCTCTAAAGCGTTCTGATCCAGCCTAATCCGGTAGGCCTGTGCTTCCAATTCAGCCCGCTCTGTAGCTATCCTAGCATTCTCTGTTGCCAGGTCCGCTTTAGCCTGGGCTATTTGATCTTTTACCTTTGCAATCTCCGCATTGTGCTGATCCCTGGCTGCTGCATCCACCTCCGCAGCCATCAACGTTGCCAAAGCGTCGAACAAATCAGACAAGACTTGGGCAGGAGGCGGCGCCGACCTTCCCGCCCTTGCTGGTGTGGCCGTTGTTGAACCGGAGAGCATTGCTGCGGCGGTAGATGAATGAGGCGCCGATTGTGTGCCGGCCATGAAGATGGCGGCCCGGTTTGGTAGATCGGGGGAATCTGGAATACTATTGCCCTCGGATCCTCCATCAATCCGGCCGTCTTGGAACTGGTAAAGTGATTCGGTCTCTCCAGAAGACTCGTCATCAGAACAGACCACAGTCTCTCCATCGGACACCGGCCCGTCCTCGTACCTCGATCCATGGATGACGCCCACGAAAACATGCCTTGCCTCGGGCTGAACCGGCGAAGAACTTGCACACTGAGCCGTTTCAATGATGTCGGTGTAGATGTCCGGCTCAGGGGCCGGTTCGCCGATCTTGCCGATGAAGACGTGAATCCCACCAAAGGGGACCCGGTACCCGTACTCGATTGAATCGGCCTCGGGACCCCATCCTGCATTGTCAATGTAGAGCTTGCCGCGACGACTCTTCGTCATCCGGCCCACAGCGTATCCCTTAAGTCCATCGAAGCTGCCCTTCAAGAACTCAAAACCATCGTGCGATAGCCCCACGGTGGGCGCCAACTGACGTGGGTTTGTCACGGCAGATGTCCTTGTGAAAGGACTTAGTCGTGGAGCCATCGCTATGGATTAGCTTTAAGGGGTTAAACCGGACAAAGGGACACGGGGAATTTTATACTAGTTCGGCCCCTTCGAGGAAGGTAAAAGCCTACGTCTAGTTGTGATTGGTATTGCTAGGGTTTCGAAGGCCAGGGAGCGAATCCGCTTTGTCTGGCTCTCGAGTTGTTGTCTATTGTCCTGAACCGCTGCCGGGTCGTCCCCTTATATACATGGGCGGCGCTCATCGGTTTACAGAGTCCCGAGACCGGCTCATAAACGTGTCCGGTTCGGTCTCCACTCTTTCTATCTTACAATACAAGTTTCATACAAATGCCGGTTCACGGCTACGGGCCTTAAACCGGTTCTGGGCCCTGGACCTTTCCTCTTCTGTCTACATGGGCTTCAAGCATAATCAACTACGGATAAAGTTAACCCGGCCTTTCCTGGCCGGTTTATGCCTAGTAGTAATATCCCCAACAGTCACCAAATCACATAACTCATATAATACAAAATTGTCATCGAACGTTAAGTGTGCGGACCCTACGGGTTCGAGAAATATGTAGACTTGACTGAGACACCTCTCCGGTGAATAACCAATAGCGGAACCTGGATGCTCATATTGGTTCCCACATATTCTACGAAGATCTTTATCGGTCGTACCATAATAACAACATATGTTATTCCCTTTGTCATCGATATGTTACTTGCCCGAGATTCGACCGTCGGTATCTTTATACCTAGTTCAATCTCGTTACTGGCAAGTCTCTTTACTCGTTCCTTAATAAATCATCACGCAGCTAACTCATTAGTCATATTGCTTGCAAGGCTTATTATGATGTGCATTACCGAGAGGGCCCAGAGATACCTCTCCGATACTCGGGGTGACAAATCCTAATCTTGATCTATGCCAACCCAACAAACACCTTCGGAGATACCTGTAGAGCATCTTTATAATCACCCAGTTATGTTGTGACGTTTGATAATACACAATGCATTCCTCCGGTATCCGGGAGTTGCATAATCTCATAGTCGAAGGAATATGTATTTGACATGAAGAAAGCAATAGAAATAAAACTGAACGATCAATATGCTAAGCTAACGGATGGGTCTTGTCCATCACATCATTCTCCTAATGGTGTGATCCCATTCATCAAATGAAAACACATGTGTATGGTTAGGAAACTTAACCATCTTTGATTAACGAGCTAGTCTAGTAGAGGCTTACTAGGGACATAGTGTTTTGTCTATGTATTCACACATGTATCAAGTTTCTGGTTAATACAATTCTAGCATGAATAATAAGCATTTATCATGATATAAGGAAATAAAAAAATAAAAACTTCATTATAATTGCCTCTAGGGCGTTTTTCCTTCAGAAACAGTGCAGGAGGTTGCAAGACATGTTTCTATTCAATGAATCCATTAGTAAACTTGCACTAGTTGAAATACCACTTGAAGGTAGAAGTTTCACCTGTAGTAATATGAAGGATGCTCCCCTTTTAGAAAAATTAGACTAGTGTTTCACCTCCGAATGTTGGACTCTTTCATATCCAAATAGCATGGTCGTATCACTTGCTAGAACAACATTAGATCATGTACCTGTGGTTATCAAAATTTGTACTTCTATTCCAAGGTCAAAGATCTTCAGATTTGAAAATTTCTACCTGGAACACCCACAATTCATAGATGTAGTCAAAGTAATTTTACTTTGGGAGCAACAGGTTCTTGAACATGATAGTGCAATTTTTTTTGCTAACTTCAAAAGATTGAAAAAGGGATTGAAAAACTGGGCTAGAAATATCTCTGATCTTATAAGCATCATTGATAACACCAATTATGTGATACTACTCTATGACACAATTAAAGAATTCAGGCACTTAACACCCGAGGAAGAGAATAACAGAGTTACCATGAAACACCGTTTGGAACAAATACTGTCATTGCAAAAAAACTACTGAAAACAAAGAGCCACTATCAGAAATATCAAATTTGGTGAGGCAAACACCAAATTCTTTCAAGCCAAGCCTACCATCAAACATAGGAATAATCTTATCACTGTTTTAAAGGATGAGAAGGGCAATGAGCACAATGATCATCACACCAAAGCTACAATCCTATATGCTATCTTCAAAAATAGATTGGGCATCTCATAGCTTACTACGAACCCTCAGCAATCTGCAAGAACTTGAAGCTGAGTTTTCCAAAAAATAAATTGATGATGTAATTAAATAGATGGCTAGTGATAAATCTCCAGGACCAAATGGATTCAATGCTGCATTTCTCAAGGCTTGTTGGGATATCATTGCACCTGATTTCTACAAGCTTATTGCTGATTTCCATGGAGGCAAGGTTAATTGTAACATCCCAAATTTTCAATTTGAAATGTTATACATTAGGTCATCATGCATATCATATTTTATTTTGCTTTTGGTTTTGATCCTAGAAAATCCTAAGCAACTCAAGGACCCACGGAGAGAGTTGGGGATTTCGTTAATTACATATTTGAGTTTTCTCAAATTATGTAAACAGGATCATTTGATTTTATTTATTTTATCATCAATTATTTCTATTACAAAAATATGAGAGAGGGAATAAAATGACTTTCCCAAAATATAGAAATATTGAGGATTTAATAAAAAAATCAAATAAGTTTTATTTCGGAGTTTTTCGGTATTTTTATTTGAATTTAGGAAAAATGCGCGTTTTTCAAAGTTGTAGTTTGGGCCCAGATAAATGTTCACTTTATCGGGCTTGATTTTAGAAACCCAGCAAAATTTATTTCGTGATTTTTGGAGTCCGGTTAGTATTTCTTTTTATTTTTCTTCCGAGAGGATAAAAAAACGGAAACCGACTACGGGCCGTACCCGGCCAGGAAACCTCCGCCCGGGGCCTTTATATAGCGCCTGAGCCGGCCCGAGAGAGAGAGAGAGGCCCGAAGCTAGCTAACCCTAACCCTAGCTAAGCCGCCGCCGCCGCCGTCGCCGGAGCCGGAGCGCGCGCCTTTCAAGGTTCGCCGCCGCCTCGTTTTCCGTGCAGTTTTTTCTTTTTTTTTTAAAAAGAAAATTTGTTCGTCGTTTTCCTTTTTCGTCGGATTTTCCGCGGTTATTTTCTGATCGTGGTTTCTGATCTGATTTTCGTTTTAGTATAACTTTTCGCTCGTTTATCGGAATCAGGCGATTCAAGCGCCTGGAGTTTCATCTCGAAACCCTCTTTCCGAATAATCAACTTAAACAAGTTTTTGCTACTGTAAAATTTGCCCTAGATCCATATTACTAGAACGAAGTTGTTTTCTTTCGCCATTTGATTTCTTTTGCTTCGTTCGATTTGATTCTTTTTGCCAACCAGGGTTCTTAAGTTGAACATTCTGGTTAGATCTTCTATTTGAGTTTACCTGTGCATTAGATGAGTACTTATTGTATGCTTGTTTGTTTGTCTGCGGTAGAATACCCAGAGTGCGCCGCCTGTTACGTTGAATCTCTAGGTTACGCGGATCATCAGCAAGGCAAGTAACACTTTGATCATACCTTTTCTACAACCCAGTTTTATTGCATTAGATCAATCCTCACACATTGCATGATTATGATCTAACTAAACTGTGGGATGGGAAGTAGATGAGGTAGTGCCTATTACCTGTTTATTATCAAACCTTTGGGAGTTACTTCTATGTTTGCTCATTATGCCATGCTATGCTAGTAGACGTGGATTGGGTGAGTGATATCCATGACAGATGTGAGATTTATAATTAAGGGTTTATCTAAGGTGGCAACCTAACACACATCTGGGTGGATTGAGGCACCTGGGGTTACCAGGACTTGCCTGTTTTTATTGGACCGCCACCCAGGCCCAAAGGGATCATGAGATTATTCATACTAGAAACTTCCGTGTGCAGCCACAAGCCATTATGGGCTCTGGCATAGTTGACTAAGTTGTGCGAACTCTTACAGTGGTAGACTAGCAGATGTAGGGGAAAGTAGGTGTACCGGTCTACCCGTCGTAAGGTGCTAGCGCTTCTGAAAGACTGTGTCTCGGTCATCCGTTTCTCAAACACCATGTAGTGCGAGAAACCAAACGGAGGCGATCGAGTCTTGTGGGGAAAAGTGCGCAAACCTCTACAGAGTGTAATAAACTAATCATGATTAGCCGTGTCCCCAGTTATGGACATCTTGAGTGTCTAGTACTTGGATTTTCATGTGAATCTCAACATGTTACTCTAAATTAATTTTGATGGGTTTTAATGATGTTACTTAATTGGGATTGAGAATGCTGTCAACCATTCTCAATGTTTCACAACCACCATGATAGTAATTAATTTTATTCCTTCGAAGTAGGGAAAAATTGGCTTTACGCAAAAACAGTAACCATAGAGCTTTCCACCAGCCAAATATGCATATAGTGTAGTTGTTGCATTCCATTACTCTCTATGTGTTACCTTGCCAGCATATTCCATGTGCTGACCCGTTTTCGGGCTGCAACGTTAATGTTGCATACTTTTCAGACGACGATTAAGGAGTTTTAGGTCATGGTTCTATACTCAGTGATGTCGTTGGAGTTGATGGACTCACTTATCTTCCAAGCTTTCGGCTGTTATCGTTATTAGATGGCCTTAAGCCATATTTATTGTAATAAGTTCTCTTTTGAGACACCCGATGTAATAAGTGTGTGATTGCTACTCTGCTATAAATCCTCCGAGTACTATGTGGTGTCAGCATTACTGATCCAGGGATGACACCGGAGCACAGAGATCAGACTGTTTGAGGTCTGGTCGCTACAGAGATGGTATCAGAGCACACGCTGACTGTAGGACACGACCACTAAGCTAAAGACCTAGATCACTACTCACTCTCTTCTCTTCTGACCTCTCATCTTTTCTACTCTTTAGGATGGCGGATGCAAGGAACAAGTTCACCCAACCAGATGAAGATACACCCTTTGGACGCCACTTGAAGGAAGTCACTAGATACCTGAACATAGGAATACCAAGCTTCACGGGAACCTACAATGCCACTTTACCTGAAGAAGAGCGCTGGATGATTCAAGTTCAAGTTCCAGGGAGGACATTCATGCCAGTCACTGAGCCCATAGAGTTTTCTTTTGATGCACCGACTTGGAGTCTAGGAAAGAGTATGGCAGCTCACATCGCCATGGGACGCATTGGAGAAGTCTACCGCAAGGATCTCAAGGATACTATCTACCAGATTTGTGGGCGCCGAGATGAACACTGGGAGATGATCAGCACCAGGAAAGATAGATCAATTGCAGCTTTTATTCAGGAGTTAAATCAGCACATTCGACGCCAGGAGAATCAGATGTGCGCCGACATGATAGATCTGAAGAAGGCTAAGACTAGAATCAGGGAACTGGAGGAAGAACTCAAGGCTACACGCGAGGATTATGAAGAAGAAATTGAAGTATTGGTGGATAAGAATGCCGAGCTAACAAAGAAGATTGGCATATTTTTGGGAGGCCCGACACCAGTAGATGAAGACGAAGAACCCAAGGAGATTAGCCCGGAAGACTACATCATCATTGACGGCACCGACTCGGAACAAGATAGTAGCGATGATGGCTACGTTGATGAAGCAGGAGCAGATATCATGGAGTCTACAACCGTAGAATATTTCTAGTAGACCACCTCATCAGTAGTAGTAGTCCACCATGTAAATATAGTAGTCCGAGCACTTTTGCGATAGTTAGATCGATTGTATGCCTTTGTTTGATTGATTGGAGTGAATTGTGTGTTTTTGCCTCATGTGCATATGGGTAGTGTTTTCTCTTTAGACCCCCTCTATTCTTATATCTCATCTTTTCTAAACCCTCAGATGCCTCCGAGACGTGACCCCGGATTTGCCTTTCCGCCGGAGCTCACCCAGTTGATCCAGCAGCAGAACACCTTGATGCAGTT
Organism: Triticum urartu; assembly: GCF_003073215.2. Lineage (NCBI taxonomy): Eukaryota > Viridiplantae > Streptophyta > Magnoliopsida > Poales > Poaceae > Triticum > Triticum urartu. The sequence continues at coordinate 104,519,132 of NC_053024.1, read as the reverse complement.
GCTAGTTCAGAATCAGAATCAGGGGAACAACAACAACACCCCACCACCACCACCACCACCTGTTGACCACTTAGCCCGTTTTCTTAGGCTAAATCCGCCGGTGTTTTCCAGTAGCACCGAGCCGATAGTAGCAGATGATTGGCTCCGCAAGATAGCTAGGGAGTTGACCACAGCAGGATGCACAGATGTGGAGAAGGTTAAGTTTGCCGCACATCAGTTAGAAGGACCCGCAGCATCTTGGTGGGAGAATTTCACAGCCACTTTCCCAGTCGACACTATCACATGGGACCAGTTTCAGCAAGCTTTTCGTACTGCCCATGTTTCAGCAGGAGCAATGGCCATGAAGAAGCGTGAGTTTCGTAACTTGCGCCAAGGAGGACGGACAGTTGGCCAGTATGTGGAGGAGTTTAGTAAGCTAGCACGTTATGCCCCAGATGACGTTGCTACGGATGCAGCTAAGCAGGAGAAATTCCTGGAAGGACTGAATGATGAGTTGAGTATGCAGTTGATGGTAGCTACCTTCAACAACTACCAGGAGTTGGTAGATCGTGCTCTTATGATTAAAGGGAAGCAGCAGCAAATCGAGAACCGCAAGAGGAAGTATGGACAAGGGAAGTATAATTCAGGAGCTCAGCAGAAGCCTCGTTTTACCCCTAGACCAGGAGGACATTTTCAGCATACCCATGGAGTAGGTAGCTCGCACAATCACAATGGCACCAAAAATGGTAATGGGAATGGAGGAAGTAATGGACAGAACCGCAGCACCCCATCAACCCCAGCCAAGAAGGACTTGAGCCACGTCACTTGCTATAAGTGTTCGAAGCCAGGACATTATGCAAATGACTGTCCTGAAGGACAAAACGGCAATGGAAGTTCTGGAAAGAAGCCGAACCCTTTCAACAGGGGACAGGTGAACCACGTTAATGTGGAGGAGGTTGAAGCTCAGCCCGATGCAGTAATAGGTAAGTTTTTGGTTAAGTCATTTACCGCACTCGTTCTTTTTGATACTGGTGCATCGCATTCATACATATCAAGGGGATTTGTGGAAAAGTATAGCCTGCCCACTAGGATTCTTAAAACACCTATGCTAGTAAGCTCACCAGGAGCGGAGTACATGGCCAGTCAAGGATGTTTTCAAGTGCCATTAAGTATAGGAAGGCATCTTTTCCCAACGGATTTAATTATTTTGGAATCCCAAGGTCTGGATGTGATTCTTGGTATGGATTGGCTGTCGATGTATGAAGGAAACATCAATTGCGCCAGTAAGACAATTTTGCTCACAACGCCAGAAGGAAGAAGGATCAAGTATGTATCCCGGCATGCGCCAAACAGGACACAAGTAAATTCCTTATCAGGAGTTGTGCAGGAGGAAGTACCAGTGGTAAAGGATTTTCCTGATGTATTTCCCGAAGAGTTGCCAGGCATGCCACCGGATAGAGACATTGAGTTTTTGATTAAGCTTTTGCCAGGCACTGGGCCAATATCGAAGAGACCATATAGGATGCCAGCAAAAGATTTGGTGGAAATTAAGAAGCAGATTAAGGAGTTACTGGATAAGGGATATATTCGCCCAAGTTCTTCGCCTTGGGGATCACCAGTACTTCTAGTGGAGAAGAAGGATGGATCGTTAAGGATGGTTGTTGATTATCGAGGATTGAATGAAGTAACGATCAAGAACAAGTACCCACTACCAATGATCAACGATCTGTTTGATCGATTGCAAGGAGCTAAAGTGTTTTCCAAGATAGATTTGCGATCAGGATACCACCAGTTGAAGATTCGAGAACAGGATATACCTAAGACAGCATTCACCACAAGATATGGACTATATGAGTATACCATTATGTCATTTGGACTGACTAACGCGCCTGCCTATTTTATGAACATGATGAACAAAGTGTTTATGGAGTTTTTGGATAAGTTCGTCGTAGTGTTCATTGATGATATCCTGGTTTATTCGAAGAATGAAGAGGAACATAAGGAGCATTTGCGTTTGATACTTGGAAAGCTCAGAGAACACCAATTATACGCCAAGTTCAGCAAATGTGAATTTTGGTTGAAGGAAGTAGGATTCCTCGGACACGTTATATCTGGAGAAGGTATAGCAGTAGATCCCGCTAAAGTTGAAACCGTGACCAAGTGGGAAGCCCCAACTACCGTTGGAGAGATCCGGAGTTTTCTTGGACTCGCAGGATACTACCGGAGATTTATTGAGAATTTCTCAAAGATCGTAAAGCCTATGACGGAGTTGCTGAAGAAGGATACTAAGTTCAAATGGATTGAGGAGTGTGAGGCTAGTTTCCAGGAGTTGAAGAGAGCAGTGCTTATGCAGGAAGGAAGAGTTGTTTCGTATGCTTCACGACAACTGAAGCCCCACGAATTGAATTATGCTACGCATGATTTGGAGTTAGCAGCCGTAGTGCATGCATTGAAGACATGGAGACATTTCCTCATTGGAAATCATTGTGAGGTGTACACGGATCATAAGAGTTTGAAGTACATTTTCACGCAGAAGGAGTTGAACCTCAGACAAAGGAGATGGTTGGAGCTTATCAAGGATTATGATATGAAATTGCATTATCATCCCGGAAAAGCTAATGTAGTAGCTGACGCATTAAGCCGTAAGAGCCATGTCAATAGTTAATGACGGGAGAAATACCCAAGGAGTTAGCAGAAAATCTTCGTGAACTATGTTTGGAAATAGTTCCGAGAGGCTATGTAGCAGCATTGGAGATTCAGTCAACTTTGATGGATAGAATCAGAGAAGCTCAGAAAACTGACAAAGAGATTGCCGCTATAAAGGAGAAACTGAGCAAAGGAAAAGCTAAAGGATTTCGTGAGGATGAGCACGACACCCTATGGTTTGAAGACCGTGTTTATGCCCAATGACCCGGAGAATCAGAAAGTTGATTCTGCAAGAGGCACATGATTCACCGTATTCGATTCACCCAGGAAATACCAAGATGTATTTGGATTTGAAGGATATTTTCTGGTGGACCGGAATGAAGAAGGATATTGCGGAGTATGTAGCAGTTTGTGACGTATGTCAGAGAGTAAAGGCAGAGCATCAGAAGCCAGCAGGATTGTTGCAACCATTGCCGATACCCGAATGGAAGTGGGATAAGCTAGGCATGGATTTTTATCACGGGATTACCAAGGACTCGTTCAGGCTATGACTCGATTTGGGTTGTAGTCGATCGATTGACGAAAGTAGCTCATTTCATCCCAGTAAAGACCACTTACACCAGTGCTAAGTTGGCAAAGATATACATGACCAGGATCGTATGTTTGCATGGAGTTTCGAGGAGCATCGTATCAGATAGAGGAACCCAGCTTACCTCAAAGTTCTGGAAGCAGTTGCATGAGACTTTGGGTACTAGGCTAGAATTTAGTACAGCTTTTCACCCGCAGACAGATGGACAGACCGAGAGAGTCAATCAGATTTTGGAGGATATGCTGAGAGCTTGTGCGCTAGATTATGGATCTAGTTGGGACGATAATTTGCCGTATGCAGAGTTCTCTTACAATAATAGTTATCAGACCAGTTTGAAGATGGCACCTTTCGAAGCTTTGTACGGAAGGAGGTGCAGGACACCGTTGTCATGGGACGAAGTTGGAGACCGCCAGTTGTTTGGACCAGATCTGATTAAGGAGTCTAAACAGAAGGTGAAGTTGATTCGCGATAGGCTCAAGGTAGCCCAGTCTAGGCAGAAGAGCTACGCAGATTCTAAACGCAAGGAGACAGTTTACGAAGTTGGAGACAGAGTTTATCTCCGAGTATCCCCACTTCGAGGGATTAAGCGCTTTGGAGTTAAGGGGAAGTTAGCGCCACGATTTATAGGACCATATCGAGTTTTGGAGCGTATGGGAGAAGTGGCCTACAAGTTGGATTTGCCAGAAGTATTGGCAGGAGTGCATGATGTGTTCCACGTTTCTCAGTTGAAAAAGTGTCACGCGGAGATGACTGACATACCCTTGAGAGACACAGTGCCATTAGAAGCAATTCAGTTGGATAATAATTTGACCTATGAGGAGAAACCAGTCAAGATCCTCGAGTTTGCCAGTCGAGTTACTCGTAGCAAGGTTATCAAGTTTTGCAAAGTTCAGTGGAGCCACCACACGGAGGATGAAGCCACCTGGGAGCGAGAGGAAGATTTGCTCAAAGACCACCCTCACCTATTTTCTAGCCAACCCGAATCTCGAGGGCGAGATTCATCTTAAAGGGGGTAGGTTTGTAACATCCCAAATTTTCAATTTGGAATGTTATACATTAGGTCATCATGCATATCATATTTTATTTTGCTTTTGGTTTTGATCCTAGAAAATCCTAAGCAACTCAAGGACCCACGGAGAGAGTTGGGGATTTCGTTATTTACATATTTGAGTTTTCTCAAATTATGTAAACAGGATCATTTGATTTTATTTATTTTATCATCAATTATTTCTATTACAAAAATATGAGAGAGGGAATAAAATGACTTTCCCAAAATATAGAAATATTGAGGATTTAATAAAAAAATCAAATAAGTTTTATTTCGGAGTTTTTCGGTATTTTTATTTGAATTTAGGAAAAATGCTCGTTTTTCAAAGTTGTAGTTTGGGCCCAGATAAATGTTCACTTTATCGGGCTTGATTTTAGAAACTCAGCAAAATTTATTTCGTGATTTTTGGAGTCCGTTTAGTATTTCTTTTTATTTTTCTTCCGAGCGGATAAAAAAACGGAAACCGACTACGGGCCGTACCCGGCCAGGAAACCTCCGCCCGGGGCCTTTATATAGCGCCCGAGCCGGCCCGAGAGAGAGAGAGAGAGAGAGAGAGGCCCGAAGCCAGCTAACCCTAACCCTAGCTAAGCCGCCGCCGCCGCCTCCCAGCCGCCGCCGCCGCCCGCCGCCGCCGTCGCCGGAGCGTGCGCCTTTCGAGGTTCGTCGCCGCCTCATTTTCCGTGCAGTTTTTTTCTTTTTAAAAAAAAATTCTGTTCGTCGTTTTCCTTTTTCGTCGGATTTTCCACGGTTATTTTCTGATCGCGATTTCTGATCCGATTTTCGTTTTAGTATAACTTTTCGCTCGTTTATCGGAATCAGGCGATTCAAGCGCCTGGAGTTTCGTCTCGAAACCCTCTTTCCGAATAATAAACTTAAACAAGTTTTTGCTACTGTAAAATTTTCCCTAGATCCAGATTACTAGAACGAAGTTGTTTTCTTTCGCCGTTTGATTTCTTTTGCTTCGTTCGATTTGATTCTTTTTTCCAACCAGGGTTCTTAAGTTGAACATTCTGGTTAGATCTTCTATTTGAGTTTACATGTGCATTAGATGAGTACTTATTGTATGCTTGTTTGTTTGTCTGCGATAGAATACCCGGAGTGCGCCGCCTGTTACGTTGAATCTCTAGGTTACGCGGATCATCAGCAAGGCAAGTAACACTTTGATCATACCTTTTCTACAACCCAGTTTTATTGCATTAGATCAATCCTCACACATTGCATGATTATGATCTAACTAAACTGTGGGATGGGAAGTAGATGAGGTAGTGCCTATTACCTGTTTATTATCAAACCTTTGGGAGTTACTTCTATGTTTGCTCATTATGCCATGCTATGCTAGTAGACGTGGATTGGGTGAGTGATATCCATGATAGATGTGAGATTTATAATTAAGGGTTTATCTAAGGTGGCAACCTAACACACATCTGGGTGGATTGAGGCACCTGGGGTTACCAGGACTTGCCTGTTTTTATTGGACCGCCACCCAGGCCCAAAGGGATCATGAGATTATTCATACTAGAAACTTCCATGTGCAGCCACAAGCCATTATGGGCTCTGGCATAGTTGACTAAGTTGTGCGAACTCTTACAGTGGTAGACTAGCAGATGTAGGGGAAAGTAGGTGTACCGGTCTACCCGTCGTAAGGTGCTAGCGCTTCTGAAAGACTGTGTCTCGGTCATCCGTTTCTCAAACACCACGTAGTGCGAGAAACCAAATGGAGGTGATCGAGTCTTGTGGGGAAAAGTGCGCAAACCTCTACAGAGTTTAATAAACTAATCATGATTAGCCGTGTCGCCGGTTATGGACATCTTGAGTACCTAGTACTTGGATTTTCATGTGAATCTCAACATGTTACTCTAAATTAATTTTGATGGGTTTTAATGATGTTACTTAATTGGGATTGAGAATGCTGTCAACCATTCTCAATGTTTCACAACCACCATGATAGTAATTAATTTTATTCCTTTGAAGTAGGGAAAAATTGGCTTTATGCAAAAACAGTAACCATAGAGCTTTCCACCAGCCAAATATGCATATAGTATAGTTGTTGCATTCCATTACTCTCTATGTGTTACCTTGCCAGCATATTCCATGTGCTGACCCGTTTTCGGGCTGCAACGTTAATGTTGCAGACTTTTCAGACGACGATTAAGGAGTTTTAGGTCATGGTTCTATACTCAGTGATGCCGTTGGAGTTGATGGACTCACTTATCTTCCAAGCTTTCCGCTGTTATCGTTATTAGATGGCCTTAAACCATATTTATTGTAATAAGTTCTCTTTTGAGACACCCGATGTAATAAGTGTGTGATTGCTACTCTGCTATAAATCCTCCGAGTACTGTGTGGTGTCAGCATTACTGATCCAGGGATGACACCGGAGCACAGAGATCAGACTGTTTGAGGTCTGGTCGCTACATTAATATGCAAAGCATCAACTACTCTCTCGTTACCTTGATACCAAAGAAAGAGGTTGCTAGCTCTCGAGGAGATTATACACCTTTCTCACTGCCCAATTGCACTCTGAAGATTATTACCAAGCTCCTTGCAAACAAACTACAAAAGGTTACACTCTCCCTTGTCCATGAAAATCAGTATGGATTCCTTAACAACAGATGTATTCAAGATTGTTTTGCATGGTCTTTTGAGTATCTCCATCAATGATATCATACAAATGATGATATTGTGCTACTTAAATTAGATTTTGAGAAGGCATTTGATATGATTGGCCATGATACCATTATGGAGATTCTACAAGCTAAGGGTTTTTGCACCAGATGGCTGAACTGGATCAAGTTGATATATAGCATAGGCTACTCGGCTGTACTTCTAAATGGCATACCAAGCAAACAATTCCTCTATAAGAAAGGTGCAGACAATAAGACCCACTATCACCACTTATTTTTGTCCTAGCTGCTATTCTACTTCTGTCAATGTTCAATGAAGCAATGCACACATGCTTGATTGAAAGTCCACTATAACATGCAACTTGGCCTGCCTATCCTGTGATACAATATGCTAGTGACACAATTCTTGTCATTCCAACCAAAGAAATGCTGCTCAACCACATTAAGAATTTACTCCTACATTATGCTGCATACACTGGTTTGAAGGTGAATTATTCCAAGTCAACCATGCCAAATTGGAAGTCTTCACATCACATACTTGGTCCTGCCACTCAGCCTCATTAGGCCTAAAACTGAAGATTTTGTGCCTATGTTGACTGGAATTGAAAGAAGACTATTAAGTTGCTCCACACTCCTGTCTTTGGGTGACAAGCTCACTCTGCTGAAATTGGTATTTGCAAGTATGCCCATATTCTTAATGACCACCCTTGCTATCCCAAAACCTATGGTCAATCACATTAATAAATACCTTAGGACCAGCCTATGAAAGAAACATGGTATTGGTGATCAAGGACCCTCACTCATTTCATGGGATAAAGTGTTGCCTCCACATATTCCTTAACAAAGAGCATATTCCTTGGGTCAAAATTATTTGGGAGACTCTTATTCAGACTCTATGCCAGGAGATAAACTGGTGGGCTCATTGTCGGTGTCAAAACTGGCCGATCTCGGGTAGGGGGTCCCGAACTGTGCGTATGAGGATCGAAGGTAACATGAGACTAAGGGGAGACGATGTTTACCCAGGTTCAGGCCCTCTTAACGAAGGTAAAACCCTACTTCGTGATTGATTGACTTTGATGAGTATAGGGGTTACATGAGTTGATCTACCTTGAGATCGTAATGGCTAAACCCTAGAAGTTGAGCCTATATGAATTTTCCTTGCCTCTACGGACTAAACCCTCTGGTTTATATAGACACCGGAGGGGCCTAGGGTTGTACAGAGTCGGCTTACAGAGAAAGGAAATTATACATCCGAACGCCAAGCTCTCCATCCACGCAAAGGAGAGTCCCATCCGGACACGAGGGAAGGCCTTCTACCTTATATCTTCACGGCCCATCAGTCCGGCCCATATCACACATCCCGGACACCCGAGGACCCCATAATCCAGGACTCCCTCACTCATTCTCATGGAAGGCAGTACTCAAACTTCTCCCTCTGTTCAAGCAACACTATATATGCAATGTTGAACAGGAGATGCCATTATGTTTTGGGAAGATAATTGGAACAACCAAGGTCTGAATGTCACATACCCTGAAACCTACTCATTACCACAAAACCTAACATCTCCCTCAAACAAGTAATGGATATTCAAGATCTGGAAAACATATTCCATAGACCATTATCCTCTTAGGCTTTCGAGCAATTCAACCTTCTTGACGCCACTCTAGCAGGAAGACAAAATAATGATCATCAGGACTCATGGACTTACAGATGTAAGACACCTAAATATTCATCTACGAAGATGTATAGAGCTATGATTGGACCCAACAAGATACACCACATTTTCAGATCCCTATGGAGTTGCTCATCCAGACACACACACAATTTTTTTTCTCTTCTTCTTCATGATAGAGTCAATACCAGAAACCTGTTACGGAGGAAATCCATGCACCTAGACTCCTATGATTGTGTGCTATCTACATAATAGGTTGAAGAAACTCTCATGCATATGTCTCGGGACTCCTTTCACCCTAAACCGCTGGGACTGAGGAATCCCAAGCTTTGATGAAATATGCTTCAGGGTCCAGGCCATTAATCATGAGATTGCATTGGATATTATCATCATGAGTTGCTGGAGCATATGGTCTGTAAGGAATGATAAAATCTTTCGACAAGCACAAGCCCACCTCAACGGATGGATCTTTTATCTTATGGAGGGAATGAAAGTAGTACAGATCAGAGCTAAGCCACCCAAGGCTCAGAAAGTCAAGACCTGGATTGAACAATTTATGAATTAAGTGTACATTATGTTTCATAAAACGGGCATAGGATGAGTGACACTTTGTTCCTTTTTACTCTTTGTTTGTACATACCATTTATTAATGAAAATATACCATAGAACAACCAGTTGGTTAATGGAATTCTATTTCCTGTCAAAAATAACTTACCACCTGATGCCATGATTTGTTTTCATACCTTTTTCTCTTCCTGTAGCATCGGAGCTGGAATGCAGCAGGCTGGATTGGTCTGCCAAAAACTAGGAGCATCTAAGTATATGTTTGGGAAGATTGCATAATTTTCACTGGCGTTGCTTTACAACAGTAACTCACCTGCTCTGCCTATTACACGCGTATCATCCTTGCCCTGTTTATAAGTTGTTTGGAAAACATACACAGATGAACAAACTAGGTAGAGTAGTACAACTGAACACATGCTTAACATTTTTTAGCCAAACTTCCTCACAGTAATTCAAAAATAATCAAAATTAAAGGCATCAGCAAACATAAATAACATGATCAAATTAAGTTGCGAAACAAAAAAATTCTAGAACATAGACACAACAGGTAGATTCAAAATTCTCTCTAGCAAACTATCTACACATACAATACACAAGATCCGAAGGCATCGAAACTTACTAGCTTGATCGAAATGATTTCAGTAGACATAAATATCCTAATGAAAACTAGGTCTCTCAAAATAGTATATCTCATTTGAGCACTCCATTTTCTTCCAGTGTATCTCATCGACTCGTCCTAGCTCTTGCAATGAAAGCCTTCATTATGTTATACCAGCCTCCTATGTATTTTACAAGAAAACATCAGAAAAATATAAATCTTGTACTAGCATATGCAAAAAAACATGAAGCCTACCATTATAACTCATGGATATGGTCATACAAATAAATGCACTAAAAAGGGAGAAGTATTCTTTAAACCAGATTCATACGAATTATCAAACATTTAAACCAAAAAATAGTTTGCATGTGAATCAATTATTCTATCAAACTTTCGTAACATTCTCCATAGCACATATTGCCCTCCACACTTCAGAATCCAAAGTTCCAAACCCCAAGAGGAGTACAGTGGACTAATCCACGAGTTATACCGGACCCATTGACAAACATCTTGTCAGAAGTCGGTGAGAGGTCCTGCACAGAAGCTATGTCTCGCTTATTGCCGCCTCGCTTCTACTGCAGCTTAGGGCACACTCGTCTTAGTGGGTCGGCCCATCAAAACGGTTTTAAAAAGGTTCTATAGACTGGTTTGGGCTGGTTTTAGTACATTTAATGCAGTATTTTCTCTTTTTTTGGGGGGGGGGGGAGTTAGAACCTTTCATGGTTGAGGGGAATTGTGCTTCACCTTGGGCCTATATGGGCCACGAATAGGCTAGAGTTTCCATGAAAAAGTAATCTCATCCACTAAAATTCACTAATTTAGATGGGTCCACAAATTCGATGGCTTGACGTTACTGATTATTATGGGAATTTCTAGCATAATTTCCAATTTTCGACACATATTTTGCTTTTAGTATATAATAGAATACATGCCTATTTTCTAATACCAGTTATACATTTTTGTATGCACATGAATTTTTTATACACCTTGAACTTTTTTTTCAAATGGATGACGAATATTGTTTAGAATACAAGTTCAACATTTTTCAAACACATTGAGGATTTTTTTTCAAATAGTACGAAACACTTTCCAAAAGTTACACAAACAATTTTTTTATACTGTATTAATTTTCGAAAAATCACAAGCATATATTTCAAATGTACCAATATTTTTTTATTGTGACAAACATTATTTTAAATATTATGAAATAGTGCTTTACATTGTATAACATTTTTAAAATGTCACTGAGATATTTTTTTAACACGTGAACATTTTTTTAAATGTAAATACAATTTATTGAAATGGCATGGAACATTTTTTTCCCGCATTATGTGAATTTCTTTTACATTGTATTCTCAATTTTAAATATCACCGACATATTCTAGAAATTTTCAGTTTTTACTAAAATGTGTAGTAATAATATTTGAATGCTATCAACATTATTAATAAAATTTGCGAGCTTTGTTTTACAAAGGATGAACATTTTTTTAAAAAGTACGATGAATGTTTCTAAATTGTTCTAACTAACATTTTGAATATATGTAATAAGAATATTTTGAAATACAAGCTATAATATTCAAAAGAAAAAAATAAAAAAATGAAGAAATGTGAGGAAAGGAAACGAACGATTACGAATGCTGCCTGAGGCGAGGAGGTGTTTGTTCTGACTGGCAATAGACAAAACAAAGCACTGATCCCCTCAAAAACAAAAACAAAGCGCTGAGCTGTGGCTAAATCCTATTCAGGCATGTATAATGATTGATAATACAGTCTTATCTTAAGTATTGCATGCAATTTAGAGATAACAAAAAAATATGTCTACAATGAGTTATATCTTGGCCTTATCTTCAATAACTAGCAATTCCTTAAAACATGGTGAGACAAATTGTGCTAAGAGATTATCTCTTGTCTTATCTTAAATAAGAGAAAACAAATCTTTTCTTATGAGTTCTTTCTCCTCCACATCATTATTTATCATACGTGGCACTCCTAAGATAGCATCATTGTACATGCCCTTCGGCGCCCTCTGCCCCTGCTACAGTACAAACGAGCGCATACCCACCTTATCCGCTGGGCCAGCCCATCTAGCTCTTTTACTCTGTGTTTAACAAATCGCAAAAAAAAACCTGCTAGTACTGCGAATCGAACCGGGGATGTCCTGCATAAGCTACAGTAATCACACAGCCATTCCCAACTGACATCGTAACATTCATATATTTTCCAAAATTGATGATTTTTTTTAAATTCTATGAACTTTTTATATTCTGATAAACTTTTTTCAATTTCGATGAACTTTTTTTCAAAATCACTGAACCTTTTTCAAAATCGATGATTTTTTTTCAAATTTCGATGAACTTTGTTTATCAAGTCAAAGAACTTTTTCCTGAACTCCGTGAACTTTTTTTCAAAATCTAATGAACTCTTTGCTAATTCGTGAACTTTTTTCAAATATTGATGAACTTTTATCATATTGTGATTTTTTTTTCAAATTCTTGGTTGTCCTCAATATTATTATGAATTCTTTCACAAATTTATGCTTTCATTGTCAAAAAATTATATTGGACATATAATGTGTATTTATGTTGTACTGTAATAAGGTCAAACAGATTTGTTTCCTGATTACGAACAACTAAGTGAATGCGGCCAAGTTGTTAGTGGCTACGGTAGTCATCGTGTGTTTGCTGAGTTTGAGTCACGTTTCTCTCAGAATTTATATAGATGATACTATTTTTTTTGTAACGTTTGCCTTCCGAATAACAAATTATTGGGTCGGCCCGCTACAAGTCGCTGTGAGCGCCACGGCCGCTAACTAATGCAGAAAGCGCCAACTAGGAGCTCCCGATGAGCTATGTGCCGCCCGCCGCTAGCCCTACCACGGGACACCATCAGGGGAGTAAGTACTAGGCTTGGCCAGTAACCACGGCTTGCATGATGACATCATGTTACTCTTCTTGTTTTGTTTTTCTTCTATTTTTCATTCAACTTTCTTTTTTTTACTTTGTTTTGCATTTCGCAATGTTCTAACTATATATAAGAAAATTATATTTCACAAAATTATTTAAAAAATGTTAATGTTGAATTTGAAAAATGTTAAATGTGTATATAATTTGTTTTTAATTAAATAAAAATGTAAAATGTGAATTTTAATATTTTTATTTTAACGTGTATTTAATATGTTTAACATGTATTTTAACAAATGGTCAAAGTATGTTTTTTGTAAATGTTAACATTGTATTTGAAAAATGTGAAACAGTTTTAAATTAATGCTTATATGTATACAAAAATTGTAAAATGTGTACTGAATAATTAGATATCAGAATAAATAATTAAAGTATTAATCATGTATTTAAAAATATTAAATGTGTCTATTAAATTTTTCCTAGTGTATAGCAAAAAAAATATGGTGTGTTGAGAAAAAGCGAAAAGAGGAGAAAAAAAAGAGAAAATGTGTGAAATCCAATGAAACAATCAAAGAAAACTAAAGGAAAAAATACGAAAAATTACAAAGAGAAACCGAAGAAAATGGATAGAAAGAACAAACAAAACGAGAAAAAAATGAAAAGAGACAAAGAAAATTATCATCCACGCAAAGAGAATGTGTCTGCGACAACGTGCTTTCAAACAAAGGCCCAAGCACTCGAAATGGGCCAGCCCAGGTTTGTAGCACTGTAGTTGAGCTCTATTACATATCAGTACCAGGAATGCTATTTCTCGCATTAAGCGAGACCTTGGAACTCTCTCGATGTGAGCTTCAACAGTAACGGGCCGACCCAGTCGCGAACACATAAAAAAAAGTAGTGAAAAAGAAGCAGCGTGGGGAGGATATGAACCGTGGTCTCCTACGGTAAAAGATGGGGCCTCACTACGCGTCGGATGATACATGGGAATTTTCAGCCGCCTCACGAGCCACAAGATCTAGACCAACGCAATCCTCCGATAGGCCGCTGACGTATTACATGGGCGGGAATGTGTCAGACTATGCAAGGTTCACGTTCATATAAAAAAAGAAAACCATTAAAACAATCGGATGATTATTGCGTAGCGCAAGCCGCCTCTAACGCTTGAGACGCGTCCCTGCGAAGGCCCACCGCTGCTTTGACTCTTCACGCGAGAGAAGCCCATCCATTCATTCCTTCCCGCGTGTATTGCCTTATGCTCCACCTCTCTGTCGTGTTGCCTCATCCCCTACCTCTGTCTCAAGCAGATCTCTGCCAACCTTCCCTTCACCCCCTCCCCCTCTCGATTTGCTTTCTCTAACAACCAAACACAACGCCGCATGCAAATATTCCCCCTCCGACGACCGCGTGTGTTGGTGCCGTTGTTGCTGCAAGATGACGAACATTAGGGGGAGGCCGTCAGCTGCATATCAACGGCGTTCGCTGTTTGCGCACGATCACCGACAGGTGCTGCTCGGGGCGGCGTTGCGAGCGACAACCAAGAGGCGAGGCGGTGCTTCTGCAACACTCGGAGACCCTACTGGAGCAAAGGGCTAATGCCGCAAGGGGTGCTTCGGGCCATGGCCGCCATAAGTGTTGCCATCTCAAGCATCCTGCATGCTCCATTATCCTTCAGTGGTTGTCGGTGTTATTGTGATGCAGCACTCGCTGATGCGAGCCTGCTAATGGGCGATGCGAAAAGCGGCACCGACGCAACGATGCAGCCTGCTGCATGACCACGCTGGAGCACAACCACAGCTGCAAGACTGGCCGACAGAACAACGGGGGTGCCGCTGCCCGCTAGGGTGCTGCAAAGGCAACAAATCGATGCCCCTCACTTCTACAAGGGCATGCAAGCTGGCGGCACCGCCCCGAGTTGGCAGTGCTGCCATGGATCGTCGCCATGCCACTGCTCCGGTAGTGCTTCATTGCAACCTCGACGCGGAATCATTGAAGCTCCATCGAGGTTGCAATTAAACGTTGTCAGAGCTGTAATGAAGCGTCGCTGGGGTTGCAATGGATTGCCGCCGGGGTGCCGTTTGTGCCATGCGGTGCTGCCCTGGAGCTGCTGCGTGGTTCTCCCATGGGAGCTGCTATGTGGTGTTACTATGAGAGCAAGCTGATCCTATGACTGTAGAGCATCTGATCGAATAGCTCTGGAGGCGGCTTAATATTGGCTCATATCATCCGGCTGATTGGTAGCAATCACTTATAAAAAAGAAATTGCAAGGATCATGTCCGTGGGTCGTGTTCAATTGCTAATGATCATCAGTACACTAGTGGAGAAATGGTTAGTCATAAGTTTTGTTGGTGGCGTGCAATTTCTTACCAATGCGAGCACTATTTTTTCAAATAGTGGTGGCATGGATATATTGGTGTATCACCTTTACAAATTTAGTGATGGCGTTGATTTTTCTCTAAAGCACCACAAAGTCGTGGGCCCATCTGTACTCACCAGGCAAAAGCTAATGGTGATGTCGTATTTCTGTCCATGTCGTAGATAATTTGTTTAGGGCTGGCGCAGTAATTTATAATACCCCACAAAAAGTCTTTTATAGTTTTGAGTTTTTTATTTAATATCTTGAATCTTTATAATTTGGAGTCTTTTATAGTGTTGCATCTTTATATTTTGAGTTTTTTATTATTACCTTGAGTCTTTTTATTTATTATTTTGAATTTTTTATAATTCTGAATCTTTTATCTTTTTGAGTTTTTTATTTATTACTTTGAGTCTTTTTATAATTTTGAATCTTTATAATTTTGATTTTATTATTATCTTGAGTATTTTTATCGTTTTAAAGTATTTTATTATTTTGAACCTATTATAATTTGGATTTTTATAATTTTCTATTTTTTTATTGTTTTAAAATCGTTTATTATTTTGAGTCCTTTTATTGTTTTATAAAGTCTTCTGCTATTTTCAATCCTTACAATTTTTAAATTTTTATTATTTTGTGTCTTTTTTTAAAAAAATTTATTGAATCTTATATATAAAACATATATTTATTGAAGCTTTTAATTATATTCTCGAAACCGGCCTATTGGGCCTAGCCCAACATTTCCGACGTGGCCGGGTCGAAACCTAGGGGGACACGGGCTCGTCGCCCCACTCGACACTGTCTCTTACACCTCAAAAAAACTCGACACTCTCTCGATCCCCTTTCGTCCTTGCCGCCGCCGTCATCGACTTACCCCTTCTACCGATGATTCCGTCCATTTCCGATGCCGAGGTATTCTTCTAGAACACCCCCTCTCGTTTCTATACATCTACACCTCCCCTCTTGCTCTCATTGCCGGCCATTTTCTGTTATTCATTTATTTCACCAAAATGTTAGGGTTTCGGTGATGAAGGCAGGTGACAGCGACGAAGACGTAGGCGGTCAACGACTCACTGTGCTCCAATCTTCGGTGAGCATCTCCATCTCCATTTGTTTGCTTTACTCTCAATTAGCTAGGGTTTAGTGGCGGAGCTTGAGATGAAATCATGTTGTGGCTACGCCGTGGTTATTTCCTTTAATCTTTTATTCACTGAGCTTATAAATTCCTAGGAAATTCAAATGAAATCTAACTTTGTTGATTCTATTTCCTAGATGCGCCTAAAGCTCCTAGCGGAATCATTTGATCATGAAATTCGGTGACTCATGTTTCTAGATGCTTGTAAGTTCAAACCCCTTCTAATGAACATGTTTCCTTGCATTGTTTCTATAACATCAATTATTAGGCCATTCTATGTGTATTCTCATCTTTGCAATTCCCTAACAAAATTATTTCCGTATAGTAATTATCAATGCCATTTAGGAGTACTTCACTAAATATTACTGAATTTAGGAGTACTTCACTGGATATTTCAGTTAATCATTTAACCCAGCACATAAAAGATTCTCCACTTGAGTACTTCACTGAATATTAGTGAATTTAGGAGTACTCCGCTGGATTTAGGAGTACAATAGTTAACAACAAGTGAAGTTACTGTAATGTTCAAAATTGTACATTAAATACTCCACCGAATATTACTGAAACTTAACAACAGTTA
Organism: Triticum urartu; assembly: GCF_003073215.2. Lineage (NCBI taxonomy): Eukaryota > Viridiplantae > Streptophyta > Magnoliopsida > Poales > Poaceae > Triticum > Triticum urartu. The sequence goes on along the minus strand of NC_053024.1, from coordinate 104,502,442 downwards.
ACCTTCTTCACATTCAGAATATGCAAGTCAAAAAATATGCTAACTACTCCAAGATATCCAGTTAATTAACAAAAAAAGTTGCCTACTCCTAGAGTAACTAACTACACTAGGTGCAGAATATTCAGGAACAAGGACCGAACCATCTACTCCAAGTGCAAATTATCCCTATGCACTAAAGTCCATTAATAACACCTGTCATTATCAAAGCTTATGTTTTGACACTAGCTAGTTCTCAAATTATCCATATGCACCGAAGTGTATTAATAATACTTGTTTTTATTTTGTAGTTGCGAGCGATGAGTAGCTTCAATAGTGATTATGACGAGTCTTCTTGCAACTTTGGGGCAAATGCCAACGTTGCCGAAGCAAGCACAAACCAAGTAAGATTCCAAACAAATGCGCATATATATATATTCATTAATTATTGATGATTGCAAAGAAACATGCATATCTAACGATTTCAAACATCTGACTTGCTAGGACTAGGAATACGTAAGGCGCCTGTCTTGAGCACCTGCCAAGGAGAAGCTATGTGACGTGGATATGCTCAACTGCGAGCTGATCGCGTCACATGAGAGTAGAGTCCAGGCCGTTGAGGAGTTGAATGCCTCGCTGCAGATGAAGAAGGATCAGCTCATCGACGACAAGGCTGATCTCTGTGATAAGATTCTTAGGCCAAACGAGCAGAAGGATCAACTCGTCCACAAGATGGATCAAATGAATAAGGAGACAAAGCTCCCAAGGACCGAGAGGAATCAGCCGAAGCGGAGAAAGCCCATTTCAAAAGAGAGGGGGAGCAATAGGAACAAGCTACACCACATGAAGCTAGTCCTTCAAAGAGAGATGTCATGTAGGTAGTTTGGTTTAATATGCTCTTTTATGAAAATGAACTCCTAGTACTGTTTGTGGAGTTTGTGAACTATGTAGTTTAGATTGGTGCATATATGGACTAGGTTTAAATTGTTGCATATGTGGATTAGGTTTAAATTGCTGCATATAATTTTTTTATTAGTGAAAAATCAAATTGTTGGCATTGACAAACATGGAACGTCAGTGCTCACATGAACTTACTGTCGGTGTTGGATACATGGCACACCATCAGTTCTAGAAAAACTGTTGGTGTTTGCCCCGACGCCACCAGTAAAAAATTTCACTTGCGCCATATTAATGGCGTTGGAGCCCTACACTAGTAAGGCCAATTTTGACACGCCATAGCTACACTTTCTGCACTAGTGGTATACTCATTGTGTCTATAATGGCGTTAGGTAATACAAATATTTAAGTAATAAGTGTTAAACTAGAATATCTTAAAAGGGAGATACTTGAATCCAAAATGTATGTCGTGTCATTCGTGCATCATGGGACCCTAACTAAGACGTCTGCAACATGAACCTTGTTGCAAGATGCGGGAGTGCAACACGAACCGTGTTGCGGACTAATGAAGGCATGCACAAGCACAAGAGTGGCTACCTTGGAAATACATTTTAAACAGAGCACAACATGGCTCCTGGTTCAACGTTGAACACAACATGAGCTTGTTGCAAATATCTGACTTGGGTTGTCAACCAGCCCAACAGTGTGCAACATGACCTATGTTACAAACCGCAAACACAACATGAGCCATGTTGCAAAACACCAGGATGCAACATATCGAATGGTTGTCGTGATTTTTTTTCTTTAAAAATAATGTTCGAGTGGATCGCAACAAGACTCGTGTTGCAAAGTGCTGAGTGCAATACGAGGCTTATTGCAAAAGCTCAGCAGCTCACGAGGAGGGAACTGATGGTTGTCCGTGCCTCCATCGAAAGAATGTCTCGGAGGACAATCCTCTATGATTACAATCGATGTCAAAACCAGTCGATCTCGGGTAGGGGGTCCCGAATTGTGCGTCTGAGGATCAAAGGTAACAGGAGACAAAGGGGACACGATGTTTACCTAGGTTTGGGCCCTCTTGATGGAGGTAAAACCCTACGTCCTCCTTGATTGACTTTTATGAGTATAGGGGTTACAAGAGTCAATCTACCTCGAGATCATAATGGCTAAACCCTAGAAGTCTAACCTATGTGAATTCTGATAGCCTCTACGGACTAAACCCCTCTGGTTTATATATACACCGGAGGGGCCTAGGGTTGTACAGAGTCGGTTTACAGAAGAAGGAATCTATACATCTGGACGCCAATCTTGCCATCCACGCAAAGGAGAGTCCCATCCGGACACGGGGGAAGGCCTTCTACTTTATATCTTCATGGCCCATCAGTCCCAGCCCACAACACATGGGCCGGACACCCGAGGACCCCTTAATCCAGGACTCCCTCGGTAGCCCCCAAACTAGCCTTCAAAGACGACGTAGTACCTAGATTATGTCTTCGGCTTCGCAAGGCGGGTTCTTCATTATACTTCGGACCAATGACAGTCCGGTCATGACCTTGACGTTCCTGCTTCTTATGCTTCCTCCCTGTTGTCGCTTCGATTTCCGTGCGCCGAGTGAATACAAATGGTCCTTGTTTTTTTGCAAACAAGCCCCTCACCATGCTTGGATGCCATCTATATAAGGGGATGTCGATCCCCTAATGCCATTCCACATCGTGCAAAAAGGAAAACTACCAAGTTTGGCCATGAACAAAGCCTTCCGTAATGGCCAGTGCCCCAGGCTCCTCCTCGCGCCCCCATGGCCCTCAAGAGGGTGATTGGCAGAGCTGCTACGTGCCTCATCTTCATCTGAGCCGACTCCAGACGCAGGGTTACCTTCCCCTCGCGGATCTAGTCCCTGTTCAAGCGGGATTGGCCTCAATCGGCAATGATGTGATGGCTGAGAACTTCCGCAACCCCAATAAGGAGGAGAGGGTGTACTTTGTCCCATTACTGTTGCGGGGCCTAGGATTTACAATCCATCCCTTTCTCAGGGGTGTACTGGAATTTTACGGTATCCAACTACACAACCTCACCCTAGGTTCGATTCGGCACATCTCAGGTTTCGTTGCCCTCTGCGAGCTATTCTTAGGCATCAAGGCTCGTTTTGAATTATGGAGGAAATTCTTTTGCCTCGTTCCCCGCCATCGAGGAGGCTCCATATTTGAAGTGGGCGGTGCCGAAGTATGGCGTATAGCCGGATCTGGATACCTCATAGGAACTCCCAAAGAGGTATACCCGCAATGGTCTTTGGAATGGTTCTACATGGACAACGTCCCGCTGCCGGACCCAGTTCAGCGCGATCTCCCTGAATTTTCCAGTGCTCATTTAAAGAAGCTTCTCAACCGGCGTCTCCAAAGTCCCAAGGAAGAGGACAGCATGGAGATAAAGAGGTTGGTCAGCAAGGTTAGGTTGCTAGCCCATACCGAGCTTTCCATAGTCGAGGTCATGGACATTGCAATAAAGAGGTGTGTATAGCCTCTTCAATCCAGAGTAACTCCCTTATGGTGTTAAAACGGAGAAGACGACGCATCCCGCTACAGATGGAAGGGTCCGGATACCCCAGCCAAACTGGCCTCAATTTTGGTCGATCTATAAAGGGCGAGAAAGAAGACTTTGTCCGGTTAAACTGTCGAGAGGGTTATTCCATGTACACCCCTATTGAATGGGTAAGATTTCGATCGTCTGTGTTTACTTTATTGCGTTACAGACACTAATCAAACTTGCCCTTTTGTTGCCATCAATAGTCATGGAGGAAGATGACCGAGGGCGTCCACTGTCCTGCTCCCCAGCCGGAGGATCATAACTGTGATAAAGATCCTGGCTTTTGCGAGGATCCGGACATATATATAGAGTTCGACGATGGGGTATTTTATCAGGCAAGGCTTGACGGTTCGGAAGTGGCTATCACCGCCGACTACCCCCGCCTCTATCCCTTCTGCATCATGAGTATTCGGAGGGTTCTTAAAAGGAAATCCTTATCTGCATTTTTACCTGTTGTACTGATCCAGATTTTAATAGGATCGGCGCTCTAGGGACTATATCTCCTCAAGGGCGGCCCCTACACAAGGCCGTTATTCAAAACGAAAAGGCACCGGGAGTGCTGCGGAGACCTCACAGTCTTTCAAGAGGTACGTGTGCTTTAATACATGCCTAGGCATGAGTCTGGATCTAAAAGTCTCTTTTTATCCTTGACATCAGGAGGAGTACGTGGTAGACGGTAGGAAAACGCCCGATTAGCGGAATGTCTACTGATCCGGTGCCGGACTTGCCAACTAGGACGCGAGCCAATGTGATGCCAGTTCCGCCTCCTCAAGAGGATTCGGATGACGTATCTGTCACGAATTCCAAAGTGGAGAGCGTGATGAATCACCGTCGATTAAAAGAGGCTATGCGGGCTCCGGCCTTTTCCGAACAAGATTTTATCGCACTCAGTTCGGTAGATGCATATCTCCGAGCCGCTCGAAATGGACTTGCCAGAGTCATTCAGCTATTCTCGAAGGATATACAGGTAAAAGTTTATGCAATTTTTGATAGTCATGTGCCAGTAGCCCCCGAGCCTTGAAGCGGTGAGGTAAACCGTTTTAAGGATCTTATGACCCACGGGTTCTCAAAGAGAAAAATACCGCGCTATCCCAGGAGCTAGAAGCGAATCAGACATAGTTAAATGTTGTCACCGCCGAGTTGGCGGAAATGAAAAAGGTCGCAACGAGTGCATCCGGGAAGAATAAACACGACGGGGAAAAAGACAAACTATCCAAAGAGATAGAGAGCTTAAAGGCTCAGTTATCGGCCGCTCAGAAGGAAAATGAGAGGCTGAAAGGCGGCATGTTCGGTATGTCTTCCTATCTTATTTAGAACCATCCTAGGTGCTTATGTGTAATCCCTTAAGTCGGAATGTCATGACTCTGCTGCTGCAGGCCTATTGACTGGTCGACCGGAGGAAGAAGTATCCGGATTTCAAGGCGACGTGTTGAAGGAACTGTCTATGGTACATGCTAGGGCCCGGAAAGCCATGAAAAGTATGGTGAAGGCTTTATGGCCATCTGATACCCCTCCAAAAAGTATGGAGGGCCTGGCAGACCTGTTCAAAGGTGCCCGGTGCTGGTTCGAGCTATGGAAGACATATGCCTGCTGCGAAGGCGCACGAGAAGCCTGGGCCATGGTGAAGACATGTTTCACCAAACTAAATCAAAATCATATGGCCCGAGTGGGATCACGACTATCAGACGGGAAAGAAATTCTCGTGAATTTGGTGTATGCCAAGTAATGATAGTTGCGAAGTATTCGCAGGAAGACTATAAATTAGACAGTCTTATAGATGGAATAGATAAGGAATAGGTTTATGATTGAGTGTATCCTGTACCTTTATGCGAACATGTAAAGAGTTTGTTATCGCAGGCTTTTGGCTTTAACCTCCGAACCCAAAAAATGGTGGAGTGTTTCCGGATGCTTTTCAAAAAGAAGCATTCATTATGTCCGGAAACTAGGCAACCCAGTCATTGTGCTCAAACAGACAAAAAGTTTTAGTCCAGGTTGTATGTTACATTACATATGTAAGAAACATCTTTCAAGGAAAATAGTTTCGTTAAGGATTCCTTTCCTTGGGCTGGCATACTGCAATTATGCATGCCGCTGTGTTGGAGTGGTTACAATAATGTAACAATCGGTCGTTTGATTGCCGACCATTTATTCTCTTAAGAACGCTAGCTTTCGGCTTCACCCGTCTGAGGTACATGTCCAGTGACCCGGTTGTAACAATCGCAGAGGTGCTCCCTTTACGCCCTAGCCAAACAATCAGGAACATAGGGCATAAACACAAGAGCCAGGCAACCCAGCTTGGCAAAAACTTAAGTCATAGAGGTGCATATAATGGCAAAAAGGATATATATATATGTATGTATATATATATATGTATATATATATATATCAGCAAACGACACTTATATTGTGAGTTGCAGGCTCGAAATAATAATCGGCTTCGGTTAAAGAAGCCCCCGGTCATGGTGGGATATATACATTTAAGGATGTGTATCCCTTAGGTGTTCAGCTTATCCGAACACGTTTTGGGAATCATACAAAAATGAGAAAACAAAAAATAAAGAAGAAGAGAAAAAGGAACAAAAAAGAAGTATGGCCGAACTTATGCGTAGAATCTTTGGAACCGAGCAACGTTCCATGGATTCGGCTCGAGGCGATTATCCGATGCATTACAAAGGTGGTAGGCTCCTCCTATGAGAATTCATCGATAATGAAGGGACCCTCCCATTTTGGTTTGAGTTTGTCCTTTTTCTTCTCCAGGAGGCGTAAGACGAGTTCATCGACATTATAAGTTTTGGCCCGCACTTCTCTGCTTTGGTATCTCCGAGCCTGTTGTTGATAGAATGTGGAACATGCATTTGCAAAATCGTGTGTTGGTGTTCTAGGAATGGGGGTCCCTAGACCCGCCTGCCTACGGCCCGCGGCGTGGCTGAGCCAGCAGGCTGTACGACACATCATCACCAACAAAGCACCCAAGACCCTCGCGAGGGTCCAAGCCTCGCGAGGCGGATGACGCAAGGCCTCCTTAGGAGTGGCCTAGCCAGGCAGGCTCACGAGGAGCGGAGATATCAAGGCGGGGCAAACCTCACGAGACCCTCGTGACGTGAGCCATGACGCACGACACCAGGCGGGCGCGAGCGCGCGCAGCGTCCTTGTTTCCTCTTTGGTGCAAAGGAGGCCAGCGCCGGCGAAGAGTACCGAGGTATCAGGCAAAGGTTGCTATATTGGTGCAATGAGACTAAGACCAGGAGGACGGCAAGACGGAGGTCATCGTGGAGCCCAAGACGACGTCACCACAGAGCTTTTGCAGGCGAAGACCACTTTTGTCAGGATAGCTTGTACTAGCTGTCGCCCTTCAAATTGGCCCGTCATTGTTGGCTCCGTTCCCGCTCGATATTTGGAAAGAGGACCAGGGCCTAGATAAGTAGAGCTAGCCACCATGGGGGGAATGAGGATCATCTCATCTCACCTTAGCTCGATCCAACCCGATCAAGAGCCTACACACAAGAACACCTCAACCTCAGGAGGCTGTTCTTCCCTTGTACTGTTCATCATCAGCCCTAGAGGCAATCCACCACCACCACACCGGAGTAGGGTATTACACCACAACGGTGGCCCGAACCAGTATAAATCTTGTGTCTTTCTGTGTTGCGAGTTCGTCGAAGTTTGTTCGCGAGATCTTAGCGAGCTAGGGCGTAGATCGGTGGGAGGAAAAGACTTCGCGCGTACCACAGTGTTCGAACCTTAAGGGTTTGCCGGCACCCCACATCCGACATTTGGTGCGCCAGGTAGAGGTGCGCCGTAGCTTCCCTTCCATTAGTTCATCGCTCCATCGCTCCGTCGTCTCCATGGCGGACGCACGCCGTGCTCGAGCTGAGCGTCGGGCTGCCCTGACCGCCCGCGTCGCTCAGACGGCTCCCGTCAGCGGGCCGCATCGCCGTTCTCTGTCCCCTGCCACCAATGCTGCCACCGGTCCGGCGGGGAACGAGCAGCAGGTGTCCTCGCTGCATCCTTCGGTGCGGCAGGATGGCCGCACCATCACTCCATCGCCGACCCCTGCCGGTTCTTCGTCTCACGCGCACCGCGCTCCCATGGAGGCACGGGCCGCGCTTCTCGCGGCGAACAAGCTCCTGCGCTACCGCCTCGTCGACGACCTCTACAAGGAGTGGCTTGACCGCGTCGCTGAGCTCATCCGCGCCGCAGGGGGCTCTCTGGCGCCGTCCCACTCTCTGCCTCCCCCTCAACCAGCCGCGGGCAACGGGACTCGTGGCGTGCCTTCACCACCTTAGCCCCAAGACGGCGCCTTGGCACCAAGGCGCGCGGCTCCACGGCATGATCCGCTGCGCCCGGCACCCGCGCGCGAAGAGAGAAGCTGCCATGAAATTCCGCGGCCGCGAGAAGCTGCACCTGCGCTCCCCGTGCCACCTCGTCAAGACCGCGCACCACCCGCAACGATGTAGCGCGGACCTCGTCAAGACCAAGCTCCACCTCCGAAGCGGGCCCTGGCAACCACGGCTGGCTGCCGCGCCTTTACCCCCGAGCTGCGTAGCGTCACCTGGCCGGGCAAGTTCAAGCCGGATCTACCTCCTCGCTACGACGGTACCGCCGACCCCATGGAGTTCCTGCAGCTCTATGAGCTGAGCATCGAAGTGGCCAACGGCGACGAAAAGGTCATGGCGAATTGGTTTCCCATGGCTCTCAAGGATGGAGCTCGCTCCTGGCTCCTGAATCTGCGGCATGACTCGATCTCCTCCTGGGACGAGATGCGCGACCGCTTCGTCGCCAACTTCCAGGGCACTCGCGACCGCCCTCCAGCCGCAGGTGACCTACACCGCATCAGGCAGCAGCCAGGAGAGACCCTCCAGAAGTACATCCAGCGCTTCAACAACACCTGCCTCAAGATCCCCAAGGTCACGAACGAGGCCATCATCTCCGCGTTCTCCGACAGCGTCCGTGATGTCAAGATGAAGGAAGAGCTCGCCATCCACGAGGAGCTCTGTACATCTCAGGAGCTGTTCAACCTGGCGACCAGGTGCGCAAGAGCTGAGGAGGGGCGCCTCTCTCTCCTTGAGCCGCCAGCCATGGGCGCGGAGGAGAAGAAGGCCAAGGCCAAGGACGTGAAGCGCAAGGAGGTAGCTGTGCTCGCAACGGAGCCCGACATCAAGCGGGGCAGAGATCAGCCCGAGTCATCCAAGAACGGCCGACCATTCTACGCCTTCCACAACCTGAACACCCACAACACCAACGACTGTCAAGAGCTCAGAGTCATACGAGAAGGACGCTACGGTCGACGCCCCGAGCGCAACGACCGGGGCTACGGCCACGGAGGAGGACGTGGAGGCGGACGCTGGGACGACCGTGGCCCACGCCAGGAGTGGCGCGACCGGCCTCATGAGGACCGCTGGTAGGACCAGCCTCGTGAGGGCGCCTGGAGGGACCCGCCTCGTGAAGATCGCCCCTAGGGCAACGCCGGTCTTCCCCCGCTGCCGCCACCAAGAAGGAACGATGACCACCACCAGGACGAGTGTGACGCCCCCGATTTAATCGTACATTAATCATACACGCAAACTTGTACGATCAAGATCAGAGACTCACGGGAAGATATCACAACACAACTCTACCAATAAAAATAAGTCATACAAGCATCATATTACAAGCCAGGGGCCTCGAGGGCTCGAATACAAGAGCTCGATCATAGACGAGTCAGCGGAAGCAACAATATCTGGGTACAGACATATGTTAAACAAGTTTGCCTTAAGAAGGCTAGCACAAACTGGGATACAAATCGAAAGAGGCACAAGCCTCCTGCCTGGGATCCTACTAAACTACTCTTGGTCGCCGTCAGCGGGCTGCACGTAGTAGTAGGCACCTCCCGAGTAGTAGTAGTCGTCGTCGACGGCGGCATCTAGCTCCTGGGTTCCAACGTCTGGTCGTAGCAATCGAGTATAGAAAGGGGGAAAAGAGGGAGCAAAGCAACCGTGATTACTCATCCAAAGTACTCGCAAGCAAGGAGCTACACTACATATGCATGGGTATATGTGTAAAGGGGCCATATCGGTGGACTGAACTGCAGAATGCCAGAATAAGAGGGGGATAGCTAATCCTGTCGAAGACTACGCTTCTGGCAGCCTCCGTCTTGCAGCATGTAGAAGAGAATAGACTGAAGTCCTCCAAGTAGCATCGCATAGCATAATCCTACCTGGCGATCCTCTCCTTGTCGCCCTGTTAGAGAGCGATCACCGGTTGTATCTAGCACTTGGAAGGGTGTGTTTTATTAAGTATCCGGTTCTAGTTGTCATAAGGTCAAGTTACAACTCCAAGTCGTCCTGTTACCGAAGATCACGGCTATTAGAATAGATTAACTTCCTTGCAGGGGTGCACCACATAACCCAACACGCTCGATCCCATTTGGCCGGACACACTTTCCTGGGTCATGCCCGGCCTCGGAAGATCAACACGCCGCAGCCCTACCTAGGCACAACAGAGAGGTCAGCACGCCGGTCTAAATCCTATGGCGCATGGGTCTGGGCCCATCGCCCATTGCACACCTGCACGTTGCGAGGGCGGACGGAAGAAGAACTAGCCCCTTAATACAAGAGCAGGCTTACGTTCCAATCCGGCGCGCGCCGCTCAGTCGCTGACGTCACGAAGGCTTCGGCTGATACCACGACGTCGAGTGCCCATAACTGTCCCCACGTAGATGGTTAGTGCGTATAGGCCAGTGTCCAGACTCAGATCAAATACCAATATCTCGTTAAATGTGTTAAGTATCCGCAAACGCCGACCAGGACCAGGCCCACCTCTCTCCTAGGTGGTCTCAGCCTGCCCTGTCGCTCCGCCACAAAGTAACAGTCGGGGGCCGTCGGGAACCCAGGCCCATCTCTACCTGGATGGAGCCACCTGCCCCTTCAGCCCCCAACTCCGAACAATACCACAGGTAATGTAACAGTGTAAAGTATTTAGTATATGCCCGTGATCACCTCCCGAAGTGATCACGGCCCAGTAGTATAGCATGGCAGACGGACAAGAGTGTAGGGCCGCCGATGGAACACTAGCATCCTATACTAAGCAGTAGGATAGCAGGTAAAGGTAACAACAGTAGTAATAAGGATAGGCTATGCAGCAGTATAGGATTAACTGAAAGCAGTAACATGCTACACTACTCTAATGCAAGCAGTATAGGGAAGAATAGGCGATATCTGGTGATCAAGGGGGGGGCATGCCTGATTGCTCTGGCAAGAAGGAGGGGACGTCAACACCGTAGTCGTACTGGGTAGCAGCGGCGCCGGTCTCGGTGTCTAGCGAGAGAAAAGGGGGAAGAAACAATAAATATAATGCAAAAAATGCATGGCGATGCATGACATGGCAAGTAGCGGTGCTAGGGGTGCCCTAACGCGGTATGAGGTGATACCGGTGAAGGGGGAAACCTCCGGGAAAATATCCCCGGTGTTTTGCGTTTTCTGATAGATGAATCGGAGGGGAAAAGTTGCATGTTTGCTATGCTAGGGATGCGTGGCGGACGAACGGGCTGCGTATCCGGATTTGTCTCGTCGTTTTGAGCAATTTTTATGTACAAAGTATTTTCATCCGAGCTACGAATTATTTTATGTTAATTTTTAAATATTCTAAATCATTTTCTAGAAAATTAGCATAATTAAATTAATTTAGAAATTGCAATTATGATGTCAACGTGACATCAGCATGATGTCAGCAGGACCAAAGGTTGACTAGGTCAACCCTGCAGGTGGGTCCTGTTCACCATAGTCTCAGGTTAATTAAACATGGTTAATTCATTTAACTAAATGATTAGGTTAAATAGACATTATTAATTAAGTTAATTAATTAACCAATTATTATTATTTTTTCTTTTCTTTTTTTTAACGTTCCACAGGGGCGGGCCCCACATGCCAGTGGCCTAGGAGGCCACTAGAGCGGGCGCTAGCGGGCGTGCTGGTGCGGGCGCCCGGACTGGGCGCGGCCTTCAGTGCCACGGCGACGGGAGGACGCCGGTGCGGCGTCGACCGGCACCGACGTGGCAGCGGCGAGGCCGCGAGGCTGTGGTGATGCGGGCGTTGTCAGGGCGCCGGGACGGTGCGTTGGGGCGGATGAGGCGAGGCCGGGGTGTAGGCAGGGCGGCGTGCTTGCAGAAGAGCAGGGGTCGACGGAGGTGAGCAGCGACGCAAGCGGTTGCGGCGGGTGGAGCTGGCAAGGCGCGGGCAAGGTCGGGCACGCGTGCGGTCAGCGCGGGAGACGGATAGCAGGGGCGCAACTGTGGGCGCGTTCAGGGGCACAGGGGTGGTGCGCGTGCGCATACGCGCGGTGGCCAGGCGCGACGAGCGGCATCGCGGGACGAAGAAGAGGACGGGGCGCGAGGCAACCATGGGCGCGGGCTGGCCGTGGGGACACGAGCACGGTAGCGGCCTTGGCCAAAGCCGTGAGTGCGAGGGGAAGAGGAGGAGAGGTCGGGGCTCATGGCGGGGCCGTAGGGAACTAGCAGCAGCTCGGGGAGGAGTCGGGGAAGCGAGATCCGGCGACGGGGCAGCGACACGACGGCGCGGTAGCTTCAGGGCAGCGTCGGCGATGCCGGTAGGTGGCGGTTCCTCAGGTACGGGCGCTCCGAGAGGAGGGGAGCGAACAGGGGCGTCCCTCCTCCGTGCGTATGCGTGTGTGGGTGTGTGGTCTTCTACGCCGGCGAGGTGGGGCGGCGGGCGGCGGGATTGGCGATGGGGACGGGGCGCCAGCGTCGTGGGGGGGGGGCGTCGGCCCGATCCCGATCCAGAACTGGATCGGGGGGAGGGGGAGGGAGCGAGTGGGAGTGTGGGTGGTTAGGCTTTTGCGGGGGGTGAGGGGATAAGGGGTGCGGGTGGGCCGGCCCATGCGGGCGGCGGTGGCCAACTAGGTCGAGTGGCCCAGTGGAGGGGGGTTGTTTTATTCTCTTTTTTTTCTTTTCTGTTTTATTTTAGTTACACATTAATTTTAATTTAGTAAAATATATCTATAGCCCCTAAAATAATGTTTCAGAACAATCCACTACTATAAAAAGTTTTACCCTGATATAAAATAGTTTAGTATTTTATAAAATACCAAAGTCATTCAAATAGTTGTTTTGCTACTGTTTAAATCATTTTAGTGCTTTTAATCCTTTTACAAAAAATGTGGTTCCTCCACCATTATGACTTAGGATTTATTTGTCCCATTTGTCCCATTTTAGTTTTAACGTTTGAAAAATTTACCGTTTGACTTGATTTTGAATTTGAATTTGAATCGGTTTCGAACTAACACGAGATTAGCAACAGTAACCATCGTGACGTGGCATCATTAACAGAGGTTTACTGTAGCTTAACTAGCCGAGCGTCACAACGAGGGGGCTGGGGGCTTCCAGGAGCCGCGCGCGATCGCCTGCATCTTGGGCGGCGCCCAGGCCCCAGCCTCTCAGTGCACCTTCAAACAGTTCGCTCGTAAGGTGAACGCGGCGCTCCCCAAGCTCGAGGCCACGCGCCTGCTCAGGTGGTCCCAATGCGCCATCACTTTCAACTCGGCGGATCAGCTCAAGTGCGCAGCCACCGCTGGCACCCTCCCTATGATGTGTTCCCCAGTCATCAGCAATGTGCAGGCCACCAAGACCCTCATCGACGGCGGCGCAGGGCTCAATGTCATGTCCGTCGACACGTTCGACAACCTCCAATTGCCATATGAGCAACTCCAGCCCACCAAACCTTTCTCAGGAGCGACCGACGGCTCCACCATGCCGATAGGGCAGGTCCGCCTGCCTGTCACCTTCGGGGAGCGCAAGAACTACCGCACCGAGCTCATAGACTTCGACGTCGTGCACATCCGCCTGCCGTACAATGCCATCCTTGGGTATCCAGCCCTGGCCAAGTTCATGGCAGTCACTCATCACGGCTACAACATTCTCAAGATGCTAGGAAGCGGAGGAATCATCACGGGCCCGTGTGAAGAGAGGGATGCGGTGTGCTCCCTCGAGCGCGCCTTTCAAGCCATAGCAATCGACGACCCTGACAGCAGAAATGAATGCCCTCTGGAGGCCATCCCCAATAAGAAGCAGCCGCGCCATGCAAGATCTCAGGAGGACGGCATCGCGGCAGAAGCCACGTCAGGACCAGCGCCTGCTCCAGGGGCGCCTCCCTCCGTCGCATAGGAAGGCGCTCCCGGCGCCTTCCTCAGGCAGGGCTCGGGGCCTCTCTTCCGGAGGGTCTCAGACCCTGCCAACCTCATGAGGGAGGCGCTTGGGCACCACTTGGAAGCGTGCTTTGCGGCACCTGACCCTCAAGAGAGCACAGGGCAAGGAGTGCCCACCACCCAGGAGTTAATCACCAAGACCACCCAGGAACTGCAAGAGGCAAGATCCATGTGCGGCGATAGCCGCCCACGGGGCGCAGCTCTGCATCCTGGCGAGGATGCAGGGCTGCGTGTCTGCATCGACGTCCCAGGGCTCAACAGGGCCGCATCTCAGGAGCGTTTCTGGCCTTCGCGTGTGGGCCGCTGCAAGGGCCCACCGCACAGCTACGTTCGTATGCCTTTTGGCTTGCCGAGCGTGGCGTTGGCCTATCAGCGCAACATGCGACGTGTCCTGGCGGCTCAGGAAGCTAGGTACCACGCCGTTCTGGAGGAGATGGAGACGGTATTCAGGGAACCTCCCGAGCCCTTAGAGCCTCCCGAGGCTCAGGGTTCTGGCGGCTCATGAGGAGTCATTTCTTCAACGCACGCCTTCGGCTGCACCAACTCTACTTCATCTACAGAACCAGGTGACATCTTCCAAGCTCGTTTAGCTGGGAGCACCCCACGGGCTGCATTATTCTCCGGCCGCGTGGGTCCGTCCCTGCGGCATGTATCCCTTTTGCTTATGTCTTCAGCTTACCTTGTTGGGGGCGCTCCTCGGGCTACATCATCCCCAAGCCGCTCGGGCCGGACCCGGTGGCATGTATCTTCCTGCATTTATCCAAGTTGATCTTCTCTCCATGCTTAACCTGCCAACTGCTATCACCTGCTCGATCATCGTCTCCCCCGGGGCCTCCACACAGGCACGGCGCTGGTGCATGGGTCCGTCCCTACCACGCTGACAAATCTGAGCGGTCGAGCTCTGGCTCGTGGCACGCCCCGCGCACGTCACCTCACGAGGCCCTCAGTGCCATCTCCTCATCGAGAGCAACCAGCGGCAGGCTGACAGCTGTAACGGCAAACAGTGTTTCTTCTTGTGCCTATTCACAGGGACCCCATGGGAAGGATAGCAGGCGGCACCGCGAGTCTCCTTTTCTCTCGTGCAATTCGCTTGCGCGTTAAAAGGGGGGCTCCTGAGCATCACGACTCAGGAGCTCTTACTGGCTCTCCAGCCCTCACCCCTGGCCTTGACCACGGCATCGCGACCTGGCATACCAGTGGCGGCTGAACTCACTCGAGGCCAGGACCTGAGGACGTAGAGCACTAAGGAGAGCATGAGGGGAGGGAAACTCGTATGGGCCAGCCTAGCTATGCCGCACGAGTAGGCGCGCATCCCTAGCGCAACGTCAGTAGTCGCTGATCAAGAAGATAAGTCCGGCACTCGGATCGGTTAAATGTTTGGGCCTAATGGTCACTCACGCCTTGCCGCAACCCCGTTGCGGCCACGTCAACTCCCTTTCTCGCCTTACCATGGCTGCTTGAGCGCTAAGGGGGACCTCCTGAGCATCGCGCCTCAGGGGCTCTTACTGGACCTCGGGCCGCACACCTCCTGGCCTTGACCACGACATGCGACCTGGCATACCAGCGACAATTGTAGCCTACCTGGGGACCGGGACGTGTCGGCGTAGAGCAACAAGCTATCGCGAGGAAAGAAAGGGGGACCGAGCCTTAACGGGACATGCGTTCACCAAAATTTCATAACAAGGAAGATAAGCACAAAAGACATTACGGATGCTTACATGCCCCCATGGGGTAATTCATGATTCATTGCAGGAAACAACAGCCGATACTAAGGGGAATCCTATCTACATCCTTCCGTGGTGGACACCATCATCAACAGTGGGCCACGGGAGGCCGGCACCAACCCCATCCAGATCAGCGGCGGCGACGGCCGGACGCCGCAGCCCTGCTCCGAGCGCGGCGAGAGCTCGAGGGCACGTAGCTGTCGTCGCTCGTCTCCGGAGTCTCATAGAGCTCAGGAGAGCTGCTGGACTCCCAAGGGCTGCTGCTGCTGGAGTGGCCGTGAGCGGGACGCACGTCAGCCTCACGCTCCTCTCCGGAGCAGCACTCCAAGCGGCGGCCCTCAGCATCGAATACCTTGAAGAAGAGCATGGAGACGCCGTCGTACTCAAAGTGGATCGCGAGGGCGCCCCTCGCACAGCAGACCCGCGCGATCTCGCCCCAGCATCGCGTCATGAAGATCTTGCCGGTGGGGACCACTTTGATCTCTACTCTGGTTGCCGGAGCGCTGCAGTCGGTGTGCTGCAGCCAGAGCTCGAGAGGCCCCCTCAGCGGCATCACGTCGGAGAAGAACCGAGGGAAGCAGATCCAGGAGCTCGAAGACATCGGCGTCCACAACACCAACTCGCGCGAGGAGTCCGCGGCGTGAACCCCAGGGACGACGGCGCGTGTCGCCGTGGCGTGGCGGCCCTGGATGCGGCGTGGGCGGCGCTGCTCGTCACTCCGTCCTCCCGAGCCCTCGGCTTGGGCGTACAAGGGCAGCGGGTACCCCGGAGGAGGCCGCTCGCACCAAGGCCTCGACACCATCTGCATCGCCCCTTCATCGCGGCGATGGATCGACCTCTTCTTCGGGGGAAGAGGCCCCGGATCATCGCGGGGAGCCTTTCCTTTCTCTTCAGTAGAGAACTTTCTGATGGGCGCCATTGTTGTCAGTAGTGGAGCAAGGAGGAAGAAGCAAGCAAGCGAGGAAGAGATGGGCAACTAGGGCTCCGCCCCCTCCCCATTTATAGCAAGGGAAGGCCAACCGACGTCTCCCACGATCGCAGGTAATGATGGTTTTCCTTGCATGTCGCAGGGACTTGACAAGTCAAGCAGTTGCCGAGGCAACATGGGGAAGCGGAGACGCTCACGACCAATCAACCGCCACGCATCAACCAAGGCCATAGGCTTTGGGGGCCCCTGGCGCTCTGAACTTGACCCTTGGCTTTGCCGCAAAGCCAAGCCCGAGCGCACCTTGGGCCCGGGGGCTACTGTCGGTGTTCTGGGAACGGGGGTCCCCAGACCTGCCTGACTGCGGCCCGCGATGTGGCTGAGCCAGCACACAGTACGACCCATCATCGCCAACAAAGCACCCAAGACCCTCGCGAGGCGGACGACGCAAGGCCTCCTTGGGAGTGGCCTAGCCAGGCAGGCTCACGAGGAGTGGAGATATCAAGGTGGGGCAAACCTCACGAGACCCTCGTGACGTGAGCCATGACGCATGACACCAGGCGGGCGCCAGCGCGCGCAACGCCCTTGTTTCCTCTTTGGTGCAAAGGAGGCAAGCGCAGGCGAAGAGTACCGAGGCATCAGGCAAAGGTTGCTATATTGGTGCAACGAGACCAAGACCAGGAGGACGGCAAGATGGAGGTCATTGTGGAGCCCAAGACGGCATCACCACAGAGCTTTTGCAGGCGAAGACCACTTTTGTCAGGATAGCTTGTACTAGCTGTCCCCCTTCAAATTGGCCCGTCATTGTTGGCTCCCTTCGTGCTCGATATTTGGGAAGAGGACCAGGGCCTATATAAGTAGAGCTAGCCACCATGGGGGGGAATGAGGATCATCTCATCTCACCTTAGCTCGATCCAACCCGATCGAGAGCCTACACACAAGAACACCTCAACCTCAGGAGGCTATCCTTCCCTTGTACTGTTCATCATCAGCCCTAGAGGCAATCCACCAACACCACACTGGAGTAGGGTATTACACCACAACGGTGGCCCGAACCAATATAAATCTTGTGTATTTCTGTGTTGCGAGTTCGTCGAAGTTCGTCCTCGAGATCTTAGCGAGCTAGGGCGTAGATTGATGGGAGGAAAAGACTTCGCGCGCACCCCAGTGTTCGAACCTTAAGTGTTTGCCGGAACCCCACATCCGACATCGCACTCCTCCTCCAGGCCATCTAGGTCATCGTGCCGATCAAGCTCAGCTTCTCTCTCTTCATACATGCGCACTCGAGGTGAGTCATGAATAATGTCACAGGGCAAAACAGCCTCTGCACCATACACCATGAAGAAGGGTGTGTGTCCGGTCGTTCGATTGGGCGTTGTTCGCAGTCCCCAGAGTATGGAATCAAGTTCCTCGCCCCAGTGTTTATCTGACTTTCGTAGGGATCGCACTAGTCTGGGTTTAATGCCGCTCATTATCAGGCCATTAGCCCATTATACCTGACCGTTTGTTTGAGGATGATATACAGAGGCGTAATCGAGCTTATGGCCCAGATTAGCACACCAATTTTTCGCCTCATCGGTTGTAAAGTTAGAGCCGTTGTCAGCGATGATGCTGTGTGGGACACCATAATGGTGTACCACGCCGGATATAAAGTCGATCACTAGCCCAACTTCAGTCATTTTTACTGGTTTGGCCTCTATCCACTTAGTGAATTTATCCACCATGACCAGCAAATATTTATTTTTGTGGCTTCCCCCTTTAAGGGATTCGACCATGTCTAGCCCCCAGACCTCAAAAGGCCAAGTAATGGGGATTGTTTTTAGGGTGGTGGGCGGCATATGACTTTGATTGACGAACAACTGGCATCCGACACAACGCTGTACAAGGGCCTGTGCATCTGCTCGGGCCGTCGGCCAAAAGAAACTTGTACGGAAGGCCTTACTTATGAAGGCCCGAGCTGCCGCGTGATGGCCACTGAGACCAGCATGTATTTCAGCCAAGAGCTACCGTCCTTCCTCTTCGGAGATACATCTTTGAAGGACTCCAGTAGTACTTTTCTTGTAGAGTTCTCCTTCATGAACTTTGTAGGCTTTCGAGCGTCGGACTATGTGATGGGCCTCATTCTGGTTATCAGGGAGCTCCCGCCTATTAAGGTAGGCTAGGAAAGGTTCGGTCTGTCGGTGTTCTGGGAACGGGGGTCCCCAGACTTGCCTGCCTGTGGCCTGCGGCGTGGCTCAAAGGGGGGCCCAGCACGGCCCATCTTCATCAACACAGACCCAAGACCCTCGCGAGGGGCCGAGCCTCGCGGGGCGGACGACACGGAGCTTCCCCAAGCACGGCCTCGTCAGGCTGGCTCACGAGGAGGCGGAGAGATCAAGGCGGGGTACCTCATGAGGTGCCCGTGACGCAAGCCATGACGACCAAGGGCGCCAGGTGGGTGCCAGCCCGCGCAGTGTCCTCCTTTCCCCTTTGGTGCGAAGGGGGCAAGCACAGCCGCGGAGTATCGAGGCATCAGGCAAAGGTTGCCATTTCGGTGCAACAAGACCAAGACCAGGAGGACTGCAAGACGGAGGTCATTGTGGAGCCCAAGACAGCGTCACCACCAGAGCTTTGTGCAGGCGAAGACTACTTTTGTCAGGATAGCTGGTACTAGCTGTCCCCCATTCAAATTGGCCTGCCATTGTTGGCTCCCTTCCCGCTTGATATTTGGGAAGAGGACCAGGGCCTCTATAAATAGGACCAAGCACCCACGAGAGGTGAGAGAGGACAACCAAGAAGAGAGAGAGAGAGAAGGGTGACTGAACTCCTCCCAGCAGTTCATCCCCCAACCAAGAACAGACCCTCGCGAGGCCGTTCTTCCTTGTATTGTTCATCACCATCAGCCCAAGAGGCAATCCACCACACCACACACTGGATTAGGGTATTACACCACAACGGTGGCCCGAACCAGTATAAACCCTGTGTCTCTTGTGTTGTTCTTTCCATAGCCTAGATCTTAGCGTGGCGGAGGGGTGCAGGTAGGTAGGAGGCAAAATCTCCGCGCGCACCCCAGTGTTCAAACCTCAAGGGTCTGTCGGAACCCGAAATCTGACATTTGGCATGCCAGGTAGGGGTGCGCCGGAGTTTTCTCTTCCGCCATCGCCACGGCCTGCCTCGCGATGAGTAGCGCATCGCCCGCTCCGGCCGCCGGCGCCAGCACGGGGGCCAGGGGGCTCCGAGCCCTAGCCCCAGCCCTGCAACGGGTACGGTGGCTGGACAAGTTCAAGCCAACGACGCCGCCGCACTACGGCGGCGCGGCAGACCCGCTGGCCTTCTTGCTGGCGAGCGAGGAGGCCCTCCGCGAAGCCAGAGGTGATGATGGGGTCGTGGCCAACTGGCTCCCCATGGCCCTCATCGGCGCTCCGCGCACATGGCTGCTCCACCTGCCGGCAGCCTCCGTGGCCTCTCGGGAAGAGCCCCGCAGCCTCTTCCCCGCCCATCGCGCTACACCAACACCCCCGGTCGTCGCGGCCCTCCTGGGTGGCTCGCAGGTGCCGCCTACAAGTCACCATGTCAAGTCGTTCATCCGCCGGGTCAGCGCCGCTTCCACGCGGCAGGGGGCTCTCCCGGACCGGGCGGCGCCCGAGACCGGCCTGACCTTCAGCTCGGAGGACCACCCCTCCAACTCGGCCTGCTCGGGTGCGCTCCCCATGCTGTGCACCCCCACCATCTGCCAGGTGGCCGTCACCAGAACTCTCATTGATGGCGGTGCGGGCCTCAGCGTGCTCTCGGTCGAGGCTTTCAACCTCCTCTACATACCCCTGGAACGGCTGCAACCCAGCCGGCCCTTCTCAGGCGTTGGGGGCGGATCATCCAGCTCCTTGGGACAGATCCGGCTCCCAGTAACCTTCGGCACCTACAACAACTTCCGCACGGAGCTGGTCGACTTCGACATCGCCCCCATCGGCCTCCCCTACAATGCCATCCTCGGCTACCCAGCGCTGGCCCAGTTCATGGCCGCGACGCACCCGGCGTACAACCTCATGAAGATGCCCGGGAGCAGCGGAGTCCTCACCGTGCACGGGGACACCGGAGATGCGCTGCGGGTGCTCAAGCTCGCCTTCAAGACAGCGGCGTCGGCACAGCCCGCCGACTTGGAGACCCCCGAGCCCAAGGGGGCTGCACCCGCCAAGAAGAAACAGTTATTCACCCAAGACAAGGCAGAAACCAAGCAGATACCCGTCGATGAGGACGGGTCCGCCAACGCCACTTTCACCATAGGCGCCAACCTCGAACCCGAACAGGAGGAGGCCCTGGTCGGGTTCCTGCGCGCAAACAAGAAGGTATTCGCTTGGGAGCCTGACCAGTTGGCAGGGATCCCTAGGAGTGTAATCGAGCATCACCTCAACGTGTGCCCCAACGTGCGCCCTGTGAAGTAGAAGGCCAGGCGGCAGTCCACAGAAAAGCAGGCCTTCATCGTCCAAGAGACCTGCAAATTAGAAGCCGTTGGGGTCATTCGCGAGGTCTGATACCTGGATTGGTTGGCCAACCCTGTCGTCGTGCCAAAGAAGGGAGGGAAGGAGCGCATGTGTGTCGACTTCACCAACCTCAACAAAGCATGCCCGCAAGGTCCGTTCCCGCTCCCCCGCATCGACTAGATCGTCGATTCCACCGCGGAATGCGACCTACTATGCTTCTTGGATGCCTTCTCTGGGTATCACCAGATCAAGATGGCGGTAGAAGACGTCGAAAATACAGCCTTCCAACCCCGTGTGGGGTGTACTGCTACACATGCATGCCATTCGGGCTGTGTAACGCAGGGGCGACCTTTCAGCGGCTGATGCACATCACCTTGGGCCCGCAACTCAGGAGGAATATTGAAGCTTACATCGATGACATTGTGGTAAAGTCTCGGGAGGCCAGAACCTTGATACAAGACCTGGAGGAAACCTTCGCGAGCCTCAATGCAGTGAACCTACGGTTCAACCCAGAGAAGTGTGTGTTCGGAGTCCCCTCGGGCAAGCTCTTGGGTTTCCTCATGTCCCATCAAGGCATCAAGGCTAACCCGGAAAAGGTCAAGGCGGTGGAAGACATGAGCCCGCCAAAGACCCTCAGAGAAATGCAGAAGCTCACGGGGCGTGTGACCGCGCTAGGGCGCTTCACCTCCAAGTTGGGGGAACGAGCGCTGCCCTTCTTCCAGCTAATGAAGAAAAAGGGGCCTTTGAGTGGACTGAAGAGGCCGACAAGGCGTTCCAGGATCTCAAGAGATACCTGACCAGCCCACTGGTCATGGTGGCTCCGCGCCCTCAAGAGCCTCTGGTGCTTTACCTCGCTGCCACTCCCTACTCCGCCAGCGCAGCCCTGGTGGCAGTTAAAGAGCGTTGAATCAAAACCACGACAGCAGCCCGGGACAAGGCAGAACAGGAACAAGGAAGGCCCACAGAAACCGCCACCGCGGCTGAGGAGGATCAGCCGCCGCAGAGGAATGCACCGGAGGCGGAAGAGGCCCCTCTCCCAGATGGCCAGTCTCAGGAGGCCTCATCGCCTCAAGAGGCGCCATGGTCTCCGAAGGGAGCCTCCAGCACTGACGCACCCAACCTCGTTGAGCACCCAGTGTACTTCGTCAGCACGGTGTTGCGGGATGCGAGGGCACGGTACCCCATGCCTCAAAAACTCCTCCTCGCACTACTGGTGGCCTCGCACAAGCTGCGGCACTACTTTCAGGGTCACCCCATCAAGGTCGTCTCGTCATACCCCCTGGAGAGAGTGCTCAGGAGCCCTAACTCAGCTGGAAGGGTCGCTGAGTGGAACATAGAACTGTAAGTGTTTCAGCTCGAATTCAGCACGACCAGAGTCATCAAGGGAGCAGCGTTGGCGGATTTTGTGGCAGAATGGACGGAGGCACCAGGCCTCAAGGCAGACGAGGATCGGTCCCTCTCCCCGGGAAGTGAGGCGCCAGAAGGCTGGGTCATGTACTTCGATGGGGCGTTCTCCAGGCATGGCGCTGGGGCTGGGGCGGTGCTTATATCGCCCACTCAGGACAAGCTCTACTACGCTATGCAGCTCTGTTTCCAGCAAGGTGAAAAGGTCTCCAACAACATAGCGGAGTATGAAGGTTTAATAGCGGGCTTGAAGGCCGCAGCTGCCCTGGGAGTGAAACGCCTCACCATCAAGGGCGATTCGCAGCTCCTTGTCAATTTCTCCAACAAAGTGTATGAGCCGAAAGATGAGCACATGG
Organism: Triticum urartu; assembly: GCF_003073215.2. NCBI lineage: Eukaryota > Viridiplantae > Streptophyta > Magnoliopsida > Poales > Poaceae > Triticum > Triticum urartu. Next base: position 104,479,926 of record NC_053024.1, on the reverse strand, counting down.
AAGCCTACCTTGCGGAGGTCCGCAGGATGGAGAAGCAGTTTTGGGGGTTGGAGTTGCAGCATGTGCCCCGTGGCACCAATCAGGAGCCGACGACATCGCCAAACGGGCGTCCAGGCGGTAACCTCAGGAGCCTGGCGTTTTCGAGGAGCGGCTCTTCAAGCCCTCAGCCCTGCCGTCAATGTCAAACATGGCTCAGCCTCGGGAGGAGCTCCCCCAGCCACCTGCCAGGGGAGCTCCGGCCTGTGGCCCGGCCTCAGGAGCACGCCTGCTCCTGACGATGGAACCTCAGGAGGGATGCTGGATCACGGAGCTCCGGAGTTACTTAACACAAGGGACCCTGCCGGAGAAGGAGGAGGAAGCGGAGCGAGTGGCACGCCAGGCCACGGCGTACTGTATCAAGGATGGAGAGCTCTACCGGAAGCGACCAAATGATGTATCCCTGCGCTGCATCTCCAGGGAGCAAGGGAAGGAACTGCTGGAAGATATACACGGCGGAGAGTGTGGACATCATTCATCATCACGGACCCTCATCGGCAAGGCGTTCCGCAGTGGGTTTTATTGGCCCACCGCGCTCAATGACGCCGTCGAATTAGTGAAAGCTTGTGAGGCTTGCCAGTTCCACGCCAAGCAGATCCATCAGCCAGCAGGAGGCCTGCAGACCATACCCCTTTCATGGCCATTCGCAGTCTGGGGGCTGGACATCTTGGGCCCGTTTCCTCGGGCGCCAGGGGGCTACCACTACCTCTACGTCGTTGTGGACAAGTTCACCAAGTGGGCTGAAGTAGAGGCTGTCCGCACCATTCCCGCGGGTTCCGCGGTTAAGTTCATCAAGGGCATCGTGAGCCGGTTCAGGGTGCCGAACCACATCATCACGGACAACGGTTCACAGTTCACCAGTAACCTCTTCAAAACATACTGTGCTAACCTTGGAACGCAGATATGCTACGCTTCGGTGGCGCACCCCCGAAGCAACGGCCAGGCCGAGCGAGCCAACACAGAGGTCCTGAGGGGCCTCAAGACCAGGACGTTCAAGAAGAAGCTGGAGGAGGCTGGTACGACGAGCTTCAGTCCGTATTATGGTCCATCCGCACAACCGCGACCAAGCCGACTGGAGAGACCCCGTTCTTCCTGGTCTACGGAGCCGAAGCGGTCCTCCCTCACGAGGTCAGACATCGCTCCGCGCGGGTCCTGGCGTTCGATGAGGCGCAGCAGGACGCCATGCGGGGGATGGACCTCGTGCTGGGGGAGGAACGTCGCCGAGAAGCCGCGCTGCGAGCGGCGAGGTACCAACAAGCATTGCGGCGATATCACTGCCGCAACATCCGCCCCAGAACTCTTGAGGTAGGAGACCTCGTGCTCAGGCGGGTTCTTTCTAGGGAGGGGCTGCACAAGCTCTCTCCCATGTGGGAGGGCCCGTTCAAAGTTGTTCATGTTTCCAGGCCCGGTTTCGCGTGCTTGGAGACTCAGGAGGGGGTGCCGGTCCAGAACGCATGGAACATCCAGCACCTCCAGAGGTTCTACTCCTAAAAAGGCCCGGAGCCTGTGAAGAAGGCGAATGCCTGTGAAGCTGTCGCGTTTTGGAAAAGGCCCGGAGCCTGTGAAGAAGGCGAATGCCTGTGAAGCTGTCACGTTTTGGAAAAGGCCCGGAGCCTATGAAGAAGGCGAATGCCTGTGAAGCTGTCGCGTTTTGGAAAAGGCCCGGAGCCTGTGAAGAAGGCGAATGCCTGTGAAGCTGTCACGTTTTGGAAAAGGCCCGGAGCCTATGAAGAAGGCGAATGCCTGTGAAGCTGTCGCGTTTTGGAAAAGGCCCGGAGCCTGTGAAGAAGGCGAATGCCTGTGAAGCTGTCACGTTTTGGAAAAGGCCCGGAGCCTGTGAAGAAGGCGAATGCCTGTGAAGCTATCGCGTTTTGGAAAAGGCCCGGAGCCTGTGAAGAAGGCGAATGCCTGTGAAGCTGTCGCGTTTTGGAAAAGGCCCGGAGCCTGTGAAGAAGGCCAACGCCTGTGAAGCTCGCTGCCCGTGACACTCTCACGTAATAATGAGTTGGGGCTGTACACGCCCCGGAGTCTCAGGAGCGCCGGCCTCAGGCCCTGGGGCTCCCTCCCACGCCCAGTGGCAGCACTTAGCTCCGCGCTGGTGAGAAGACGTCGAAGACTAGATTAGGTGCTGGATGCGGCTTTTCATTTGCTTTCCGCAGTTGGCTTGTTCCTTCTCATTCGAAGTTTTATTGAAGTTGTTGCCATCTTTGGCTTGTGGTTCTTCGACTTTTCACTCTCCTGCCTCGATTTCTCTTATGCAAGGCCTCGTGAGGGGGGGGGGGGCAGCCAAGCGCCCTTGCGAGTGTTCCTATCCTAGTCGTTCAAAGGGTTCGCGACCTGGGCCCATTACAGGAGCACCCCTCCTGTCCGTGCCCCAAGGGCACCGCGACACGAACACAAGGCCTGGGTCGGTCGCCCCCCCACGGCTGGGGCCGGGAACTATCGATGCGCGGGCACGTAGCCGGAAGGTACGATAACGGAAGCAAAACAATGATTAACAGCAATAACCCAAACACGCCCCCGCGGGGCTCCACACTACTGTCTTTTTACGTAGGAAAAAGGAAAGGAAAGAACAAATCAGGCGCAGCTTGCCTCACACCGGCCCGCAGGGAAGACCCGAGCTGCCTCTGGGGCTCAGGCAGACTCCCTCTCGTGCTTCACCGGGGCGCGACAGCGGGCGGACACGCTACCACCTCCCAAGAAGATACGACAGCGTGGAGGCTGACCGCGACCACCGCTAGAAGAGTCGCCGCCTGAAGAAGAACCAGAGAAGCTTGGGGAACCCTGAGCACCGCCAGCCACGCGAGGGCTGCCCTCTCCATCATCGCCGGAGCTGGGTTCCCGGCCGCGGTTGTCGCCCTCGGGGCAGCACCCTGCGCGGCAACCATCTTCCCCAAACACCCTCACATAGAGGGTGGCATCGCCGTCGAACTTGAAGTGCAGGGTGCACCGACAGCTCAGGCCACGCGCGCGGGCAAACGTCTGCCAACCACGGGCCAGAGCCAGGCTCCCAGCTGCGGAGACCTCCAGTGAAGCCCATGAGGCCCGGCTGCAGCAGCCGTCGGCCTGAAGCCAGAGGCCGCCCGGGAGCTCGCCGAGGAGGAAGCGAGGAAGTGGAAGCCGGGTGCTAGTCGGCTCCGCCGACCACACGACGAACCCCGGCAGCACCTCAGCAGCGCGAAAGTGCGGCCTAGGGGGACGCGCAGCCGGAGCGCGCCCCTCGGCCGCAGCAATCCGCCCGTCGCTGTGCTAGAAATCGTCTCCACGGCCGCGGGAAGCTGCCGTGGTGGCCACAGGATGTTTGCGAGGGCGCCCTCGGCCGCGCTTGGGCGGGGGAGAGGCAGGCTCAACCTGGCGAGCCTTCCCCTTCTCAGCAGCCGAGAACCTCCTTGACGGGGCCCTGAATAAGAAGGAGAAGCAAGGGGGAATGAACCGGAAGGGCGCGCACCGATCTGTACTTATAGCTGGCGAGGGCCAACCGACGGCCCCCACGATCGCAGGTAATTATGACCCGCTTTGCATGCAGGGACTTGTCCAATCCATGCAGTTGCCGAGGCGCCATGGGGAAGTGGAGACGCCCACGTCCAATCAACCGCCACGCGGCGCCCAAGACCGCAGGCTGTTAGGGCCCGCGGCGCTTCGCTCTTGCCCTTTCGCCTCCTACACGGCCAAGCCCGGGCACGCCTTGGGCCCGGGGGCTACTGTCGGCGTTCTGGGAACGGGGGTCCCCAGACTTGCCTGCCTGCGGCCTGCGGCGTGGCACAAAGGGGGGCCCAGCACGGCCCATCTTCATCAACACAGACCCAAGACCCTCGCGAGGGGCCGAGCCTCGCGGGGCGGACGACATGGAGCTTCCCCGGGCACGGCCTCGTCAGGTTGGCTCGCGAGGAGGCGGAGAGATCAAGGCGGGGTACCTCATGAGGTGCCCGTGACGCAAGCCATGACGACCAAGGGCGCCAGGCGGGTGCCAGCCCGCGCAGTGTCCTCCTTTCCCCTTTGGTGCGAAGGGGGGCAAGCACAGCCGCGGAGTATCGAGGCATCAGGCAAAGGTTGCCATTTCGGTGCAACAAGACCAAGACCAGGAGGACTGCAAGATGGAGGTCATTCTGGAGCCCAAGACAGCGTCACCACCAGAGCTTTGTGCAGGCGAAGACTACTTTTGTCAGGATAGCTGGTACTAGCTGTCCCCCTTCAAATTGGCCCGCCATTGTTGGCTTCCTTCCCGCTTGATATTTGGGAAGAGGACCAGGGCCTCTATAAATAGGACCAGCCACCCACGAGAGGTGAGAGAGGACAACCAAGAAGAGGGAGAGAGAGAGAGAAGGGTGACTGAACTCCTCCCAGCAGTTCATCCCCCCAGCCAAGAACAGACCCTCGCGAGGCCGTTCTTCCTTGTATTGTTCATCACCATTAGCCCAAGAGGCAATCCACCACACCACACACTGGAGTAGGGTATTACACCACAACGGTGGCCCGAACCAGTATAAACCCTGTGTCTCTTGTGTTGTTCTTTCCATAGCCTGGATCTTAGCGTGGCGGAGGGGTGCAGGTAGGTAGGAGGCGAAATCTCCGTGCGCACCCTAGTGTTCGAACCTCAAGGGTCTGCCGAAACCCGAAATCCGACACGGTCCATGGAGCAATGACAGCCATGATTATATGGGTGGAAGGTGTTATTTCAGTGTTTGAGCCCCCGATGATACCAGAGTTACGTTCGGCATCTGGGGGTATGATCGGCTCCGGACTGGTATTGCTGCTCTCATCCTGCCACCCCACGGATGGCTTGAAGAGCCTTTCCACAAAGGTGTTAGGTGGGACGGGGTCACGTTTAGCGCCCATTCGAGCAAGGATGTCCGCTGCCTGATTACTGTCTCAAGCAACGTGATGAAACTCGAGCCCCTCGAACCGAGCTGATATTTTGAGTAAGTCGTTGCAGTATGCTGCCATCCTTGGATCCTTTGCATTGAAATATCCATTTATTTGGGATATTACGAGGCTCGAATCCCCACGCACCTCGAGGCGTTGTATGCCCATAGAAACAGCCATTCGGAGACCATGCAATAGTGCCTCATATTCAGCCGCATTGTTGGAGTCCGTATACATGATCTGTAATACGTAACGGACTGTGTCCCCTGTAGGGATTTTAGGATGACACCATCCCCCAATCCGGCTAACATTTTAGAGCCGTCGAAGTACATCACCCAGTTGGACTATGTGTTGTACTCTTTAGGGAGTTCGGCTTCTGTCCATTCGGCGACAAAGTCAGCCAACACCTGAGATTTAATAGCTCGGCGTGGCTTGTATGTTATTTCAAATGGTAAGAGCTCAATCACCCATTTGGCAATGTGGCCGGTGGCGTCCCGATTGTTTATGATATCACTGAGTGGTACTTCAGAAGCCATCGTGATCGAACACTCTTGAAAGTAGTGCCGCAGCTTCCGGGATGCCATGAAGACCGCATACGCTATCTTTTGATAGTGTGGGTATCGAGATTTGCATGGTTTTAGAACCGCCGATACATAGTACACTGGTTTCTGGAGAGGGAATTTATGTCCCTCCTCCCGTCGTTCGACGACGAGTACTGCACTCACTACCTGGTGAGTCGCAGATATGTAGAGCAACATAGGTTCGCCAACACTTGGTGTGGCAAGGATTGGGTTACTTGCTAACAGAGTTTTTATCTCTTCCAATCCGGCTATGGCCGCGTCCGTCCACTCGAAGCGGTTGGTGTGTCAGAGGAGACGATAAAGTGGTAGCGCCTTTTCTCCTAATCTGGAGATAAAGCGGCTCAAGGCTACCACGCACCCGACTAGTTTCAGACCTGCTTCAAGTCTGTTGGTGTTGCCAATTGTGACAAGGCTCGGATTTTTACTGGGTTCACTTCAATTCCTCTATTGGAAACGATGATCCCGAGTAGTTTTCTGGATGGAACGCCGAAGACACATTTTTCCGGATTGAGCCGTATGTCATATGTTCGGAGATTGTCGAATGTGAGTCGTAGATCATCCACCAATGATTTGACGTGTTTAGTCTTGATGACAACATCATCTATGTATGCCTCCACTGTCTTGCCAATTTGCTTTTCCAGACATGTTTGAATCATGTGTTAGTAAGTGGCGCCAGCGTTTTTGAGCCCGAAAGGCATAGTGTTGAAGCAGAAAGGCCCGTAGGGGGTAATGAATTCTGTTGCAGATTGGTCGGACTCCTTCATCTTAATTTAATGGTATCCGGAGTACGTGCCGAGGAAACACAGTGAGTCGTGTCCTGCGGTAGCGTCAATGATTTGGTCAATGCGGGGCAGTGGGAAGGGGTCCTTAGGGAAAGCCTTAGTGAGGTCCTTGAAGTCGACACAAAGGCGCCAGGATTTATCCTTCTTTGGCACCATGACCAGGTTTGCCAGCCAGTCCAGGTGTTTGATCTCTCTAATGAACCCGACTTCAAGTAGCTTGGCTAGCTCCTCCCCCATAGCTTGTCGTTTGGGTTCGGAAAATCGTCGCAGCGTTTGCTTGACTGGTTTGAACCCCTTTATTATGTTGAGGATGTGTTCGTCCAGCCTGCATGGGATTCCTGGCATATCCGAAGGATGCCAGGCAAAGACGTCCCAATTTTCACGCAGGAACGCTCGCAAGGCGACGTCGACCGTCGGATCCAGCTGTGCTCGGATGGAGGCTGTCTTTCTAGGATCCATTGGGTGCACTTGAAATTTAACTATTTCGTCTGCTGTCTTGAAAGAAGTGGATTTGGACCTCTTGTCGAGGATTACATCGTCTTTGTCCACTATGGAGGGCAGGGTGGTTAGCTCCTCGGCTGCAAGGGCCTCGGATAGTGCCTTGAGGGCCAAGGATGCAGTTTTGTTTTCGGCGCGGAGTGCTATATCTGGATTACTAGTGATAGTGATAACTCCATTGGGCCCTGGCATTTTGACCTTCATGTATCCGTAATGGGGTATGGCTCGAAAGCGTGTGAATGTGTCTCGCCCCAACAGGGCGTGATATCCGCTATTGAAAGGTGCCACGTGGAAGAGTAACTCTTCGGACCCGTAGTCTTCCAGTGTGTCGAATACCACATCAAGCTTAATTTTCCCCGAGCTTTGCGCTTCTCGACTGGGGATAATGCCTTGAAAGGTGGTACATCTTTGCTCAATGCGACTCCTGTCCATTTGCATTTTTTGGAGCGTGTCTACGTAGATGAGGTTCAGTCCGCTGCCACCGTCCATGAGCACTTTAGTGAGCCGAAAGCCATCCACAATGGGATTTAGGACCAAGGCGGCTGGTGCATGGACTGATTGGGCCTTTGTCTCATCGTCGGCGGTGAAAGTTATTGCCATATCGTTCCAAGGATTTATTGGAGCTACTTGGTTGACTTCGACGAGGTCGTGGAGCGCCCTTTTGCGCCGATTATTTGAAGAAAAGGTCTCGAAGACCGTAAACACATTGAGATCGTCGTCCTCCGAAGAGTTTGTTTCCGGGGTAATGTTGGTGAGGATGGCCTCGCCGCTCTTAGCCACTTGTCGGAGCACCCAACATGCCCGAAGGCTATGTGTTGGTTTGGTATTCGGTGTAGTGTGCGAAGGAAATATGCCCTAGAGGCAATAATAAAGTTGTTATTTATATTTCCTTATATCATGATAAATGTTTATTATTCATGCTAGAATTGTATTAACCAAAAACTTAGTACATGTGTGAATACATAGACAAAACTGAGTGTCCCTTGTATGCCTTGTAACACCCTGGATGTAACCTACCTTAATTGTATTCGAACTCTTGCCGTTTCCGGCCCTAAGTTATTTATTTCCTCGTTGTTGGGTTTTTGTCTCTGTGTGTTTTGTCTTTGTCATGCATCTCATATCATGTCATCATGTGCATTTAATTTGCATACGTGTTCGTCTCATGCATTCGAGCATTTTCCCCGTTGTCCGTTTTGCATTCCGGCGCTCCTATGTCCTCCGGTGGTCCTTTCTACCTCTTTTCGTGTGTGGGTGTCAAACGTTTTCGGATTGGACCGATACTTGCCAAGCGGCCTTGGTTTACTACCGGTAGACCGCATGTCAAGTTTCGTACCATTTGGACTTCATTTGATACTCCAACGGTTAACCGAGGGACCGAAAAGGCCTCGTGTGTGTTGCAGCCCAACACCCTTCCAAAGTGGCCCAAAATCCACCTAAACCTGTTCCATCATCTAGATCGTTCGATCACGATCGCGTGGCCGCAAACCGCACCTCATCTGGAGCCTCCTAACTCCCTCTACCTCTATATAAAGACACCCCATTCTAAATCCCACATCTTCCCCTTCCAAACCCTAGTTCATTCGTCCCTCAGCGCGCCGGACGTGTCTGGGCATGCCGGACACACCGCCCCGCCACTCAGCTCACGCCACGTGGCGCCGCAGACCCGCTGCCGCCGCCGGCCTGGGGAGCCCGCGTCCGGCCCCCGAGGCCCATCTGGATCGCGCCGCCCGCGCCGTCCTCCTCCTCCCGCGCGTCGCCCGAGCCGCCCGCTCCGGCCGCCGCGTTCTCTGCTGCGCCGCCGCGCTTCCCGACGCCGGTGAGCTCCGCCACCGCGCCGGACTTCACCACCACGCCGCCAGTCCATGCCGGCGCCGCGCCCGACCACCGTCGTCGCCGTACCGTCCTCCTCTCGTCGGATCCGGCCCCGGCTACCTCCTCCTCGATGCCCTCGTCCTCTCTGGTGCCGACGAACCTCGTAACCCGCGCCGAATCCAGATCTGAGAATCTCGGGGTTGACTTTTTCGTCCCTAACCCTAACTTTTGTGCATACTTTGAAATGCCATAACTCCCTCATCGTAGCTCCGATTCGCGCGTGTAGCATATCAAAATGTTCGTCTCGACGAGAACATCATTTCATCTCATTGCATCATTTTCATTTGAGCTCATCTTGATGCCTGAAATGCTGTTGGAAGAGGGCTATGTGATGATAATTTCAGATCTGTTTCAGCAAATGCACTTTTGTCATTTTTGCCATGATTAATGTGTGCATGCTATGATCCTGAGCTCTACATGAGTTTTGAAGAATGCCATGCCATCTTTACAGGTGTGTATGCCATGTATTTTTGTGATCTTTGTCGTGACTAGCACAAGCATGCAAAGTACCTTACTCAATGATGCTGATTTCAGGGACTTAGAATTTCACTAAGTCCTTGTCCTGTTATTGTTTTTATGCCATAAGTTCATGTTGTTTCCTAGTGATTCGTGCCTCTTTTGAGGATGATCAGTAAGGATGTTTTGTAGATATTGTGGTGCTCTATCCATCCATGTATTTGTTTGCAATTATGGAGCACCCTAGCTTGAGTCAATCGAGCTCTACTTTTGCTATAAAATGTTCCTGGCAGATTATTAACATGTTTTGCAATTTTGCCAAGCTTGTTGTTGTTGTTGTTGATTCGTTCATGCTATGATGTTGTTCTAGCCATGTATAGCTTCTATGTCATGTCTTCTTGATGAATGTATGCTTAGTTTGTCATGCCATGCTTTGTAGTGAGTGCATCGAGCTCGTAGTCATGCCTACATGTTAATCTGTTTTGCATGCTCCAGTTTTTCATAAAGTCTGAATCTGTTTATATTTTTGCTATGTTCACATGCTTCCAATTGTATTTTCTGATCCCTTTTGGCTCATGGTCACTAAGGGACTTTTGTTATATGCTTTGAGTAGCTTCATGTCATGCCTTGCTTTGCCATGATATGTTCCTGTAGCATGTAGTTATCTTGCTCTAAAGATTGCTTCCTGATGATAAGTTCCTAATATGATGTTAATTCCACTAAGTCTGTAACCTGTTATCTTTTGCACTTTTACCATGCTTGTTTGAACCAGTTAATGAGTGAATTAGCTGTAGCTCAGTGTTCATCTTTTGTCAAGCATTATGAGTGGATCCCTGCCATGTATTTTGTTGCTATGTTTGGGTGCAGTAGCATGTTGTTCTTGATGCATTTAGAAGGCTACTTGCTGTTAATCGCACACCGGTGCCATATTTGTTTTGCTTGCCATTTCCAAACCGTGCGTCCGATTATGGTGATCTTTATATCGATTTCAAACGAAATCAACTCACCTTTTCAGTGGCACTCTTGGATTTCCAAGTTGAGGCCAGGTTCAATCATTCCTTTCCAAATCTTGCATATGCATCACATATCGCATCCCGCATATCATACCATGTTTGCATCATGTTGCTTGAGCATTGCACGTGGTTGATTGTGTTCCTTTTGCTTGTTGTTCTTGCTTAGGTAGAGCCGGGAGACGAGCACGTGAATGAGGAGCCCATTGAGTACGCTTACGAGGATCAAGGCAACTCTGAGAACTTTGTAGGCAAGATGGCCATACCCTCGAAATCACTTCTATCTTTACTTGTTAGATGCTCGCTCTTTTGCTATGCCTATGCTATGATACCTACCACTTGCTTATCATGCCTCCCATATTGCCATGTCAAACCTATAACCCACCATGTCCTAGCAAACCGTTATTTGGCTATGTTACCGCTTTGCTCAGCCCCTCTTATAGCGTTGCTAGTTGCAGGTGAAGATTGGAGATCATTCCTTGTTGGAACATTGTTTATTGTTGGGATATCACAATATTACTTGGTAAAGGGTGGAAGGCTCGGCCTTATGCCTGGTGTTTTGTTCCACTCTTGCCGCCCTAGTTTCCGTCATATCGGTGTTATGTTCCTGGATTTTGCGTTCCTTACATGGTTGGGTTATAATGGGAACCCCTTGACAGTTCGCCTTGAATAAAACTCCTCCAGCAATGCCCAACCTTGGTTTTACCATTTGCCACCTAGCCTCTTTTTCCCTTGGGTTTCCGGAGCCCAAGGGTCATCTTTATTACCCCCCTCCCCCTGGGCCAGTGCTCCTCTGAGTGTTGGTCCACCTTGTCAACCGCCGATGGCCACCAGGGGCAACTCTGGGCTGGCCTACCGGAAGTTTGGACAATCTGAGTGTGCCCTGAGAACGAGATATGTGCAGCTCCTATTGGGATTTGTTGGCACATTCGGGCAGTGTTGCTGGACTTGTTTTACCATTGTCGAGGATGTCTTGTAACCGGGATGCCGAGTCTGATCGGAATGTCTTGGGAAAAGGAATATCCTTCGTTGACCGTGAGAGCTTGTGATGGGCTAAGTTGGGACTCCCCTGCAGGGATTTGAACTTTCTAAAGCCGTGCCCGCGGTTATGGCCAGATGGGAATTTGTTAATGTCCGGTTGTAGATAACCTGAAACTTAACTTATTTAAAATGCACCAACCGCGTGTGTAACTGTGATGGTCTCTTCTTGGCGGAGTCCGGGAAGTGAACACGGTGTTGGAGTAATTCTTGACGTAGGTTGTTCTAGGATCACTTCTTGATCATAGTTGTTCAACCGTGCTTTTGCCTCCTCTTCTCGCTCTCATTTGTGTATGTTAGCCACCATATATGCTAGTCGCCTGCTACAACTCCACATCATACCTTTACCCTTCCTATAAGCTTAAATAGTCTTGATCGCGAGGGTGTGAGATTGTTGAGTCCCCGTGACTCATAGATTACTTCCAAACCAGATGCAGGGACCGATGATACTGCTCCAGATGATATGACCGAGCTCAAGTGGGAGTTCGATGAAGACTCTCGTCGTTACTACGTGTCTTTCCAGATGATCAGTAGTGGTGCCCAGTTGGGGCGATCGGGGACTTTGTCGCATTTGGGGGTTGATCTTTATTTTGGTTACGTAGTCGGACCTTGAGTGTATTGGATGAATGTAATGTTATTTATGATATTTTTGTGACATGGCAAGTGTAAGCCAACTATGTATCCTTTCCCCTTTATTTATTTACATGGGATGTTGTGAAGATTACCTCACTTGTGACATTGCTTTCAATGCGGTTATGCCTCTAAGTCGTGCTTCGACACGTGGGAGATATAGGCGCATCGAGGGCATTACAAGTTGGTAATCAGAGCCTTCCCCGACCTTAGGAGCCCCCTGCTTGATCGAATCGTTGGCGTTGTTGAGTCTAGAAAAATGTTTTGAGTCATTTAGGATTATATATATCGGAGAGTAGGACTTCTTTTTACTCCTCAATCCCTTCGTCGCTCTGGTGAGGCATCCTGCCGTAGAGTTTTGACTCTTCTCTTCTCAAATTTCACTAAAAAAAATTTAGGATCACGCGGGTATCTTGGAATCGTTCCGATGGTTTTATGACGAGAACATTGTTCTTCGTGCCTCCTGACATTTAGGGGTGGTGGCAGTGTCCCGGGGAGTTGAGCTCCGAGGTGTTGTCGTCACAATTTTATCGTTGAGATTCTGGAAATACCTGAGTTTCGTCGACATCGAAAATCTCTTTTATGCAGTTGTTGGTGAGATAACCTCGACGCCACCCAGTACTGGGGCGGGAGTTCGGGAGTATTGCCGTAACTTGTATAACGGATGCTTTTCGAAGGTTGAGTTAAATGATTTCCGAAGGTTTCTTGGTTATGTGTTGAAGGATGGATACAGCTAGATGTAGGATTTGCTAGCTTTGGGTGAGATATTATGCTTCCCCTGTATCCCCAACACCTGATTGCATAACCGGAAAGGTTCGGGAGTTTCATAGGTGGGAATTCATGTAGCCCTAGTTCTTCTTCCACGGATATTTGGTTTGTGATTGGGTAATCCTCACCAAGTATTTGTTCTTGTCCGCACCTTGTTGTTTTATTCTTCTACCTCTTTCTAAGTGGCTTCTCAATTTATGGAAATGTGACCATTTCAATTGGAATGCATTCACTGATTTTGTTCGGATGTGAAGACTATATGTTGCAATTTCTATCCATTGGATTCAGCTTCAATATATGTCTGTCAAGATGCTAACGGATGTCACCCTCTTCAGGATGGCTCCTACTAAGGGTCAGAATCAGGATCTGCCACCACCACCTCCACCTCCGGAGGCATGGCAAGCTGTGATGGCCGCTACCAATGCAAACACGTAGCTAATCATGCAAATTTTGCAGGAGCGCAACCAAGGGAATCATGGCCATGGCAACAATCAGAATCAGTTTGCTACACTCAACCAGTTCCTCGGTAACCAGCCAAAGACCTTCAGCAACGGTGTCGAGGCCTCAGACGCTGATGATTGGCTCGTGGATATATGCAAGCATTTCGAGTGCAGTAACGTCAGGCCTGAGGACTTTGTCAAGTTTGCCTCCTTCCAACTCAAAGACCAAGCTGCAGATGGTTTCAGCAATACAAAGATTCCAGAGGAGGTCGTGTGATTACCTGGGATGAATTCCGTCAAGACTTCAAAGCTCATCACATTCCTCAGAGTGTTGTTGAAAGCAAGTGTGAGGAATTCCGCAACCTAAAGCAAGGCAGCTTGTCTGTTTACCAGTATAACATTCTGTTCCAGAGGCTCGCTCGTTTCGCCAAGCAGGACGTCCCTGACGAGAAGAGCATGATTTATCAGTTCAGGGCTGGCCTTAGAGAAGATCTCCAACTAGCTCTCGTCCTTTTTGAGCCGAAGAAGTACGATGAGTTCTACAATATGGCAACGAAGCAAGAGACTGCTCAACTCAAGTGTGATGCTTCCAAGAAGCGAGTCAGAGATGCAACTCCTTCTTCCTCAACTCAAGTGGCTTCTAAGCAGCAAAAGTATTGGCTGCCTCCTCTTCCGTTCGATCAGCCTTATCAGCAGAAGAGCAAAGGTGGCAATGGATCTTCCCACCCACCCAACCCAGGCTTTCAGAACAAGACTTCGTCTCAAGCTCCAAGATCAAGTGCTCCTTATCACCGTCCGCTCTCGGAGGTCACGTGCAACAAGTGTCAGCAGAAGGGTCACTATGCCAACAAATGCTTCAATCAGAGGCATCTTCCTCCTCCTCCTGTGAGATCTGCTAGCAATGCAGTGGTCAAGCATAACCCCAAGCACGCCAAGGTCAACTTGTTGAACGCAGCTCAGGCAGAGGACTCATCAGATGTCATCATGGGTAACCTTCCTGTTAACGATATTCCAGCAAAAGTTCTTTTTGACTCTGGTGCATCGCATTCTTTCATGTCATTCCCATTTGCATCGGAGCACAACTTTGGCACTAAGGCATTACCTAAAGCATTGCAAGTTGTTTCTGTGGCTAAGCGTTTGAGTTCTAGCATGATGGTCCCAGATATTTCTATCATGATGGGTGATTTCAAGTTTCTGGCTTCTCCAATGGTCCTTGGTAACTCGGATATTGACCTTATTCTCGGAATGGACTGGCTTTCTAAGCACAAGGCTCAGCTTGATTGTGCTGCCAGGAAGATTCAATTGACACATTTGTCTGAGGATGTAATCGTCTTTACCGCTCGTGATAATACCATCCGTTTGTTTTCTCTTAATGAGAAGGGCGAGCTGGATGCCATCTCTCAAATTCCAGTCCTTTGCGAATATCAAGACATCTTTCCAGAAGAGCTTCCAGGAATGCCTCCGCACCGGCCAGTTGAATTCGTCATCGATCTTGAGCCTGGCACGGAACTTGTTTGCAAACATCCTTACAAGCTTGGACCTGAAGAGTTGAAGGAGCTGAAGAAACAACTCGATATTCAAGAGCGAATGGGTCTCATCCGACCTAGTTCTTCTCCATGGGGTTGTGGAGTTCTTTTTGTGAAGAAGAAGGATGGAACGGACCGACTCTGTGTCGACTACCATCCATTGAACAAGAAGACTATAAACAATAAGTACCCACTTCCCAACATCAATGAGCTGTTTGAACAACTCAAAGGTGCTCAAGTATTCTCCAAGCTTGATCTCTGTATGGGCTATCATCAGATTCACATTCGTGAGCAAGATATCCCTAAGACAGCATTCAGAACAAGCTATGGTTCATATGAATACACTGTCATGTCTTTCGGCCTCGTCAACGCTCCTCCGACATTCTCCCGCATGATGAATTTCATGTTCAACGCCTACACAAATGACTTTGTCTTGGTCTACCTCGATGACATTTTGGTCTTTTCCAAGAACAAGGAAGATCATGCCAAGCACTTGCGTTTGGTGCTGGATAAGCTCAGAGAACATCAGTTCTATGCCAAGTTTTCAAAGTGCGAGTTTTGGCTCGATGAGGTTCTCTACCTTGGGCATATCATTTCTGCCAAGGGCATAGCGGTTAATCCTGAGAAGGTGTCTGCAATTGTGAATTGGGAACCACCTCAGTATGTGAAGCAACTCCGCAGCTTCCTTGGGCTCACAAGCTATTGTCGAAGATTCGTTGAGAACTTCTCTAAGATCGCGAAGCCTCTTTCCAACCTTCTCCAGAAGCATGTGAAGTATGTCTGGTCTCCTGAATGTGAAATCGCTTTCAACACCCTGAAAGAGAAGTTAGTCACTGCTCCAGTTCTGACTCCTCCTGATGAATCCAAACCGTTCGAGGTCTTCTGTGATGGCTCTCTTCAAGGTCTTGGTGCAGTGTTGATGCAAGAGAAGAAAGTTGTGGCTTATACCTCTCGCCAATTGAAGCCCAATGAAAAGAACTACCCCACTCATGACCTCGAGTTGGCGGAAGTTGTTCATGCTCTTTTAACTTGGAGATATCTCTTATTGGGAAGAAAAATGGACATCTTCACTGACCACAAGAGTCTCAAGTACATCTTCACTCAGCCTAATCTCAACCTCAGGCAGACTCGTTGGGTCGAAATGATTCAAGAGTATAATCCGAGTATCGAATATACTCCAGGCAAGGCCAATGTAATTGCTGACGCATTGAGCGGGAAGGCTTACTGCAACAGTTTGATTATCAAGCCTTACCAACCCGAGCTTTGTGAAGCTTTCCGCAAACTCAATCTGCAAGTTGTTCCTCGCCAACCTCCAAGTCTCTCCTACTTTGGAAGATCAGATTCGTGAGGCTCAACTTCTTGATGCTATGGTGAAGAAGGTGAAGATTGGGATTGCCAAGAGTCAACCCAAGTACAAGTGCTATCGCCTTGATGACAAGGATACTCTATTCTTCGAGGATCGCATTGTTGTGCCTAAAGGTGACCTTCGTAAAGTCATTATGAATGAGGCTCACAATTCACTCCTCTCTATCCACCCTGGAAGTACAAAGATGTACCATGACCTCAAGCAGTCGTATTGGTGGACTCGAATGAAGCGTGAGATTGCTCAGCTCGTGAATCAATGTGATGTCTGCAGAAGAGTGAAAGCAGAACACCAACGACCAGCTGGTCTCCTACAACCTCTTGCCATTCCAGAATGGAAGTTTGACCATATTGAGATGGACTTCGTGACTGGATTTCCAAAGTCCAAGCGTGGCAATGACGCTATCTTCGTTGTCATCGACAAACTCACTAAAGTGGCTCATTTCCTTCCTATCAAAGAATCTATCACAACAGCTCAATTGGCAGAGCTATATACCTCCCGGATTGTCTCGCTTCACGGCATTCCGCAGTTGATATCTTCAGATCGTGGCAGCATCTTCACCTCCAAGTTTTGGGATTCTTTTCAGAAGGCCATGGGCACCAACATCCGTTTCAGCATAGCTTTTCATCCTCAAACTAGTGGCCAAGTCGAACGAATAAATCAGATTCTTGAAGATATGCTCAGGGCTTGCGTCATCTCTTTCGGTATGAAGTGGAAAGATTGTCTTCCATATGCCGAGTTCTCCTACAACAACAGCTTCCAAGCGAGTTCGGGCAAGGCCCCATTTGAAATTCTCTATGGAAAGAAGTGTCGTACTCCTCTTAACTAGTCAGAGACTGGTGAACGTCAACTTCTTGGTAATGACTTGATCACAGAGGCAGAAGAGATGTGCAAAGTCATTCGTGATAATCTCAAAGCTGCGCAATCGCGCCAGAAGAGCTACTATGATAGTAAGCATCGTGACTTGGCTTTTGAGACCGGAGACCATGTCTACCTTCGCGCCTCTCCAATGAAAGGTACTCGTCGCTTCGGTATCAAAGGGAAGCTTGCCCCTAGATACGTGGGTCCTTTCAAGATCGTCAGCAAGAGAGGCGATCTTGCCTATAAACTTGAGATCCCCTCCAACTTTGCAAACATGCACGACGTGTTTCATGTCTCTTAGCTCCGCAAGTGCTTCAAGACTCCTGACCGCACCGTCAACTTCGAAGACATTGATCTCCAAGAAGACCTGTCTTATCATGAGCACCCAGTTGCTATTCTTGAAGAAACTGAGCGCAAGACTCGCAACAAGTCTATCAAATTCCTGAAAGTCAAGTGGTCACATCATTTCGACCGTGAAGCCACCTGGGAACACGAGGATCACCTCCGTTTTGAGTACCCGGTGTTTTTCCAGTCCTAGATCTCGGGACGAGATCCTTTCGTAGTGGTGTAGTGTTGTAACACCCCGAATGTAACCTACCTTAATTGTATTCCAACTCTTGCCGTTTCCGGCCCTAAGTTATTTATTTCCTCGTTGTTGGGTTTTTGTCTCTGTGTGTTTTGTCTTTGTCATGCATCTCATATCATGTCATCATGTGCATTTAATTTGCATATGTGTTCATCTCATGCATTCGAGCATTTTCCCCGTTGTCCGTTTTGCATTCCGGCGCTCCTATATCCTCCGGTGGTCCTTTCTACCTCTTTTCATGTGTGGGTGTTAAACGTTTTCGGATTGGACCGATACTTGCCAAGCGGCCTTGGTTTACTACCGGTATACCGCCTGTCAAGTTCCGTACCATTTGGACTTCGTTTGATACTCCAACGGTTAACCGAGAGACCGAAAAGGCCTCGTGTGTGTTGCAGCCCAACACCCTTCCAAAGTGGCCCAAAACCCACCTAAACCTGTTCCATCATCTAGATCGTTCGATCAAGATCGCGTGGCCGCAAACCACACCTCATTTGGAGCCTCCTAGCTCCCTCTACCTCTATATAAAGACACCCCATTCTAAATCCCGGATCTTCCCCTTCCAAACCCTAGTTCATTCGTCCCTCAGCACGCCGGACATGTCCGGGCACACCGGACACACCGCCCCACCACTCAGCTCGCGCCATGTGGCGCTGCAGACCCGCCGCCGCCGCCGGCCCGGGGAGCCCGCGTCCGGCCCCCGAGGCCCATCTGGATCGCGCCGCCCGCGCCGTCCTCCTCCTCCCGCGCGTCACCCGAGCCGCCCGCTTCGGCCGCCGCGTTCTCCGCCGCGGTTCCCGACGCCGGCGAGCTCCGCCACCGCGCCGGACTTCACCACCACGCCGCTAGTCCACGACGGCGCTGTGCCCGCCCACCGCCGTCGCCGCACCGTCCTCCTCTCGTCGGATCCGGCTCCGGCTACCTCCTCCTCGGCGCCCTCGTCCTCTTCGGCACCGTCGAACCTCGTAACCCATGCCGGGTCCAGATCTGAGAATCTCGGGGTTGACTTTTTCGTCCCTTACCCTAACTTTTGTGCATACTTTGACATGCCATAACTCCCTCATCGTAGCTCCGATTCACGCGTGTAGCATATCAAAATGTTCGTCTCGACGAGTTCATCATTTCATCTCATTGCATCATTTTCATTTGAGCTCATCTTGATGCCTGAAATACTGTTGGAAGAGGGTTATGTGATGATAATTTCAGATCTGTTTCAGCAAATGCACTTTTGTCATTTTTGCCATGATTAATGTGTGCATGCTATGAGCTGAGCTCTACATGTGTTTTGAAGAATGCCATGCCATCTTTACAGGGGTGTATGCCATGTATTTTTGTGATCTTTTTGGTGACTAGCACGAGCATGCAAAGTACCTTACTCAATGATGCTGATTTCAGGGACTTAGAATTTCACTAAGTCCTTGTCCTGTTATTGTTTTTTATGCCATAAGTTCATGTTGTTTCCTAGTGATTCGTGCCTCTTTTGAGGATGATCAGTAAGGATGTTTTGTAGATATTGTGGTGCTCTATCCATCCATGTATTTGTTTGCAATTATGGAGCACCCTAGCTTGAGTCAGTCGAGCTCTACTTTTGCTATAAAATGTTCTTGGCAGATTGTTAACATGTTTTGCAATTTTGCCAAGCTTGTTGTTGTTGATCCGTTCATGCTATGATGTTGTTCTTGCCATGTCTAGTTTCTATGTCATGTCTTCTTGATGGGTGTATTCTTAGTTTGTCATGCCATGCTTTGTAGTGAGTGCATCGAGCTCGTAATCATGCCTACATGTTAATCTGTTTTGCATGCTCCAGTTTTTCACTAAGTCTGAATCTGTTTATATTTTTGCTATGTTCACATGCTTCCAATTGTATTTTCTAATCCTTTTTGTGTTAGGAGCAAGGATTGGGATCTGTATATTTAACTGGTACAATCTCTCAGAGTACAAGCAGTGGCGATTACAAGGATCTCGATCGCGCTAGGGTTCATACAGAGAGAACGGGAACAAAGGAAAAGCTGGTGCCGCCGCCGTTGATCTATTGGATGGGTTGCGAGTTGTGAACTGGAGCATAAGTACTGGAGTTGTTGGGCTTCACTGGACCCAGGCCGGCCCAGTGACTCGCGTGCTGGGCCTCCGGGTGCGCTGTGGTCGTGGTTCTGTTGCAGCTGGTGGCGAGTCGCTGGACGCGGGGCCCGACCTGTCAGGGCTGTTGACATCCCCCTCTCCTTGAGACGAGGCTTGACACCAAGCCTCCGCTGCAGGAAAGCGAGTGCGTAGAGCTTCCTTGTCTTCCCAGGAATACGGCACAGCTGCAGGATTGGACCATCGGATCCGAACTTGCTCCACCATAGCACCGCGGTGTTTGCGCCAACGCTGCTGCAGGACTGAACTTGGTACAGCAGGAATGTCAGAACATTCAGGCAGTTCAGTAGATGAGGAAGTACCTGGGAGCAGAGCACGTCGCAGCTGCGACACATGGAAGACAGGGTGCACTTGAGAATGGCCAGGCAGCTGCAATTTGTAAGCGACTTCATTGACACGAGCGATGATGCGGTAAGGCCCAAAGAACCGGTACGAGAGCTTGTGGTTGGGTCTCATTGCAACCGACGTCTGGATGTAAGGTTGTAGCTTGAGGAAGACTTGATTTCCGACATTGAAGGCGCGGAAAGATCTCTTCTTATCGGCTTGCTGTTTCATGAGGTTGCGGGCGCGATGAAGTTGTTGTTGGATGAGCTGCTGCACCGTGGCTCTCTCATCCAGCCATGAATGGAGGGCCAGAACGGTACATGTCGAGGCTGCTGTAATGCCCCATTGGCGCGGCTCGTGCCCGTACATAGCTCAGAAAGGGGACATACCAATAGCTGAGTGAAACGAAGAGTTGTACCAATATTGCGCCAAGGGAATCCAGTAACTCCAGCGGCGAGGAAAAGCTTGAGTGAAGCACTTGAGAAAGGTCTCGAGGCATTGATTGACCCGTTCCGTTTGCCCATCGGTTTGCGGGTGATTGGTTGTACTCATTCGCAGACCAGTGCCCACATATTTGAAGAGTTCTTGCCAAAAGTGACTTGTGAAGACGGGATCACGGTCAGATATGATTGCCCCTGGAAATCCATGCAGCCGATAGATGTGATTCATGTAGAGGAGGGCCACTTTTGATGCCGTGTAAGGGTGAGAGAGAGGCAGGAAGTGGGCGAACTTGGTGAATTTGTCCACAATAACCAATATGCAGTTGGCGTTTCCTGACTGAGGCAAGCCATCAATGAAGTCCATGCTTATGAATTCCCATGACTCTTTAGGTAGGGGTAAGGGCTCCAGCAACCCTGGGTAGGCTGCTCTATCAGGCTTGGCTTGCTAGCATACTTGACAACACTTCACATATTGGAGAATGTGAGTCTTCATTTTTGGCCAAGCGAACAGTTGACGTACGCGCCGATAAGTCACCGGAAAGCCCGAATGTCCCCCCATGGGCGTATCGTGAAAGGATGCAATGATCTGTTGTTGCATGGAGGTGCTGCCCCCGAGCCAAATACGCCCTCGAAAGCGTAGGATACCTTTGTCCAGAGCAAAACGACCTTTGGGATCAGGGCGCACTGCAAGTTGTGCCAGGAGCTTTTGTGCCTGATGATTAGTGATATAGCTGGTAATGATATCTGCCATCCATGCTGGCTGACAGGAAGAAATGGAGTTCAGAGAGTCTGAATGTGTGGCGCGAGAAAGGGCATCAGCTGCGCCTTTTTCAACTCCTTTCTTGTACTTGATTTTGTAACGGAGGCCCAGGAATTTTGTGAAGGCCTTTTGCTGCCATGGCGTCGTCAGACGTTGCTCCTCCAGGTGAACTAGACTTTTTTTATCCGTGTGGATCACAAACTCGTTGTGCTGGAGATAAGGTCTCCATTGGTCGACGGCCACCACCACGGCTAAGTATTCCTTCTCATAGGTTGATAGTCCGCGATACCGTGGGAACAGGGCCTTGCTCATGAAAGCAATTGGATACCCATTTTGTTGCAGAACCGCACCAATCCCAGCATCGCAGGCGTCAGTCTCAATCATGAACGGCTTTGTGAAATCCGGAAGAGCAAGAACTGGAGCTGATATGAGCTGTTGTTTTAGTAGACGAAATGCTTCGGCTGTGCCTTCCGTCCAGACAAAGGGTGTCCCTTTCTTCAAAAGGTTGAAAAGAGGGTGAGCAATGATCCCAAAGTGGCGAACAAAATGCCTGTAGTATCCTGCTAAGCCCAGAAAACATCATACTTCCTTAACATCAGTTGTGGTTGGCCAGATTTGTACTGTTGTAATCTTGCTAGGCTCGGTTGCAACCCCTTCAGCACTGACGACATGACCCAGGTAAGAGAGCTATTGCTGGCCGAACGAACACTTGGAAAGTTTGACTTTCCATTGATCTCGTTGTAGCAACTAGAAAACTTGGCGCAAGTGTTCAACATGGTACTCCAAGCTTTTACTGAATACCAGGATGTCGTCAAAAAAGGACAGCACACAGACACGATATACAGGCTGCAGAGTGTCTTGGATGGATTCAATGAATGTTGCTGGTCCACCTGCCAAGCCAAATGACATGACCAAGAATTCAAAATGGCCTGAGTGAGATTGGAAGGCCATTTTGTGTTCATCCCCTTCCGCCAGTCGTATCTGATGGTAGCCGGCTCTCAAGTCAAGCTTAGAAAACCACTTGGCTCCGTGAAGTTCATCTAACATCTCTTCAATGATTGGCACAGGGTATTTAGGAACTATCATCATAGCATTAAGGTGACGATAGTCTATGCAAAGGCGCCAAGTACCATCTTTCTTCTTCACCAAGATAGCTGGAGAAGCAAAGGGACTTTTGCTTCTTCGTATCACGCCCGACTACAACAGTTCAGCGACTTGCTTTTCTATTTCTGTCTTGTGCTCTGGCTTGTGGCGATAGGGTCTGATGTTGACAGGTTGGGCACCTGGGATCAGTTGAATGTGATGGTCAGACTTGCGCCGAGGCGGTAGGCTGGTGGGTTCTCCGAAGACATCCTCAAACTAATCAACTACCTCTTTGACTGAAGTGGGAATTGTTGCCTGTTCTTCATCTGACAACTCAACGTGATTTAATTGCACCATGTGAGAGATGGCTCCCTGACGACATAAGCTATGCAGCTGCGAGCTGTTGATCACGGTGCAAGTGGTAGTAGACGGGTGACCAGACATGTTGGGGAACGTTGCAGAAAACAAAAAATTTCCTACGGTTTCACCAAGATCCATCTATGAGTTCGTCTAGCAACGAGTGATCGGATTGCATCTACATACCTTTGTAGATCACGCGCGGAAGCGTTCAAAGAACGGGGATGAGGAAGTCGTACTCGACGTGATCCAAATCACCGGAGATCCTAGCGCCGAACGGACGGCATCTCCGTGTTCAACACACGTACGGTCAGCGTGACGTCTCCTCCTTATTGATCCAGCAAGGGGGAAGGAGAGGTTGATGAAGATCCAGCAGCACGACGGCGTGGTGGTGGATGCAGCAGTCACCGGAGCAGGGCTTCGCCGTTCTCTACGGAGGAGGAGGCGGTCTTGGAGGGGAGAGGGAGGCGCCAGGGGCATGGGGTGCGGCTGCCCTCCCTCCCCCCCTCTATATATAGGGTCCCCAGGGGGCGTCGGCCCTGGAGATCCAATCTCCCAAGGGGGCGGCGGCCAAGGGGGTGCAGTGCCCCCCAAGGCAAGTGGGGCGCCCCCACCCTAGGGTTCCCAACCCTAGGCGCAGGGGGAAGGCCCAAGGGGGGCGCACCAGCCCACTAGGGGCTGGTTCCCCTCCCACTTCAGCCCATGGGGCCCTCCGGGATAGGTGGCCCCACCCGGTGGACCCCCGGGACCCTTCCGGTGGTCCCGGTACAATACCGGTGACCCCGAAACTTGTCCCGATGGCCGAAATAGCACTTCCTATATATAATTCTTTACCTCCAGACCATTCCGGAACTCCTCGTGACGTCCGGGATCTCATCCGGGACTCCGAACAACTTTCGGGTTACTGCATATACATATCTCTACAACCCTAGCATCACCGAACCTTAAGTGTGTAGACCCTACGGGTTCGGGAGACATGTAGACATGACCGAGATGGCTCTCCGGTCAATAACCAACAGCGGGATCTGGATACCCATGTTGGCTCCCACATGCTCCTCGATGATCTCATCGGATGAACCACAATGTCGAGGATTCAAGCAACCCCGTATACAATTCCCTTTGTCAATCGGTATGTTACTTGCCCGAGATTCGATCGTCGGTATCCCAATACCCCGTTCAATCTCGTTACCGGCAAGTCACTTTACTCGTACCGTAATGCATGATCCCGTGACCAGACACTTGGTCACTTTGAGCTCATTATGATGATGCATTACCGAGTGGGCCCAGAGATACCTCTCCGTCATACGGAGTGACAAATCCCAGTCTTGATCCGTGTCAACCCAACAGACACTTTCGGAGATACCCGTAGTATACCTTTATAGTCACCCAGTTACGTTGTGACGTTTGGTACACCCAAAGCACTCCTACGGTATCCGGGAGTTACACGATCTCATGGTCTAAGGAAAAGATACTTGACATTGGAAAAACTCTAGCAAACGAACTATACGATCTTGTGCTATGTTTAGGATTGGGTCTTGTCCATCACATCATTCTCCTAATGATGTGATCTCGTTATCAATGACATCCAATGTCCATAGTCAGGAAACCATGACTATCTGTTGATCAACGAGCTAGTCAACTAGAGGCTTACTAGGGACATGTTGGTGTCTATGTATTCACACATGTATTACGATTTCCGGATAACACAATTATAGCATGAATAAAAGACAATTATCATGAACAAGGAAATATAATAATAATCCTTTTATTATTGCCTCTAGGGCATATTTCCAACAGTCTCCCACTTGCACTAGAGTCAATAATCTAGTTACATTGTGATGAATTGAACACCCATGGAATTTGTTGGGGAACGTAGCAGAAATTCAAAATTTTCCTACGTGTCACCAAGATCTATATATGGAGAGACCAGCAACGAGGGGAAGGAGAGTGCATCTACATACCCTTGTAGATCGCTAAGCGGAAGCGTTCAAGTGAACGGGGTGGATGGAGTCGTACTCGTTGTGATCCAAATCACTGATGATCAAGTGCCGAACGCACGGCACCTCCGCGTTCAACACACGTGCAGCCCGGTGACGTCTCCCAGGCCTTGATCCAGCAAGGAGAGAGGGAGAGGTTGAGGAAGACTCCGTCCAGCAGCAGCACAACGGCGTGGTGGTGGTGGAGGAGCGTGGCAATCCTGCAGGGCTTCGCCAAGCACCACGGGAGAGGAGAAGGACTTAGGAGAGAGGGAGGGGCTGCACCAAAGGCATAAGGGGTGTCTCAAGAGGCCCTCCTACCCCCACTATATATAGGGAGCCCAAGGGGGGGTGCGCCACCCCTAGGAGATCCAATCTCCTAGGGGGCGGCGGCCAGGGGAGGTTTCCCTCCCCCCCAAGGCACCTAGGAGGTGCCTTCCCTCCTTGGGACTCTTCCTTAGGGTTCCCCTTTCACCCTAGGCGCATGGGCCCTAGGGGAAGTGGCGCCCCAGCCCACTTTGGGATGGATCCCTTATCACTTCAGCCCATGGGACCCTCCGGGATAGGTGGCCCCACCCGGTGGGCCCCCGGGACCCTTCCGGTGGTCCCGGTACAATACCGATGACCCCGAAACTTGTCCCGATGGCCGAAATAGGACTTCCTATATATAAATCTTTACCTCCGGACCATTCCGGAACTCTTCGTGACGTCCGGGACTCCGAACAACATTCGTTAACCACATACAAGCTTCCTTTATAACCCTAGCGTCATCGATCCTTAAGTGTGTAGACCCTACGGGTTCGGGAGACATGCAGACATGACCGAGACGTTCTCCGATCAATAACCAACAGTGGGATCTGGATACCCATGTTGGCTCCCACATGTTCCACGATGATCTCATCGGATGAACCACGATGTCAAGGACTTAATCAATCCCGTATACAATTCCCTTTGTCTAGCGGTATTGTACTTGCCCGAGATTCGATCGTCGGTATCCCGATACCTTGTTCAATCTCGTTACCGGCAAGTCTCTTTACTCGTTCCGTAACACATCATCCCGTGATCAACTCCTTGATCACATTGTGCACATTATGATGATGTCCTACCGAGTGGGCCCAGAGATACCTCTCCGTCACACGGAGTGACAAATCCCAGTCTCGATTCGTGCCAACCCAACAGACACTTTCGGAGATACCTGTAGTGTACCTTTATAGCCACCCAGTTACGTTGTGACGTTTGGACACCCAAAGCATTCCTACGATATCCGGGAGTTGCACAATCTCATGGTCTAAGGAAATGATACTTGACATTAGAAAAGCTTTAGCATACGAACTACACGATCTTTGTGCTAGGCTCAGGATTGGGTCTTGTCCATCACATCATTCTCCTAATGATGTGATCCCGTTATCAATGACATCCAATGTCCATGGTCAGGAAACCGTAGCCATCTATTGATCAACGAGCTAGTCAACTAGAGGCTTACTAGGGACATGGTGTTGTCTATGTATCCACACATGTATCTGAGTTTCCTATCAATACAATTATAGCATGGATAATAAACGATTATCATGAACATGGAAATAATATAATAATAATCAATTTATTATTGCCTCTAGGGCATATTTCCAACAGTCTCCCACTTGCACTAGAGTCAATAATCTAGTTCACATCGCCATGTGATTAACATTCACAGGTCACATCGCCATGTGACTAACACCCAAGAGTTTACTAGAGTCAGTAGTCTAGTTCACATCACTATGTGATTAACACTCAATGAGTTCTAGGTTTGATCATGTTGCTTGTGAGAGAGGTTTTAGTCAACGGGTCTGAACCTTTTAGATTCGTGTGTGCTTTACAAATCTCTATGTCATCTCCTAGATGTAGCTACCACATTCTATTTGGAGCTATTCCAAATAACTGTTCTACTTGGAGCTATTCCAAATTGTTGCTCCATTATACGTATCCGGCATCTCTACTCAGAGCTATCCGGATAGGTGTTAAGCTTGCATCGACGTAACCCTTTACGACGAACTCTTTTACCACCTCCATAATCGAGAAAATTCCTTAGTCCACTAGTTACTAAGGATAACTTTGACCGCTGTCCTGTGATCCATTCTTGGATCACTCTTGTACCCCTTGACTGACTCATGGCAAGGCACACTTCAGGTGCGGTACACAGCATAGCATACTGTAGAGCCTATGTCTTAAGCATAGGGGACGACCTTCGTCCTTTCTCTCTATTCTGCCGTGGTCGAGCTTTAAGTCTTAACTTCATACCTTACAACTCAGGCAAGAACTCCTTCTTTGACTGATCCATCTTGAACACCTTCAAGATCATGTCAAGGTATGTGCTCATTTGAAAGTACCATTAAGCGTTTTGATCTATCCTTATAGATCTTGATGCTCAATGTTCAAGTAGCTTAATCCAGGCTTTCCATTGAAAAACACTTTCCAAATAACCCTATATGCTTTCCAGAAATTCTACGTCATTTCTGATCAACAATATGTCAACAACATACACTCATCAGAAATTCTATAGTGCTCCCACTCACCCTTTTGGAAATACAAGTTTCTCATAAACTTTGTATACACCCAAAATCTTTGACCATCATCAAAGCATACATTCCAACTCCGAGATGCTTACTCCAGTCCTTAGAAGGATTGCTGGAGCTTTGCATACTTATTAGCATCTTTCAGGATTGACAAAAACCTTCCGGTTGTATCACATACAACCTTTCCTCAAGAAAATCGTCGAGGAAACAATGTTTTGACATCCTATCTGCAAGATTTCATAAATAATGCAGTAATCGCTAATATAATTCCAACAGACTCTTAGCATCGCTACGAGTGAGAAAGTCTCATCATAGTCAACTCCTTGAACTTGTCGGAGAACATCTTAACGACAAGTCGAGCTTTCTTAATGGTGACATTTACCATGATTGTCCGTCTTCCTTTTAAAATCCATCTGCACTCAACAGCCTTACGACCATCGAGCTGTTCTGCCAAAGTCTACACTTTGTTTTCATACATGGATCCTCTCTCGGATTTTATGGCCTCGAGCCATTTATCGGAATCCGGGCCCACCATCGCTTCTCCATAGCTCGTAGGTTCATTGTTGTCTAGCAACATGACTTCCAAGACAGGATTACGTACCACTCTGAAGTAGTACGCATCCTTGTCATCCTACGAGGTTTGGTAGTGACTTGATCTGAAGTTTCATGATCACTATCATAAGCTTCCACTTCAATTGGCATAGGTGCCACAGGAACAACTTCCTGTGCCCTGCCACACACTAGTTGAAGAGACGGTTTAATAACCTCATCAAGTCTCCACCATCCTCCCACTCAATTCTTTTGAGAGAAACTTTTCCTCGAGAAAGGACCCGATTCTAGAAACAATCCTTTATTGCTTTTGAATCTGAGACAGGAGGTATACCCAACTGTTTTGGGTGTCCTATGAAGATGCATTTATCCGCTTTGGGTTCGAGCTTATCAGCCTGAAACTTTTTCACATAAGCATCGCATCCCCAAACTTTTAAGAAATGACAGCTTAGGTTTCTCTAAACCATAGTTCACACGATGTCATCTCATCGGAATTACGTGGTGCCCTATTTAAAGTGAATGCGGTTGTCTCTAATGCCTAACCCATAAACTATCGTGGTAATTCGATAAGAGACATCATGGTATGCATCATATCCAATAGGGTGCAGTTATGATGTTCGGACACACCATCACACTATGGTGTTCCAGGCTGTATCAGTTGTGAAACAATTTCCACAATGTCTT
Source organism: Triticum urartu (assembly GCF_003073215.2). Lineage (NCBI taxonomy): Eukaryota > Viridiplantae > Streptophyta > Magnoliopsida > Poales > Poaceae > Triticum > Triticum urartu. The sequence continues at coordinate 104,451,758 of NC_053024.1, read as the reverse complement.
AATTCTATGCCAAACTCGTAATTCAGATATTCATCTCTATGATCATATCATAGATCTTTTATCCTCTTGTCACGACGATCTTTCAACTTCACCCTGAAATTACTTGAACCTTTCAATAATTCAGACTCGTGATTCATCAAGTAAATATACTCAACATCTACTCAAATCATCTGTGAAGTAAGAACATAATGATATCCACTACACGCCTCAGCACTCATTGGACTGCACACATCAAAATGTATTACTTCCAACAAGTTGCTTTCTAGTTCCATTTTACTGAAAACGAGGCTTTCAGTCATCTTGCCCATGTGGTATGATTTGCATGTCTCAAGTGATTCAAAATCAAGTGACTCCAAACGATCCATCTTCATGGAGTTTCTTCATGCATATATGCCAATAGACATGGTTCGCATGTCTCAATCTTTTCAAAATGAGTGAGTCCAAAGATCCATCAACATGGAGCTTCTTCATGCGTTTTATATCGATATGACTTAAGTGGCAGTGCCACAAGTAGGTGGTACTATCATTACTATCTTTTGGCATGAACATGTGTATCACTACAATCGAGATTCAATGAACCATTCATTTTAGGCGTAAGACCATTGAAGGTATTATTCAAATAAACAGAGTAACCATTATTCTCCTTAAATGAATAACCGTATCACGATAGACATAATCCAATCATGTCTATGCTCAATGCAAACACCAAATAACAATTATTTAGGTTTTAATACCAATCTCGATGGTAGAGGGAGCGGGCGATGCTTGATCATATCAACCTTGGAAACACTTCCAACACATATCGTCAGCTCACCTTTAGCTAGTCTCCGTTTATTCCGTAGCTTTTATTTCGAGTTACTAACACTTAGCAACCGAACCGGTATCTAATACCCTGGTGCTACTAGGAGTACTAGCAAAGTACACATTAACACAATGTATATCCAATATACTTCTATCGACTTTGCCAGCCTTCTCATCTACCAAGTATCTAGGGTAATTCTGCTCCAGTGGCTGTTCCCCTTATTACAGAAGCACTTAGTCTCGGGTTTGGGTTCAACCTTGGGTTTCTTCACTAGAGCAGTAGCTGATTTGCCGTTTCATGAAGTATCCCTTCTTGCCCTTGCCCTTCTTGAAACTAGTGGTTTCACTAACCATCAACAATTGATGCTCCTTCTTGATTTCTACTTTTGTGGTGTCAAACATCGCGAATATCGCAAGGATCATCATATATGTCCCTGATATATTATAGTTCATCACGAAGCTCTAGCAGCTTGGTGGTAATGACTTCGGAGAAACATCACTATCTCATCTGGAAGATCAACTCCCACTCGATTCAAGCGATTGTTGTACTCAGACAATCTGAGCACAAGTTCAACAATTGAGCTTTTCTCCCTTAGTTTGCAGGCTAAGAAAATCGTCGGAGGTCTTATACCTCTTGACGTGGGCACGAGCCTGAAATCCCAATTTCATCCCTCGAAACATCTCATATGTTTCGCGACGTTTCAAAAAACATCTTTGGTGCCTCAATTCTAAACCATTTAGCATTACGCACTGAACTATCATGTAGTTATCAAAATGTGTATGTCAGATGTTCGCAACATCCACAAACAACGTTCGAGGTTCAGCACACTAAGCGGTGCATTAAGGACATAAGCCTTCTATGAAGCAATGAGGACAAACCTCAGTTTACGAACCTAGTCCACATAATTGCTACTATCAACTTTCAACTAAATTTTCTCTAGGAACATATCTAAACAGTAGAACTAAAGCGCGAGATACGACATAATTTGCGAAGACCTTTTGACTATGTTCAGGATAATTAAGTTCATCTTATGAACTCCCACTCAGATAGACATCCCTCTAGTCATCTAAGTGATTACATGATCCGAGTCAACTAGGCCGTGTCCGATCATCACGTGAGACGGACTAGTCATCATCGGTGAACATCTTTATGTTGATCGTATCTACCATATGACTCATGCTCGACCTTTCGGTCTCTTGTGTTCCGAGGCCATGTCTGTACATGCTAGGCTCGTCAAGTTAACCCTAAGTGTTTTGCATGTGTAAAACTGTCTTACACCCGTTGTATGTGAACGTAAGGATCTATCACACCCGATCATCACGGCGTGCTTCGAAACGACGAACTGTAGCAACGGTGCACAGTTAGGGGAGAACACTTCTTGAAATTTTAATGAGGGATCATCTTATTTACTACCGTCGTTCTAAGCAAATAAGATGTATAAACATGATAAACATCACATGCAATCAAATAATAGTGACATGATATGGCCAATATCATATAGCTCCTTTGATCTCCATCTTGGGGCTCCATGATCATATTGTCACCGGCATGACACCATGATCTCCATCATCGTGTCTTCTTGAAGTTGTCACGTCATCTATTACTTCTACTACTACAGCTAACGGTTAGCAATAAAGTAAAGTAATTACATGACGTTTATGTTGACACGCAGGTCATAAATAAATTAAGACAACTCCTATGGCTCCTGCCGGTTGTCATACTCATCGACATGCAAGTCGTGATTCCTATTACAAGAACATGATCAATCTCATACATCACATATATCATTCATCACATCCTTTTTGGCCATATCACATCACATAGCATACCCTGCAAAAACAAGTTAGACGTCCTCTAATTGTTGTTTGCATGTTTTACGTGGCTGCTATGGGTTTCTAGCAAGAACGTTTCTTACCTACGCAAAGACCACAACGTGATATGCCAATTACTATTTACCCTTCATAAGGACCCTTTTCATCGAATCCGATCCGACTAAAGTGGGAGAGACAGACACCCGCCAGCCACCTAATGCAACTAGTGCATGTCAGTCGGTGGAACCGGTCTCACGTAAGCATACGTGTAAGGTTGGTCCGGGCCGCTTCATCCCACGATGCCGCCGAATCAAGATAAGACTAGTAACGGCAAGCATATTGAACAAAATCAACGCCCACAACTTCTTTGTGTTCTACTCGTGCATAGAATCTACGCATAGACCTAGCTCTGATACCACTGTTGGGGAACGTAGCAGAAATTCAAAATTTTCCTACGTGTCACCAAGATCTATCTATGGAGAGACCAGCAACGAGGGGAAGGAGAGTGCATCTACATACCCTTGTAGATCGCTAAGCGGAAGCGTTCAAGTGAACGGGGTCGATGGAGTCGTACTCGTTGTGATCCAAATCACCGATGATCAAGTGCCGAACGCACGGCACCTCCGCGTTCAACACACGTGCAGCCCGGTGACGTCTCCCACGCCTTGATCCAGCAAGGAGAGAGGGAGAGGTTGAGGAAGACTCCGTCCAGCAGCAGCACAACGGCGTGGTGGTGGTGGAGGAGCGTGGCAATCCTGCAGGGCTTCGCCAAGCACCACGGGAGAGGAGAAGGACTTAGGAGAGAGGGAGGGGCTGCACCAAAGGCATAAGGGGTGTCTCAAGAGGCCCTCCTACCCCCACTATATATAGGGAGCCCAAGGGGGGGTGCGCCAGCCCTAGGAGATCCAATCTCCTAGGGGGCGGCGGCCAGGGGAGGTTTCCCTCCCCCCCCCCCAAGGCACCTAGGAGGTGCCTTCCCTCCTTGGGACTCTTCCTTAGGGTTCCCCTTTCACCCTAGGCGCATGGGCCCTAGGGGAAGTGGCGCCCCAGCCCACTTTGGGCTGGATCCCTTCTCACTTCAGCCCATGGGACCCTTCGGGATAGGTGGCCCCACCCGGTGGGCCCCCGGGACCCTTCCGGTGGTCCCGGTACAATACCGATGACCCCGAAACTTGTCCCGATGGCCGAAATAGGACTTCCTATATATAAATCTTTACCTCCGGACCATTCCGGAACTCTTCGTGACGTCCGGGATCTCATCCGGGACTCCGAACAACATTCGTTAACCACATACAAGCTTCCTTTATAACCCTAGCGTCATCAATCCTTAAGTGTGTAGACCCTACGGGTTCGGGAGACATGCAGACATGACCGAGACGTTCTCCGGTCAATAACCAACAGCGGGATCTGGATACCCATGTTGGCTCCCACATGTTCCACGATGATCTCATCGGATGAACCATGATGTCAAGGACTTAATCAATCCCGTATACAATTCCCTTTGTCTAGCGGTATTGTACTTGCCCGAGATTCGATCGTCGGTATCCCGATACCTTGTTCAATCTCGTTACCGGCAAGTCTCTTTACTCATTCCGTAACACATCATCCCGTGATCAAATCCTTGATCACATTGTGCACATTATGATGATGTCCTACCGAGTGGGCCCAGAGATACCTCTCCGTCACACGGAGTGACAAATCCCAGTCTCGATTCGTGCCAACCCAACAGACACTTTCGGAGATACCTGTAGTGCACCTTTATAGTCACCCAGTTACGTTGTGACGTTTGGTACACCCAAAGCATTCCTACGGTATCCGGGAGTTGCACAATCTCATGGTCTAAGGAAATGATACTTGACATTAGAAAAGCTTTAGCATACGAACTACACGATCTTTGTGCTAGGCTCAGGATTGGGTCTTGTCCATCACATCATTCTCCTAATGATGTGATCCCGTTATCAATGACATCCAATGTCCATGGTCAAGAAACCGTAACCATCTATTGATCAACGAGCTAGTCAACTAGAGGCTTACTAGGGACATGGTGTTGTCTATGTATCCACACATGTATCTGAGTTTCCTATCAATACAATTATAGCATGGATAATAAACGATTATCATGAACAAGGAAATAATATAATAATAATCAATTTATTGTTGCCTCTAGGGCATATTTCCAACAGAATTCTGATGTTGATCATGTTTTGCTCTAGGGAGAGGTTTAGTCAACGGATCTGCTACATTCAGGTCCGTATGTACTTTACAAATCTCTATGTCTCCATTTTGAACACTTTCACGAATGGAGTTGAAGCGACACTTGATATGCCTGGTCTTCCTGTGAAACCTGGGCTCCTTGGCAAGGGCAATAGCTCCAGTGTTGTCACAGAAGAGAGTCATCGGGCCCGACGCATTGGGTATGACTCCTAGGTTGGTAATGAACTCCTTCACCCAGACTGCTTCGTGTGCTGCCTCCGAGGCTGCCATGTACTCCGCTTCACATGTAGATCCCGCCACAACGCTTTGCTTGCAACTGCACCATCTTACTGCCCCACCATTCAAAATATACATGTATCCGGTTTGTGACTTAGAGTCATCCAGATCTGTGTCGAAGCTAGCGTCGACGTAACCCTTTACGACGAGCTCTTCGTCACCTCCATAAACGAGAAACATTTCCTTAGTCTTTTTCAGGTACTTCAGGATATTCTTGACCGCTGTACAGTGTTCCTTGCCGGGATTACTTTGGTACCTACCTACCAAAATTACGGCAAGGTTTACATCAGGTCTGGTACACAGCATGGCATACATAATAGAACCTATGGCTGAGGCATAGGGGATGACACTCATCTCTTCTATATCTTCTGCCGTGGTCGGACATTGAGCTGAGCTCAATTTCACACCTTGCAATACAGGCAAGAACCCCTTCTTAGACTGATCCATATTGAACTTCTTCAATATCTTATCAAGGTATGTGCTTTGTGGAAGACCTATGAGGCGTCTTGATCTATCTCTATAGATCTTGATGCCTAATATATAAGCAGCTTCTCCAAGGTCCTTCATTGAAAAACTCTTATTTAAGTAGGCCTTAATGCTGTCCAAAAGCTCTATATCATTTCCCATCAAAAGTATGTCATCTACATATAATATGAGAAATGCTACAGAGCTCCCACTCACTTTCTTGTAAACGCAGGCTTCTCCATAAGTCTGCATAAACCCAAACGCTTTGATCATCTCATCAAAGTGAATGTTCCAACTCCGAGATGCTTGCACCAGCCCATAAATCGAGCGTTGCAGCTTGCACACCTTGTCAGCATTCTTAGGATCGACAAAACCTTCGGGCTACATCATATACAGTTCTTCCTTAAGATAACCGTTAAGGAATGCCGTTTTGACGTCCATTTGCCATATCTCATAATCATAGTATCCGGCAATTGCTAACATGATTCGGACGGACTTCAGCTTTGCCACGGGAGAGAATGTCTCATCATAGTCAACCCCTTGAACTTGTCGATAACCCTTAGCGACAAGCCTAGCTTTATAGATGGTCACATTTCCATCCGCGTTTGTCTTCTTCTTAAAGATCCATTTATTTTTCTATGGCTCGCCGATCATCGGGCAAGTCAGTCAAAGTCCATACTTCGTTTTCATACATGGATCCTATCTCGGATTTCATGGCTTCCAGCCATTTGTCGGAATCCGGGCCTGCCATCGCTTCTTCATAGTTCGAAGGTTCACCGTTGTCTAACAACATGATTTCCAAGACAGGGTTGCCGTACCACTCTGGTGCGGAACGTGTCCTTGTGGACCTTTGAAGTTCAGTAGGAGCTTGATCAGAAATATCTTGATCATCATCATTAACTTCCTCTCTAATTGGTGCAGGCACCACAGGAACATTTTCCCGAGCTGCGCTACTCTCTGCTTCAAGAGGCAGTACTTCATCAAGCTCTACTTTCCTCCCACTTACTTCTTTTGAGAGAAACTCTTTCTCTAGAAAGGATCCATTCTTGGCAACAAAGATCTTGCCTTCGGATCTGAGGTAGAAGGTATACCCAATAGTTTCTTTAGGGTATCCTATGAATACGCATTTTTCCGACTTGGGTTCGAGCTTTTCAGGTTGAAGTTTCTTGACATAAGCATCGCATCCCCAAACTTTTAGAAATGACAGCTTAGGCTTCTTCCCAAACCATAATTCATACGGTGTCGTCTCAACGGATTTCGACGGAGCCCTATTTAAAGTGAATGCGGCAGTCTCTAAAGCATAGCCCCAAAATGACAGTGGTAAATCGGTAAGAGACATCATAGATCGCACCATATCCAATAGAGTGCGATTACGACGTTCGGACACACCATTATGCTGAGGTGTTCCAGGCGGCGTGAGTTGTGAAACTATTCCACATTTTCTTAAGTGTGTACCAAATTCATGACTCAAGCATTCTCCTCCGCGATCTGATCGCAAAAACTTGATTTTTCTGTCACGTTGATTCTCAACCTCACTCTGAAATTCCTTGAACTTTTCAAAGGTTTCAGACTTGTGTTTCATTAAGTAGACATACCCATATCTACTCAAGTCATCAGTGAGGGTGAGAACATAACGATAGCCACCACGAGCCTCAACACTCATTGGACCGCACACATCAGTATGTATGATTTCCAATAGGTTGGTTGCTCGCTCCATTGTTCCTGAGAACGGAGTCTTGGTCATCTTACCCATGAGGCATGGTTCGCACGTGTCAAATGATTCATAATCAAGAGACTCTAAAAGTCCATCTGCATGGAGCTTCTTCATGCGTTTGACACCTATGTGACCAAGGCGGCAGTGCCACAAGTATGTGGGACTATCATTATCAACCTTACATCTTTTGGTATTCACACCATGAATATGTGTAGCATTACGCTCGAGATTCATTAAGAATAAACCATTCACCATAGGAGCATGACCATAAAACATATCTCTCATATAAATAGAACAACCATTATTCTCGGATTTAAATGAGTAGCCATCTCGAATTAAACGAGATCCTAATACAATGTTCATGCTCAAAGATGGTACTAAATAACAATTATTGAGGTTTAAAACTAATTCCGTGGGTAAATGTAGAGGTAGCGTGCCGACGGCGATCACATCGACCTTGGAACCATTCCCGACACGCATCATCACCTCGTTCTTCGCCAGTCTCCGTTTATTCCGCAGCTCCTGCTTTGAGTTACAAATGTGAGCAACCGCACCGGTATCAAATACCTAGGAGCTATTACGAATACTGGTAAGGTACACATCAATTACATGTATATCACATATACCTTTTGTGTTGCCGGCCTTCTTGTCCGCTAAGTATTTGGGGCAGTTCCGCTTCCAGTGACCACTTCCCTTGCAATAAAAACACTCAGTCTCGGGCTTGGGTCCATTCTTTGGCTTCTTCCCGGCAGCTTGCTTACCGGGCGCGGCAACTCCCTTGCCGTCCTTCTTGAAGTTCTTTTTACCCTTGCCTTTCTTGAACTTGGTGGTTTTATTGACCATCAACACTTGATGTTGCTTTTTGACTTCTACCTCTGCTGATTTCAGCATTGAAAATACCTCAGGAATGGTCTTTTCCATCCCTTGCATATTGAAGTTCATCACAAAGCTCTTGTAGCTCGGTGGAAGCGACTGAAGGATTCTGTCAATGACCGCGTCATCCGGGAGATTAACTCCCAGCTGAGTTAAGCGGTTATGTAATCCAGACATAGTGAGTATGTGCTCACTGACAGAACTATTTTCCTCCATCTTACAGCTAAAGAACTTGTCAGAGACTTCATATCTCTCGACCCGGGCATGAGCTTGAAAAACCATTTTCAGCTCTTCGAACATCTCATATGCTCCGTGTCTCTCAAAACGCTTTTGGAGCCCCGGTTCTAAGCTGTAAAGCATGCCGCACTGAACGAGGGAGTAGTCATCAGCACGTGTCTGCCAAGCGTTCATAACGTCTTGGTTCTGTGGGAGGAGTGCGTCACCTAGCGGTGCTTCTAGGACATAATCTTTCTTGGCAGCTATGAGGATGATCCTCAGGTTCCGGACCCAGTCCGTATAATTGCTGCCATCGTCTTTCAGCTTGGTTTTCTCTAGGAACGCGTTGAAGTTGAGGACAACGTGGGCCATTTGATCTACAAGACATATTGTAAAGATTTTAGACTAAGTTCATGATAATTAAGTTCATCTAATCAAATTATATAATGAACTCCCACTCATATAGACATCCCTCCAGTCATCTAAGTATAACATGATCCGAGTTAACTAGGCCGTGTCCGATCATCACGTGAGACGGACTAGTCAACATCGGTGAACATCTTCATGTTGATCGTATCTTCTATACGACTCATGCTCGACCTTTCGGTCTTCTGTGTTCCGAGGCCATGTCTGTACATGCTAGGCTCGTCAAGTCAACCTAAGTGTTTGCATGTGTAAATCTGTCTTACACCCGTTGTATGTGAACGTTGGAATCTATCACACCCGATCATCACGTGGTGCTTCGAAACAACGAACTGTCGCAACGGTGCACAGTTAGGGGAAACACTTTCTTGAAATTATTATGAGGGATCATCTTATTTACTACCGTCGTTCTAAGTAAACAAGATGCAAAAATATGATAAACATCACATGAAATCAAATAATAATAGTGACATGATATGGCCAATATCACATAGCTCCTTTGATCTCCATCTTGGGGCTCCATGATCATCTTGTCACCGGCATGACACCATGATCTCCATCATCGTGTCTCCATGAAGTTGCTCGCCAACTATTACTTCTACTACTATGGCTAACTCGTTTAGCAATAAAGTAAAGTAATTTACATGGCGTTTCTCAATGACACGCAGGTCATACAAAAAATAAAGACAACTCCTATGGCTCCTGCCGGTTGTCATACTCATCGACATGCAAGTCGTGATTCCAATTACAATAGCATGAACATCTCATACATCACATATATATCATTCATCATTCATCACAACTTTGGCCATATCACATCACAAAACACTTGCTGCAAAAACAAGTTAGACGTCCTCTAATTGTTGTTGCAAGTTTTACGTGGCTGCAATAGGGTTCTAGCAAGAACGTTTTCTTACCTACGTGAAAGCCACAACGTGATTTGTCAACTTCTATTTACCCTTCATAAGGACCCTTTTCATCGAATCCGCTCCAACTAAAGTGGGAGAGACAGACACCCGCCAGCCACCTTATGCAACTAGTGCATGTTAGTCGGTGGAACCGGTCTCACGTAAGTGTACGTGTAAGGTTGGTCCGGGACGCTTCATCCCACAATACTGCTGAAGCAAAATAAGACTAGTAGTGGCAAGAAAGTTGACAACATCTACGCCCACAACAAATTGTGTTCTACTCGTGCAAAGAGAACTACGCATAGACCTAGCTCTGATACCACTGTTGGGGAACGTTGCAGAAAACAAAAAATTTCCTACTGTTTCACCAAGATCCATCTATGAGTTCATCTAGCAATGAGTGATCGGATTGCATCTACATACCTTTGTAGATCACACGCGGAAGCGTTCAAAGAACGGGGATGAGGAAGTCGTACTCGACGTGATCCAAATCACCAGAGATCCTAGCGCCGAACGGACGGCACCTCCGCGTTCAACACACGTACGGTCAGCGTGACGTCTCCTCCTTCTTGATCCAGCAAGAGGGAAGGAGAGGTTGATGAAGATCCAGCAGCACGATGGCGTGGTGGTGGATGCAGCAGTCACCGCAGCAGGGCTTCGCCGTTCTCTACGGAGGAGGAGGAGGTCTTGGAGGGGAGAGTGAGGCGCCAGGGGCATGGGGTGCAGCTGCCCTCCCTCCCCCCCTCTATATATAGGGTCCCTAGGGGGGCGCCGGCCCTGGAGATCCAATCTCCCAAGGGGGCGGCGGCCAAGGGGGTGGAGTGCCCCCCAAGGCAAGTGGGGCGCCCCCCACCCTAGGGTTCCCAACCATAGGCACAGGGGGAAGGCCCAAGGGGGCGCACTAGCCCACTAGGGGCTGGTTCCCCTCCCACTTCAGCCCATGGGGCCCTCCGGGATAGGTGGCCCCACCCGGTGGACCCCCGGGACCCTTCCGGTGGTCCCAGTACAATACCGGTGACCCCGAAACTTGTCCCGATGGCCGAAATAGCACTTCCTATATATAATTCTTTACCTCCGGACCATTCCGGAACTCCTCGTGACGTCCGGGATCTCATCCAAGACTCCGAAAAACTTTCGGGTTACTGCATATACATATCTCTACAACCCTAGCGTCACCGAACCTTAAGTGTGTAGACCCTACGGGTTCGGGAGACATGTAGACATGACCGAGATGGCTCTCCGGTCAATAACCAACAGCGGGATATGGATACCCATGTTGGCTCCCACATGCTCCTCGATGATCTCATCGGATGAACCACAATGTCGAGGATTCAAGCAACCCCGTATACAATTCCCTTTGTCAATCGGTACGTTACTTACCCGAGATTCGATCGTCGGTATCCCAATACCCTGTTCAATCTCGTTACCGGCAAGTCACTTTACTCATACTGTAATGCATGATCACGTGACCAGACACTTGGTCACTTTGAGCTCATTATGATGATGCATTACCGAGTGGGCCCAGAGATACCTCTCCGTCATACGGAGTGACAAATCCCAGTCTTGATCCGTGTCAACCCAACAGACACTTTCGGAGATACCTGTAGTATACCTTTATAGTCACCCAGTTACGTTGTGACGTTTGGTACACCCAAAGCACTCCTACGGTATTCGGGAGTTACACGATCTCATGGTCTAAGGAAAAGATACTTGGCATTAGAAAAACGCTAGCAAACGAACTATACGATCTTGTGCTATGTTTAGGATTAGGTCTTGTCCATCACATCATTCTCCTAATGATGTGATCTCGTTATCAATGACATCCAATGTCCATAGTCAGGAAACCATGACTATCTGTTGATCAACGAGCTAGTCAACTAGAGGCTTACTAGGGACATGTTGGTGTCTATGTATTCACACATGTATTACGATTTCCGGATAACACAATTATAGCATGAATAAAAGACAATTATCATGAACAAGGAAATATAATAATAATCCTTTTATCATTGCCTCTAGGGCATATTTCCAACAAGACAGACACACTGTATTGACTTTCACACGCAGCTCAATCCGTTTAGCTCGCTAGTCCACGGTCATTGGGCTATTATCCTCCAGCCAATCCATGCCTAAGATTGCATCATAAGTGCCAAGAGGTAGCACCTTCATATCAGTTGTGAATTGATGGCCCTGAGAAAACCAACTGGAGTGAGGAATAACTGAAGAGCATATCAATTCTCCACCCCTGCCACACGGACACACCCTAGTGTTTGCAAAGCCACAACCCCCGTGAGCTGTGTGGCCAATTGCTCATCCACGAAAGAAGTAGAGCTTCCTGAATCAACCAACATAAGAATTTCCCGGCCTTGGATCCAGGCATGCAGCTGGAACGCTTTAGGCGAAACTCCTCCTGTGAGAGCTCGGCGAGAAATGGCCATTACTGTATCACATTCCGTTTCTGATGCTTGTTGTTGCCCTGTGTCAAACACTGTGTTGATGCCAAATAACTCCAGTAGTTCTTCCACGACGTGCAACTGGACAGTGGTGGGGCAAGTATGATCATGCCCCACCGCTCGCCACACTTGAAACATAGCCCTCGAGCACGATGATACTCCCAGAGTGCCTTGACCTTGGAACTGTCAGCTCGTGCAGCATCGATGCCGCGACGATCCACTGCTGCATTAGGAGTCGGAAGTGGAGCTGGTCTTGCTGGTGGTGGAGGTAGAGGCAGAGGAACTCCTGGCCGAAGAGTGGCGTCAGCCGCACGTTGCATTGGTGGTGGCAAACACGGCCGATGAACGCTCTCGGTCACCTCCTCTTGGAGCAGAGCAAGCAGCATGCTGTATCCAGGTCAGCCGGCCTCTGAATCAGCACCACGGCTCGGATGTCGGTGCGGAGTCCCTCGACAATTCGATTCAAATAATAATAAGGATGAATTGTGTCAGAGTATGAAGCAAGATGATTAATAATCAACTCAAAACGCTCTATATAATCAGACACCGAAGAGGTTTGACGAATGGTATAGAACTGACGAATTAAGAGTTGGTGGCGATCACGCCCAAATCGAGTACAGAGCAAGGTTGTAAACGATTCCCAATCATACTCAGATATTTTGTGTTGGATGGATTGGAACCAGACCGATGCAGGGCCGGTGAAATTCAACGCAGACATCGGGACCCAAAACGAGGTGTGAATCGCAAACATGGTGAAATACTGCTCACACAAGGTCTTCCATAGCTTAGGATTTTCACCAGAGAACTGAGGGAAGCAGACGAGGGATGTGACTGTCCCAGGCCTGCGAGAAGTTGGCTAGCATGCGCGAAGGGGGAAAGGGCTGGAACAATGACGGGTTCAGGCACTGACCTATGCCCGGGAGAGACGCCGGCGGGGTCACCGGCGCCTTCTCCCGGTGAAGGAATGCGTCGCCGTGGTCTGTGAGGCAGCTCCTGCACTCTGATCGTGGCCTCTGGTTGCGCGCCGATCGAGTGAAAGTTGGGCTCCCGGAGAGGAAGGCCCGTTGCCGCCACACCGAACGCCGCCGCCGCAGGCGCGCATCCCTGCTGCAGATCCGCCACCGCATCGGAGAGCTTGGCGACACGGTGCTCAAGATCGGGCCGCCAGGTGAGCAGATCGTCCAGTTTGGCGGTGTTCGCGTGCACCGCCGCTGTGTTGTTGTGGATCTCGACGCGGAACTCGTCCATGGAGCTGGTGATTTTCTCCATGTACTCCTTCATGGTGGGATCCATGGCTTCGGTCTGGCCGCGAACTTGACGAAGGCGCCGTGTTTCCACGAACAACGCCAGATCGGGAGGGTGGAAGGGTAGTGGGTGGTCTCTCATACTAGATGTTAGGAGCAAAGATTGGGATCTATATATTTAACTGGTACAATCTCTCAGAGTATAAGCAGTGCCGATTACAAGGATCTCGATCGCGCTAGGGTTCATACGGAGAGAAGGGGAACAAAGGAAAAGCCGGTGCCGCCGCCGTTGATCCACTGGATGGGTTGCGAGTTGCGAATTGGAGCATAAGTACTGGAGTTGCTGGGCTTCACTGGACCCAGGCCGGCCCAGTGACCCGCGTGCTGGGCCTCCGGGTGCGCTACGGTCATGGTTCTGTTGCAGCTGGTGGCGAGTCGCTGGACGCGGGGGCCGACCTGTCAGGGCTGCTGACATTTTGGCTCATGGTCACTAAGGGACTTTTGTTATATGCTTTGAGTAGCTTCATGCCATGCCTTGCTTTTCCATGATATGTTCATGTAGCATGTAGTTATCATGCTCTAAAGATTGCTTCCTGATGATAAGTTCCTGATATGCTGTTAATTCCACTAAGTCTGTAACCTGTTATCTTTTGCACTTTTACCATGCTTGTTTGACCCTGTTAATGAGTGAATTAGCCGTAGCTCAGTGTTCATATTTTGTCAAGAATTGTGAGTGGATCCCTGCCATGTATTTTGTTGCTATGTTTGGGTGCAGTAGCATGTTGTTCTTGATGCATTTATAAGGCTACTTGCTGTTTATCGCACACCGGTGCCATATTTGTTTTGCTTGCCATTTCCAAACCGTGCATCTGATTCCGGTGATCTTTATATCAATTTTGACCGAAATCAACTCACCTTTCCAGTGGCACTCTTGGATTTCCATGTTGAGTCCAGGTTCAATCATTCCTTTCCAAATCTTGCATATGCATCACATATCGCATCCCGCATATCATACCATGTTTGCAACATGTTGCTTGAGCATTGCACGTGGTTGATTGTGTTCCTTTTGCTTGTTATTCTTGCTTGGGTAGAGCTGGGTGACGAGTACGTGAACGAGGAGCCCGTTGAGTACGCTTACGAGGATCAAGGCAACTCTGAGAACTTTGCAGGCAAGATGACCATACCCTCGAAATCACTTCTATCTTTGCTTGCTAGATGCTCGCTCTTTTGCTATGCATATGCTACGATACCTACCACTTGCTTATCATGCCTCCCATATTGCCATGTCAACCCTCTAACCCACCATGTCCTAGCAAACCGTTGTTTGGCTATGTTACCACTTTGCTCGGCCCCTCTTATAGCGTTGCTAGTTGTAGGTGAAGATTGGAGATCGTTCCTTGTTGGAACATTGTTTATTGTTGGGATATCACAATATTATCTTGTTTATCTTAATGCACCTATATACTTGGTAAAGGGTGGAAGGCTCGGCCTTATGCCTGGTGTTTTGTTCCACTCTTGCCGCCCTAGTTTCCGTCATACAGGTGTTATGTTCCTTGATTTTGCATTCCTTACGTGGTTGGGTTATAATGGGAACCCCTTGACAGTTCGCTTTCAATAAAACTCCTCCAGCAAGGCCCAACCTTGGTTTTACCATTTTCCACCTAGCCTTTTTCCCTTGGGTTCTGCAGACTCAAGGGTCATCTTTATTTTAACCCCCCGGGCCAGTGCTTGTCTAAGTGTTGGTCCGAACCTGTCAGCAGCCGGTGGCCACCAGGGGCAACTCTGGGCTGGCCTACCGGAATCTTGGACAATCCGGTGTTATGTTCCCGGATTTTGCGTTCCTTACACGGTTGGGTTATAATGGGAACCCCTTGACAGTTCTCCTTGAATAAAACTCCTCCAGCAATGCCCAACCTTGGTTTTACCATTTGCCACCTAGCCTCTTTTTCCCTTGGGTTTCCGAAGCCGAAGGGTCATCTTTATTACCCCCCCCCCCCGGCCAGTGCTCCTCTGAGTGTTGGTTCACCTTGTCACCCGCCGGTGGCCACCAGGGGCAACTCTGGGTTGGCCTACCGGAAGTTTGGACAATCTGAGTGTGCCCTGAGAACGAGATATGTGCAGCTCCTATCGGGATTTGTTGGCACATTCGGGCGGTGTTGCTGGACTTGTTTTACCATTGTCGAGGATGTATTGTAACCGGGATGCCAAGTTTGATCGGAATGTCTTGGGAGAAGGAATATCCTTCATTGACCGTGAGAGCTTGTGATGGGCTAAGTTGGGACTCCCCTGCAGGGATTTGAACTTTCGAAAGCCGTGCCCGCGGTTATGGGCAGATGGGAATTTGTTAATGTCCGGTTGTAAATAACCTGAAACTTAACTTATTTAAAATGCACCAACCGCGTGTGTAACCGTGATGGTCTCTTCTCGGCAGAGTCCAGGAAGTGAACACAGTGTTGGAGTAATGCTTGACGTAGGTTGTTCTAGGATCACTTCTTGATCATAGTTGTTCGACCGTGCTTTTGCCTCCTCTTCTCGCTCTCATTTGCGTATGTTAGCCACCATATATGCTAGTCGCCTGCTGCAGCTCCACATCATACCTTTAACCTTCCTATAAGCTTAAATAGTCTTGATCGCGAGGATGTGAGATTGCTGAGTCCCCGTGACTCACAGATTATTTCCAAACCAGATGCAGGGACCGATGATACCGCTCCAGATGATATGACCGACCTCAAGTGGGAGTTCGATGAAGACTCTCGTCATTACTACGTGTCTTTCCCAGATGATCAGTAGTGGTGCCTAGTTGGGCGATCGGGGACTTTGTCGCATTTGGGGGTTGATCTTTATTTTGGTTACGTAGTCGGACCTTGAGTGTATTGGATGAATGTAATGTTATTTATGATATTTGTGTGACGTGGCGAGTGTAAGCCAACTATATATCCTTTCCCCTTTATTTATTTACATGGGATGTTGTGAAGATTACCTCACTTGCGACATTGCTTTCAATGCGGTTATGCCTCTAAGTCGTGCTTCGACACGTGGGAGATATAGCCGCATCAAGGGCGTTACATGCCTCTACTTGACTAGCTCGTTAATCAAAGATGGTTAAGTTTCCTAACCATAGACATGTGTTGTCGTTTGATGAATCGGATCACATCCTTAGAGAATGATGTGATGGACAAGACCCATCCGTTAGCTTAGCATAATGATGGTTTAGTTTTACTGCTATTGCTTTCATCATGACTTATACATGTTCCTCTGACTATGAGATTATGCAACTCCCGAATACCAGAGGAACACCTTGTGTGCTATCAAACGTCAAAACGTAATTGGGTGATTATAAATATGCTCTATAGGTGTCTCTGACGGTGTTTGTTGAGTTGGCATAGATCGAGATTAGGATTTGTCACTCCGTGTATCGGAGAGGTATCTCTGGGCCCTCTCGGTAATGCACATCACTATGAGCCTTGCAAGCAATGTGACTAATGATTTAGTCACGGGATGATGCGTTACGGAACAAGTAAAGAGACTAGCCGGTAACGAGATTGAACTAGGTATGGTGATACCGATGATCGAATCTCGGGCAAGTAGCATATCGATGACAAAGGGAACAACATATGTTGTTATGCGGTTTGATCGATAAAGATCTTCGTAGAATATGTAGGAGCCAATATGAGCATCCAGGTTCCACTATTGGTTATTGACCAGAGATGTGTCTCGGTCATGTCTGCATAGTTCTCGAACCCATAGGGTCCGCACGCTTAATGTTCGATGATGATTTGTATTAGGAGTTATGTGATTTGATGACCGAAGTTTGCTTAGAGTTCCGAATGAGATCACAGACATGACGAGGAGTCTCGAAATGGTCGAGACATAAAGATTGATATATTGGACGATGTTATTCGGACACCGGATGAGTTCCGAGAGGTACTGGATAATTATCGGAGTGCCGGAGGGTTATCGGAACCCCCCGGTGGAACTAATGGGCCTTCATGGGCCTTAGTGGGGAGAGGGAAGGGCCACAAGGGGCTGGCCATGCGCCCCCATCCTTGGGTCCGAATTGGACTAGGGGAAGGGGGCAGCGCCCCCCTTTCCTTCCCTTCCCCCTCTCCCTTCCTTCTTCCCCCTTCCTCCAGGTGGAATCCTACTAGGACTTGGAGTCCTAGTAGGACCTGGTGTGCCTTACAGGGGCTGGCCGGCCTCACCCTCCCCTCCTTTATATATGGGGGCAGGGGGCACCTTAGAACACACAAGTTTCTCTTAACCGTGTGCGGTGCCCCCCTCCACAGTTAGACACCTCGGTCATATCGTCGTAGTGCTTAGGCGAAGCCCTGCGCCGGTAACTTTATCATCACTGTCACCACGCCGTCGTGCTAACGAAACTCTCCCTCGTCCTCAACTGGATCAAGAGATCAAGGTACGTCATCGAGCTAAACATGTGCTGAACGCGGAGGTGTCGTATGTTCGGTGCTTGGATCGGTTAGATCGTGAAGACGTTCGACTACATCAACCACGTTACTAAACGCTTTCGCTTTCGGTCTACTAGGGTACGTGGACACACTCTCCCCTCTCGTTGCTATGCATCTCCTAGATAGATCTTGCGTGATCGTAGGAATTTTTTTGAAATACCGTGTTCCCCAATAGTGGCATCCGAGCCAGGTCTACGCGTACATGTTATATGCATGAGTAGAACACAATGAGTTATGGGCGATAATAGTCATACTGCTTACCAGCAACGTCTTACTTTGATTCGGCAGTATTGTTGGAGGAAGCGGCCCGGACCGACATTACATGACCACATTCATGAGACTGGTTCTACCGACGTGCTTCGCACACAGGTGGCTGGCAGGTGTCTATTTCTCCAACTTTAGTTGAATCGAGTTTGACTACGCTCGATCCTTATTGAAGGTTAAAATAGCACACCTGATGAAAAATCATTGTGGTTTTGATGCGTAGGTAAGAACGGTTCTTGCTAGAAGCCCGTAGTAGCCACATAAAACTTGCAACAACAAAGTAGAGGTTGGCTAACTTGTTTTTGCAGGGCATGTTGTGATGTGATATGGTCAAGATGTGATGAGATATAAATTGTTGTATGAGATGATCATGTTTTGCAAAAGTTATCAGCAACTGGCAGGAGCCTTATGGTTGTCGCTTTATTTTATGAAATGCAATCGCCATGTAATTGCTTTACTTTATCATTAAGCGATATTGATAGTCGTAGAAGCAATAGTTGGCGAGACGACAACGATGCTACGATGGAGATCAATGTGTCAAGCTGGTGACGGTGGTGATCATGACGGTGCTTCGGAGATGGAGATCAAAGGCACAAGATGATGATGGCCATATCATATCACTTATATTGATTGCATGTGATGTTTATCCTTTATGCATATTATTTTGCTTAGTACGGCGGTAGCATTATAAGATGATCCCTCACTAAATTTCAAGGTATAAGTGTTCTCCCTGAGTATGCACCATTGCTATAGTTCGTCGTGCCGAGACACCACGTGATGATCGGGTGTGATAAGCTATATGTTCACATACAATGGGTGCAAGCCAGTTTTGCACGTGCAGAATACTCGGGTTAAACTTGACGAGCCTAGCATATGCAGATATGGCCTCGGAACAATGAGACCAAAAGGTCGAACGTGAATCATATAGTAGATATGATCAACATAGTGATGTTCACCATTGAAAACTACCCATCTCGCGTGATGATCGGACATGGTTTAGTTGATATGGATCACATGATCATTTAGATGACTGGAGGGATGTCTATCTAAGTGGGAGTTCTTAATTAATATGATTAACTGAACTTTAATTTATCATGAACTTAGTCCTGATAGTATTTGCATATCTATGTTGTAGATCAATAGCTTGCGATGTAGCTCCCCGTTTATTTTTGATATGTTCCTAGAGAAAAATAAGTTGAAAAAAATGTTAGTAGCAATGATGCGGACTAGCTCCGTGATTTGAGTATTATCCTCATTGCTGCACATAAGTATTATGTCCTTGATGCACCGCTAGGTGACGGACCTATTGCAGGAGCAGATGCAGACGTTATGAACGTTTGACAAAGCTCAGTATGATGACTACTTGATAGTTTAGTGCACCATGCTTTACGGCTTAGAACCGGGACTTCAAAAACGTTTTGAATGACACGGAGCATACAAGATGTTCCAAGAGCTGAAATTGGTATTTTAGACTCATGCCCAAGCCAAAAGGTATGAGACCTCTGACAAGTATTTTTCCTACAAGATGGAGGAGAATAGCTCAGCCAGTCAGCATGTGCTCAGAATGTCTGAGTACTACAATCGCTTGAATCAAGTGGGAGTTAATCTTCCAGATAAGATGGTGATTGACAGAGTTCTCTAGTCACTATCACCAAGTTACTGTAACTTCGTGATGAACTAAAATATGCAAGGGATGACGAAAACGATTCCCCGAGCTCTTCGCGATGTTGAAATCGGCGAAGGTAGAAATCAAGAAAAGCATAAAGTGTTGATGGTTGACAAGACCACTAGTTTCAAGTAAAAGGGTAAGGGAAAGAAAGGGAACTTCAAGAAGAATGGCAAGCAAGTTGCCACTCCCATGAAGAAGCCCAAAACTAGACCCAAGCCTGAAACTAAGTGCTTCTACTGCAAAGGAAATGGTCACTGGAAGCGAAACCGCCCCAAATACTTGGCGGATAAGAAGGATGGCAAAGTGAACAAAAGTATATATGATATACATGTTATTGATGTGTACTTTACTAGTGTTCATAGTAGCCCCTGGGTATTTGATATTGGTTCAGTTGCTATGATTAGTAACTTGAAATAGGAGTTACAAAATGAACAGAGACTAGTTGAGGGCGAGGTGACGATGTGTGTTGGAAGTGATTCCAAAGTGTATAAGATCACCATCGCACACTCCCTCTACTTTCGGGATAAGTGTTGAACCTAAATAAATGTTATTTGGTGTTTGCATTGAGCACGAATATGATTGGATCATGTTTATTGCAATACGGTTATTCATTTAAGTCACGGAATAATTGTTGTTATGTTAACATGAATAAAACCTTCAATGGTCATACACCCAATGTGAATGGTTTGTTGAATCTCGATCGTAGTGATACACATATTCATAGTGTTGAAGCCGAAATATGCAAAGTTAATAATGATAGTGCAACTTATTTGTGGCACTGCTGTTTAGGTCATATTGGTGTAAAGCGCATGAAGAAACTCCATGCTGATGGGCTTTTGAAATCACTTGATGCTTTCGAAGCATGCCTCATGGGCAGGATGACTAAAGACTCCGTTCTCCGGAACAATGGAGCGAGCCACTAACTTATTGGAAATAATAAATACGATGTATGTGGTCCGATGAGTGTTGAGGCTCGCGGTGGGTATCATTATTTTCTGAACTTCATAGATGATTTAAGCAGATATGGGTATATCTACTTAATGAAACACAAGTCTGAAACATTTGAAAAGTTCAAAGAAATTCAGAGTGAACTTGAGAATCATCGCAACAAGAAAATAGAAGTTTCTACGATCTGATCGCGGAGGCAAATATTTGAGTTACAAGTTTGGCCTTCATTTAAAAAGATGTGGAATAGTTTCACAACTCACGCCACCTGGAACACCACAGTGTAATGGTGTGTCCGAACATCATGACCGTACTTTATTAGATATGGTGCGATCTATGATGTCTCTTACCGATTTACCACTATTGTTTTGGGGTTATGCATTAGAGACGGCTGCATTCACGTTAAATAGGGCACCATATAAATCCGTTGAGACGACACCATATGAACTGTGGTTTGGCAAGAAACCCAAGTTGTTGTTTCTTAAAGTTTGGGGCTGCGATGCTTATGTGAAAAAGCTTCAACCTGATAAGCTCGAACCCAAATTGGAGAAATGTGTCTTCATAGGATACCCAAAGGAAACTGTTGGGTACACCTTCTATCACAGATCCGAAGGCAAGCTATTCGTTGCTAAGAATGGATCCTTTCTAGATAAGGAGTTTCTCTCGAAAGAAGTGAGTGGGAGGAATGTAGAACTTGATGAGGTAATTATACCTTCTCCTGAATTGGGAAGTAGTTCATCACAGAAATCAGTTTCAGTGATTCCTACACCAATTAGGAGGAAGCTAATGATGATGATCATGAAACTTCAGATCAAGTTACTACCAAACCTCGTAGGTCAACCAGAGTACGGTCCGCACTAGAGTGGTACAGTAATCCTATTCTGAAAGTCATGTTACTTGACCATGACGAACCTACAAATTATGAGGAAGCGATGATGCGCCCAGATTCTGCGAAATGGCTTGAGGCCATGAAATCTGAGATGGGATCCATGTATGGGAACAAAGTATAGGACTTTGATTGACTTGCCCGATGATCGGTGAGCCATTGAGAATAAATGGATCTTCAAGAGGAAGACGGACGCTGATAGTAGTGTTACTATTACAAAGCTCGAATTGTCGCAAAAAAAGTTTTCGACAAGTTCAAGGTGTTGACTATGATAAGATTTTCTCACCCGTAGCGATGCTTAAGTCTGTCCGAATCATGTTAGCAATTGCCACATTTTATGAAATCTGGCAAATGGATGTCAAAACTACATTCCTTAATGGATTTCTTAAAGAAGAGTTGTATATGATGCAATAAGAAGGTTTTTCAGTCCTAAAGCTGCTAACAAAGTGTGCAAGCTCCACGATCCATCTATGGACTGGCGCAAGCATCTCGGAGTTGGAATATACGCTTTGATAAGGTGATCAAAGCATATGGTTTTATACAGACTTTTGGTGAAGCCTGTATTTACAAGAAAGTGAGTGGGAGCACTACAACCTTTCTGATAAGTATATGTGAATGACATATTGTTGATCAGAAATGATGTAGAATTTTTTGGAAAGCATAAAGGAGTGTTTGAAAGGAGTTTTTTCAAAGAAAGACCTCAGTGAAGCTGCTTACATATTGAGCATGAGGGTCTATAGATATAGATCAAGACACTTGATAAGTTTTTTTAATGAGTACATACCTTGACAAGTTTTTGAAATAGTTCAAAATGGAACGGTCAAAGAAGGAGTTCTTGCGTGTGTTGCAAGATGTGAAGTTGAGTAAAGACTCAAAAGCCGACCATGGTAGAAAATAGAAAGAGAATGAAAAGTCATTCCCTATGCCTCAGTCATAGGTACTATAAAGTATGCTATGTTGTGTACTAGACCTCTTGTGTACCTCACCATGAGTTTGGCAAGAGGGTATACAATAGTGATCCAGGAGTGGATCACTTGACAACAGTCAAAATTATCCTTAATGGAATAAGGACATGTTTCTCGGTTATGGAGGTGACAAAAAGGTTCGTCGTAAAGGGTTACGTCGATGCAAGTTTTGACACTAATCCGGATGATTCTAAATCTCAATTTGGATACATATTGAAAGTGGGAGAGATTAGCTAGAGTAGCTCCATACAGAGCATTGTAGACATATTTTTTTGCAAAATACATACGGCTCTGAATGTGGCAGACCTATTGACTAAAATTCTCCCACAAGCAAAACATGATCACACCTTAGTATTCTTTGGGTGTTAATCACATGGCGATGTTAACTAGATTATTGACTCTAGTAAACCCTTTGGGTATTGGTCACATGGCGATGTGAACTAAAGGGTGTTAATCACATGACGATGTGAACTATTGGTGTTAATGTTGGGGAACACAGTAATTTCAAAAAAATTCCTACGCACACGTAAGATCATGGTGATGCAGAGCAACGAGAGGCGAGAGTATCATCTACATACCCTTGTAGACCGTAAGTGGAAGCATTATGACAACACGGTTGATGTAGTTGTACGTCTTCACGATCGACCGATCTAGTACCGAAGACACAACACCTCCGCGATCTGCACACGTTTAGCTCGGCGACGTCCCGTGAACTCACGATCCGGTAGAGCTTCATGGGAGAGTTTCGTCAGCACGACGGCGTGATGACGGTGATGCTGTTGCTACCAGAACAGGGCTTCGCCTAAGCACTGCTACGATATAACCGAGGTGGATTATGGTGGAAGGGGGGCACCACACACGGCTAAAGATCAATGATCAACTTGTGTGTCCATGGGGTGCCCCCTCCCCCGTATACAAAGAAGTGGAGGAGGGGGAGGGTTGGCCCTCTCTATGGCGCGCCCTAGGGGAGTCCTACTCCCTCCGGGAGTAGGATTCCCCCCTTCCAAGTAGGAGTAGGAGAGCAAGGAAGGAGGAGAGATGGAGGAAGGAAAGGGGGGCCGCCCCCCCCTCTCAATTAGGATTGGGCTTGGGGGGTGCGCCTCCCTCTTTTCACTTCCCTCTCCTCTATTCCACTAAAGCCCAATAAGGCCCATATACTCCCCGGGGGGTTCTGGTAACCTCCCGGTACTCCGGAAAAATGCCTGAACTACTCGGAACCATTCCGATGTCCAAATATAGGCTTCCAATATATCAATCTTTATGTCTCGACCATTTCGAGACTCCTCGTCATGTTCGTGATCAAATCCGGGACTCCGAACTACCTTCGGTTCATCAAAACACATAAACTCGTAATACCGATTGTCACCGAACGTTAAGCGTGCGGACCCTACGGGTTCGAGAACTATGTAGACATGACCGAGACTCATCTCCGATCAATAACCAATAGCAGAACATGGATGCTCATATTGGTTCCTACATATTCTACGAAGATCTTTACCGGACAAACCGCATAACGGTATACGTTATTCCCTTTGTCATCGGTATGTTACTTGCCTGAGATTTGATCGTCAGTATTTCAATACCTAGTTCAACCTCGTTACCGGCAAGTCTCTTTACTCGTTTCGTAATGCTACATCCCGTAACTAACTCATTAGCTACATTGCTTGCAAGGCTTATAGTGATGTACATTACCGAGAGGGCCCAGAGATACCTCTCCGACAATCGGAGTGACAAATCCTAATCTTGATCCATGCCAACTCAACAAACACCATCAGAGACACCTATAGAGCACCTTTATAATCACCCAGTTACGTTGTGACATTTGGTAGCACACAAAGTGTTCCTCCGGTATTCGGGAGTGGAGTGTTGTGACGCCCCAAGACCGGAGCTTCAGATGCCTTCCATGTTTTTCCGGGTTTCATCGTGTGTTTTGTTTGGTTCATTGCTTTCATCATTGCATCATGTGCATTGCATCATGTCATCATGCAACCCGTTTTAAAACTCAACTAAATAAATGGCATGGATCTTTGATCCATTTAAACCGAGGGAATTCACATGGTGAAATTCTCTTTATAACATATAAAAGTCTCCTACTATTTTTAGGGAGCTATATAAAACCATTCCATTGTCTTGGAATCAACCATAACACATTTGCACCGTTCTTGAAATTTCTTTTATCCAACTCAACTTCATTTCTTCCTTTGGGGCCTTTTAGTAGAATTGAGTTGCAATTTTATTTCATATATAAATGTCCCAAATTTTCCCATAAATCACATCTAATGTTTGGGATCATCTCCTCAAATCCCAGCCCGTTTAGAGTCTTTTCAAATGGGCTTCAAAAATTCAAACATTCTTTGTGTGAACTTTATTCTCTCTAAAATTCCTTTCGTCACTTTATTTAAATTCCTCATATTTTTATGAGTCCAGGGAAATTATCCGCATGTCCAAATTCTTCCCCTAACACCTCCTTCCTTTTTCTTCTCTCTCCTTTCTTTCTTTGTTTTTCCCTGTTATTGCAATAGTTTTTAAGAGAGAGAGAGAGAGAGAGAAGGGAGCCCAGCAGGCCATTTAGGCCCATCCAGCGCCGGCCCACCTACCCCGCTCTAACCCTAGCGAATCCCTCCTCTCACCCTCTCCCAATCTCATCTACTCCTCGTTCCCTGCCGTCGCCAGCCACTTGTCCGATCTGGATCGTCCCCGATCGATCTCTCCCTCTCCCTCGTCTCCACCTTGTCGACAGGAGAGCGCACCCGCACCGCTCAATCCCCTCTCTCCCTTCGTCCTCCTCCTACGCCTCACCCACAGACAAAGAGGAGCGAGAGCTCCATGCGCCCGCACCTTCTTCCCGCCGACGCCCTTCGCGCGGCCCCCCTTCCTCTGTTTCTGCTCCTTCCACGCCCTGCTGCAGCTGCTCTTCCCGTCGCCGCCACCCGGCCACCTCGACAAGCCGCCGCCGCCGGCGACCGAACCAGCAGCAACCAGGCCACCGGTTCAGCGACATGCCCCGCCTCCACTACCTCCTCGTCGCTGCGCCATGCCCCTTCACCGGCAACGACCTGCGCCAACGCCCTGCTGCTTCGTCCCTGCACCACCAGGGCCTCCCTGCCCGTGCCCTCCTTTCTCCTCCACGTCCGCCTTTGTCGCTGCTGCTCTACCGCCCTACGGACGCCTCTGCTCACAGGTGCCGCTGCCAGTGCCATGGCGCTCCGCCGCACCTCGTCTTGCTGCTGCCATCTCGAACCCCTCCTGTCGGCCACCAGGACCCGTCGCCCCTGCCTCGTTGCCTGCTTGCCTCGGTGCCCTCCATGGACCCCGAGCATCATCGCCGTGTGTTGCATGCCACTGAAGCTCTCGCTGCCTTCGTGCACCACCGCTGGCCCCTTGTGTCGTTGACTAGACCGTCCAAAACAGGGAACACCAAGTTCTACTACTGTTGACCCCGAACATCTATGAAACATGGACCTCTACAATCAATGTGGAACCGTCAAGTACCCTTTGCACGCGCCAAGTTCCTCTTCAAAATGTACAACTACATCCGATGTGGATTTCGACAAGTACCACGACTCCCGGAGCCCTTGGATATGTCAAGTTTGACTACCTTCGTGTGTACCACTACTGTCGACGAAGACACGTGTCACGCAAGCGTCAAGATTGGCTACAAGATGCGTACGCCTACTATCACCGAAGACCCGTGCACGACTACCGTCCCGATGATCGCCGATGTACGATAGGACGACTACTTCTGCCGCCGTTGCCGTGAACATCTACTTCCACTACTGTCGCCACGAGAACGTCTACTTCCTTTACTTTGCACCGAACGAGAACCGTCCCGTTTGCATGCTTCGAAGGTATAACCCCAAGGCGACATCGTGGACCGTATGCATGTTTGTTGTATGAGATGCTCGTGTTTGCACCGTGTCCGATATGTCCTTGCACGTTCCTCCTCGTTTGCCACGCTGTCGAACCGTGGGAACCCGGCAAACGGGATCACCCCACTATCTTTGGCATGTTCCGCACTTCCGCACACTTCCTTGCACCGGTATCTCCGTGAGCTAGCGGAACCGATATGGTGTCGTGGCATCATTTTCGGATTCGTCGCCGTGGCACCCTTTCTTTCCACCACGGTGACAAATGCTTCATATTGCTCTTATCTACTTTTAATAAAAATTGCATAAACTTGCATATGTCATTCGCATCATGATAACAACAATTAAAATGTTTAAAATTGGTGTTTGCTTTAAATTGCTAAATGCATATGGGGATTTACCAGAATTGTTGTTTGTTCCGGCCTCATTTAAACTTGTTTAGATAGAGGTTTTACTTTTGCTTCTTCTCTTGCCATGTTTAACAATATTTAATATTGCTGAGTACATAACCGAGAAAGAACTAAATAATTGATGTGGTGTTCCGTCAATATGCATCCCGATGTATATTGGGCTCCATTTAACTTGTAGTTTTGTCTGTGCACTTTGCCATGCCATGCATATTTAAACCGGACATGCATCATATTTGATTGTGCATCATGCCATGTTTATGTGATGGTTGTTTACTATGTTGTTTGCTTCTTTCCGGTGTTGCTTCTTCGGGTTAGTTCCGATAGCGTCGCGTTTGTGAGGATCCGTTCGACTACGTCCGTTTGTCTTCTTCATGGACTCGTTCTTCTTCTTTGCGGGATCTCAGGCAAGATGACCATACCCTCGAAATCACTTCTATCTTTGCTTGCTAGTTGCTCGCTCTTTTGCTATGTCGCGATACCTACCACATGCTTAATCATGCTTCCCATATTGTCATGGCAAGCCTCTAACCCACCTTGTCCTAGCAAACCGTTGTTTGGCTATGTTACCGCTTTGCTCAGCCCCTCTTATTGCGTTGCTAGTTGCAAGTGAAGATTGGAGTTTGTTCCTTGTTGGAACATGATTATTGTTGGGATATCATTACTATCATATCTTGTTTACTTTAATGCACCTATATACTTGGTAAAGGATGGAAGGCTCGGCCTTATGCCTGGTGTTTTGTTCCACTCTTGCCGCCCTAGTTTCCGTCATACAGGTGTTATGTTCCTTGATTTTGCATTCCTTACGCGGTTGGGTTATAATGGGAACCCCTTGACAGTTCGCTTTCAATAAAACTCCTCCAGCAAGGCCCAACCTTGGTTTTACCATTTTCCACCTAGCCTTTTTCCCTTGGGTTCTGCAGACTCAAGGGTCATCTTTATTTTAACCCCCCGGGCAGTGCTTGTCTAAGTGTTGGTCCGAACCTGTCAGCAGCCGGTGGCCACCAGGGGCAACTCTGGGCTGGCCTACCGGAATCTTGGACAATCCGGTGTTGCCCTGAGAACGAGATATGTGCAGCTCCTATCAGGATGTCGGCACATCAGGCGGCTTTGCTGGTCTTGTTTTACCATTATCAAAATGTCTTGTAGTCGGGATTCCGAGTCTGATCGGGTCGTCCTGGGAGAAGGAATATCCTTCGTTGACCGTGAGAGCTTGTGATGGGCTAAGTTGGGACACCCCTGCAGGGTTATGAACTTTCGAAAGCCGTGCCCGCAGTTATGGGCAGATGGGAATTTGTTAATATCTGGTTGTGGAAAACTTGACACTTAACTTAATTGAAATGCATCAACCGCGTGTGTAGACGTGATGGTCTCTTTCCGGCGGAGTCCGGGAAGTGAACACGGTTCTTGTGTTATGCTTGAACATAAGTAGTTTCAGGATCACTTCTTGATCACTTCTAGTTCACGACCGTGCTTTGCTTCTCTTCTCGCTCTTATTTGCGTAAGTTAGCCACCATATATGCTAGTGCTCGCTGCAGGTCCACCTGACTACCTTTTCCTACCCATAAGCTTAAATAGTCTTGATCGCGAGGGTGTGAGATTGCTGAGTCCCTGTGGCTCACAGATTACTTCCAAAACCAGTTGCAGGTGTCGTTGATGCCAGTGTAGGTGACGCAACCAAGCTCAAGGAGGAGCTCGATGAAGATCGTGTTCGTTGTGTTGTTTCTTTTCCAGTCGATCAGTAGTGGAGCCCAGTCGGGGCGATCGGGGATCTAGCATTAGGGGTTGTCTTTCTTTATTTGGTTCCGTAGTCGGACCTTGATTGTATTCTGGATGATGTAATGCTATATTTATGTTTTGTGTGAAGTGGCGATTGTAAGCCAACTCTTTATCCCTCTCTTATTCAGTACATGGGATGTGTAAAGATTACCCCTCTTGCAACATGCCTACTATGCGGTTATGCCTCTAAGTCGTGCTCCGACACATGGGAGATATAGCCGCATCGTGGGTGTTACAACATTACCGAAAGGTCCCAGAGATACCTCTCCGACAATCGGAGTGACAAATCCTAATCTTGATCCATGCAAACTCAACAAACATCATCGGAGACACCTGTAGAGCACCTTTATAATCACCAAGTTACGTTGTGACATTTGATAGCACACAAAGTGTTCTTCCGGTATCCGGGAGTTGCATGATCTCATAGTCATAGGAACATGTATAGTTATGGAGAAAGCAATAGCAACAAACTAAACGATCATCGTGCTAAGCGAACATATGGGTCAAGTCAATCACATCATTCTCTAATGATGTGATCTCGTTAATCAAATGACAACTCATGTCTATGGTTAGGAAACGTAAACATCATTGATTCAACGAGCTAGTCAAGTAGAGGCAAACTAGTGACACTCTGTTTGTCTATGTATTCAACATGTAGTATGTTTCCGGTTAATACAATTCTAGTGTGAATAATAAACATTCATCATGATATAAGGAAATATAAATAACAACTTTATTATTGCCACTAGGGCAGATTTCCTTCAGTTAAATCACATGGCGATGTGAACTAGATTATTGACTCTAGTGCAAGTGGGAGACTAAAGGAAATATGCCCTAGAGGCAATAATAAAGTTGTTGTTTGTATTTCCTTATATCATGATAAATATTTATTATTCATGCTAGAATTGTATTAATCGGAAACTTAGTACATGTGTGAATACATAGGCAAAACTGAGTGTCCCTAGTATGCCTCTACTTGACTAGCTCGTTAATCAAAGATGGTTAAGTTTCCTAACCATAGACATGTGTTGTCATTTGATGAAGGGGATCACATCACTAGAGAATGATGTGATGGACAAGTCCCATCCGTTAGCTTAGCATAATGATCGTTTAGTTTTACTGCTATTGCTTTCATCATGACTTATACATGTTCCTCTGACTATGAGATTATGCAACTCCCGAATACCGGAGGAACACCTTGTGTGCTATCAAACGTCACAACGTAACTGGGTGAATATAAATATGCTCTACAGGTGTCTCCAATAGTTTTTGTTGAGTTGGCATAGATCGAGATTGGGATTTGTCATTCCGTGTATCGGAGAGGTATCTCTGGGCCCTCTCGGTAATGAACATCACTATGAGCCTTGCAAGCAATGTGACTAATGATTTAGTCACCGGATGATGCATTACGGAACTAGTAAAGAGACTTGCCGGTAATGAGATTGAACTGGGTATATGGTGATACCGGCGATTGAACCTCGGGCAAGTAACATACCGATGACAAAGGGAACAACGTATGTTGTTATGTGGTTTGACCGATAAAGATCTTTGTAGAATATGTAGGAGCCAATATGAGCATCCAGGTTCCGCTATTGGTTATTGACCGGAGATGTGTCTCGGTCATGTCTGCATAGTTCTCGAACCCGTAGGATCCGCACGCTTAACGTTCGATGGTGATATGTATTATGAGTTATGTGATTTGATTACCTAAGTTTGTTCGGAGTTCCAGATGAGATCACGGACATGACGAGGAGTCTCAAAATGGTCGAGCCATAAAGATTGATATATTGGACGATCTTATCCGGACACCGGATGAGTTCCGAGAGGTACCGGATAATTATCGGAGTGTCGGAGGGTTATCGGAACCCCTCGTGGGAACTAATGGGCATTCATGGGCCTTAGTGGGGAGAGATAAGGGCCATAAGGGGCTGGCCGCCCCCCCCCCTCCTTGGGTCCGAATTGGACTAGGGGAAGGGGGCGGCACCCCCTTTCCTTCCCCCCCCTCTCCCTTCCTTCTTCCCCTTCCTCCAGGTGGAATCCTACTAGGACTTGGAGTCCTAGTAGGACTCCCTTCTCCTGGCGCGCCTTATAGGGGCTGACCGGCCTCCCCCTCCCCTCCTTTATATACGGGGGCAGGGGCACCCTAGAACACACAAGTTTCTCTTAAACCGTGTGCGGTGCCCCCCTCCACAGTTACACACCTCGGTCATATCGTCGTAGTTCTTATGCGAAGCCCTGCGCCGGTAACTTCATCATCACCGTCAGCACGCCGTCGTGCTGACGGAACTCTCCCTCATCCTCAACTGGATCGATGTCATCGAGCTGAACGTGTGCTGAACACGGAGGTGCCGTATGTTTGGTGCTTGGATCGGTTGGATCGTGAAGACGTTTGACTACATCAACCGCGTTACTAAACGCTTCCGCTTTCGATCTACGAGGGTACGTGGACACACTCTCCCCTCTCGTTGTTATGCATCTCCTAGATAGATCTTGCGTGATCGTAGGTATTTTTTTTGAAATACTGCGTTCCCCAACAGTGTGTATCTGACAGGGCTTGTCGAGCAATTCGTCAAGGACAGTTCTATGTCCCGTGAAGGAATTGATTCTCTTGTCAATGAGATGATGATCGGGTGCCCCGTAGGGGTGCGCCCTTTTTGCCCGTCTGGTGGGCTGCTTAAAGGTAGGAGGATCCCACCGAGCTGTTTGGGCTTTCCAGGCGCTTTCCATTGCGTAGTACTTCTATACTATGTGTGCCAAATTTGCAAAGTGCAGTATGCGGCGGCGGTTGAGGGCATTGAGGCCCTCGTCCGTATAGTTGCGGCAAAAAACTAAAACCGCGTCGTCGTCGCAGCAATCTTTAATCTTGTTTTTAACAAGGAGGAACCTGGCCGAGAAGTGATGGACCGTTTCCTGAGGATGCTGTCGTATGTTCATTAGGTCACATACGTTTGGAGGACCTGAATTGCTTGGGGAATATTGAAGGAAATATGCCCTAGAGGCAATAATAAAGTTATTATTTATTTCCTTATAATCATGATAAATGTTTATTATTCATGCTAGAATTGTATTAACCGGAAACATAATACATGTGTGAATACATAGACAAACAAAGTGTCACTAGTATGCCTCTACTTGACTAGCTCGTTAATCAAAGATGGTTATGTTTCCTAACCATGAACAATGAGTTGTTATTTGATTAACGAGGTCACATCATTAGTTGAATGATCTGATTGACATGACCCATTCCATTAGCTTAGCACCCGATCGTTTAGTATGTTGCTATTGCTTTCTTCATGACTTATACATGTTCCTATAACTATGAGATTATGCAACTCCCGTTTGCCGGAGGAACACTTTGGGTGCTACCAAACGTCACAACGTAACTGGGTGATTATAAAGGAGCATTACAGGTGTCTCCAAAGGTAGATGTTGGGTTGGCGTATTTCGAGATTAGGATTTGTCACTCCGATTGTCGGAGAGGTATCTCTGGGCCCTCTCGGTAATGCACATCACATAAGCCTTGCAAGCATTGCAACTAATGAGTTAGTTGCGGGATGATGTATTACAGAACGAGTAAAGAGACTTGCCGGTAACGAGATTGAACTAGGTATGGGATACCGACGATCGAATCTCAGGCAAGTAATATACCGATGACAAAGGGAACAACGTATGTTGTTATGCGGTCTGACCGATAAAGATCTTCGTAGAATATGTAGGAGCCAATATGGGCATCCAGGTCCCGCTATTGGTTATTGACCAGAGACATGTCTCGGTCATGTCTACATTGTTCTCGAACCCGTAGGGTCCGCACGCTTAAGGTTACGATGACAGTTATATTATGAGTTTATGCATTTTGATGTACCGAAGGTTGTTCGGAGTCCCGGATGTGATCACGGACATGACGAGGAGTCTCGAAATGGTCGAGACGTAAAGATTGATATATTGGAAGCCTATGTTTGGATATCGGAAGTGTTCCGGGTGAAATCGGAATTTTACCGGAGTACCGGGAGGTTACCGGAACCCCCCGGGAACCATATGGGCCTAGATGGGCTTTAGTGGAAAGGAGAAAGGGGCAGCCCAAGGTGGCCGCGCGCCTCCCCCCTCCCCCTAGTCCTATTAGGACTAGGAGAGGTGGCCGGCCCCCCTTCTCTCTCTTTCCCCCTCGGGGAATCCTAGTCCAACTAGGATTGGGGGGAGTCCTACTCCCGGAAGGAGTAGGACTCCTCCTGCGCCCTCCTCCTGGCCGGCGCCCCCCTCCCCCTTGGCTCCTTTATATACTGAGGCAGAGGCACCCCAGAAACACACAAGTTGATCCACGTGATCTATTCCTTAGCCGTGTGCGGCGCCCCCAGCCACCATAGTCCTCGATAATACTGTAGCGGAGTTTAGGCGAAGCCCTGCTGCTGTAGTGCATCAAGATCGTCACCACGCCGTCGTGCTGACGGAACTCTTCCCCGACACTTTGCTGGATCGGAGTCCGGGGATCGTCATCGAGCTGAACGTGTGCTCGAACTCGGAGGTGTCGTAGTTTCGGTGCTTGATTGGTTGGATCGTGAAGACGTACGACTACTTCCTCTACGTCGTGTCAACGCTTCCGCAGTCGGTCTGCGTGGGTACGTAGACAACACTCTCCCCTCTCGTTGCTATGCATCACATGATCTTGCGTGTGCGTAGGAATTTTTTTGAAATTACTACGAAACCCAACAAATATTGCTTGTGGTGGGTGGGCGGGGTAAAATTTGAACCCTGACCCGCCATTGCATCTGGAGTTTGAAGAACTTTCGAGGTCGCAAGTCCAGGATCCGGAGGGTCCTGGAGACTTTCGGGCTCAATGCCTGATTCTATGTTCGGAGGACATGCGGTCTCTTCTCGTGGACAGGTAGCCAGCACGCGGGGCTCAGAAATCCGAACATAACTTGTTCTTAACTTAGGGGAGAAGTATTCTCGACTCGCTCCTCCACGACCGCTACCGGGTGAGTGATCGGTGGGGATTTGATTTCCCTCTGATCGGGTTTAATCCCAATACGATCATAGTCTGTTGCGACTCCTACGGCGGCAATGCGATCTAGCGGTTCGTTCAAGGACGAGACATCTGCCGGATCCATCTTGTCGAAGTGTTTGGGGCCGATGCGGAGGTGATGTTTGGCGATTATGGGGGCTGCCTTTGGCTTAAAGGCCAGGCGAGAGCCATGGTGAAACCGCTGAGGTGGAGGACCTGTCCAGGGGCTAGGGCCCTTCCAGAGGTGATGCTGTCATTAATGACAAGGCGATCCATCGATCCTTCCATCGACGACATAGATGAACTCTCAATGAAAGCACCAATGTCGGTGTCAAAACTAGCCGATCTCGGGTAGGGGGTCCCGAACTGTGCATCTAAGGATCGAAGGTAACAGGAGACAAAGGGGAGATGATGTTTACCCAGGTTTGGGCCCTCTTGATGAAGGTAAAACCCTACTTCCTGCTTGATTGACTTTGATGGGCATAGGGGTTACAAGGGTCGATCTACCTCGAGATCGTAATGGTTAAACCCTAGAAGTCTAACCTATGTGAATTCTAATAGCCTCTACGGACTAAACCCCTCCGGTTTATATAGACACCGGAGGGGCCTAGGGTTGTACAGAGTCGGTTTACAGAAGAAGGAATCTATACGACGCCAATCTTGCCATCCACGCAAACAAGAGTCCCATCCGAACACGGGGGAAGGCCTTCTACTTTATATCTTCACGGCCCATCGGTCCGGCCCACAACACACGGACCGGACACCCGGGGACCCCTTAATCCAGGACTCCCTCAGTTACCATCAGACCATGCATAGCGTACCCCAAATCTTAAGCAACAAAATAATATGAGTTTGCAAAGAGATACATGCGGAGAAATCTGAGGGATAATGGCAAAAAATGCAATGTTACAATAAATATTTTATGAGATCGCAGTAGTTTGTTTCATACGTGTTGCCCGTCTTGCAGCAGACATGGTTCGGCTTGCAGCATCTCCATTCGCCTTTGTAGTAGCAAGAACAGCATTGGCGGTCTTTGTATCCTGCCCATATAGTGTCACGTGTCCTATTGCAGCAATGGTGGTCGACTCTTAAAGTGTCGCGTGTCTTGACTTGTACTGTGGTGGCCAGCCCCTTGCCACATCATGCATTCAACTAACAACAATGATTGTCAGCCCTTGTGGTGTCATCGTCATGCCTTGCAGCAGTGGTGTCGATATTTGCAACGTGGTCCATCCGACTTATAGCAACAATGGACGACCCTTGTAGGGTCGTGCATCCCATCTTGCAGCAGTGGTGGTCGGCCCTTACAATGCCGCGCGTCACGCTTGCAGCAACAATCGATCGACCCTTCAGCAGTGGTGCTGACCATTGCAGCATCGCATGTCTCTCTTGGAGCA
The DNA here is from genome assembly GCF_003073215.2 of Triticum urartu. Classification (NCBI taxonomy): domain Eukaryota; kingdom Viridiplantae; phylum Streptophyta; class Magnoliopsida; order Poales; family Poaceae; genus Triticum; species Triticum urartu. The sequence continues at coordinate 104,416,716 of NC_053024.1, read as the reverse complement.
ATGGCGGTTGATCCTTGTAGCGTCGCACATCCTTCCTTGCAGCAGCGATGCTGACCATTGCAACAATCGGCCGGCCCTTGCAGCAACAGTACCGGTCATTGCGACATCACACGTCTTTCTTGCAGCAACGACGGTCAACCCTTGCCACGTCACGCATCCTGCATTGTAGCAGTGATGCCGACCATTGTAACGTCACAAGTCCTACTTGCAGCGTCGTGCGTCTCTCTTGCACCAACAACGATCTATCCTTGCCTGTCGCGTGTCCCAGCTTGCAACATCGTGCCAGCGCTTACTGCGTAAGTTCGTCCTGGCTTACAACAACACTAGACCACATTGCAACTTCGTGTGTCCCTGTGCTACAATGCTCCCTATGAGTTGGGACGCTCGGATTCCAACATGTCAACATTTTTTTGCGATATACTACTTCTGTCGAGTTTATTAGTCTTCATTGTATTTTGGGTCAAACTTTAACCATATATTTGAGTAACAAAATGTTAATACATGTCATCAAAAGATATTATTGAATCAAACCTGCAGTGCGCACGACGCATAGCGGACGATATCTGCCCGACATAGCATATCAGTGTGTCCATGCGTATCATCGAAGTTCAGATGGCTGGAGTAGCGATCATGCAGTTGTCGTGCATGTTATTTATGGTCCGCAAAGCAGTTTTGTTATTGCATTCGTATTTGAATGTAATTTCTAAAAAGATATTTTTGCTACACATAACTTATACTCCTATGTAAAAATGTCAAAAAATGTTTTATATTTTGATAAGGAGCAGGTATTTTGTTAGCTAAATTATAGTCAAAATGTGATTAAAAATAGGAAGAGCATGGACGAAGGTAGTATCGGAGGAGACTAGTAAACCAGGACAAAGGTACTATTAGCTTAGCTTGGTCTTATGGTCGTCTAGTTCAGTAGTTAGGGGCCGTTGACTATGTTTGCCTTATATTGCCACATTATTTTTGCCACACTTTCCATACTTGCCTAACTTGAATTGCTTAAATTGTTAGCCACACTTTGGCTTGCCTAAGGGAATCTTACCATAATTTTTGTGTTTATGACATGTGGGGTTCATTGCTCAATTAAAAATTCTTGCCTTAGGTGTGACTAGAACCAAACACCCACCTAACTTGATCAAACTTGCCTAAGGCCTTGTACGGTTAATCCTCCTCCCAAGGGGATTGAAGAGGATTGGAGGGGATTTGGCTTGTAGAGATTTTAATCCCCTCAATCCCTGTCAATACCCTTCAAAATCCACCTCAACTGAACAAGGCCTAAGGTGAGGTGTGGCAAACAAAAGGGTGATGAACCTGAGACCGCTGCACTCCACACTCGGGGATTGGACGGTGCATCGGGCAGTTGACGCGCTAGCTGAAATCAGCCAGTTGAATCAAACACTTCTAAAATACAACGGTGCTAGCCACCGGGCTGGCGTTGAGATTCTGTTCATGTAATAGGGCGGGTAGTAGTTGAGGCAAAATAAGTCCGGATCTCACTGTTTTTTTCCTAGATGTTTCTTTCCTTTTTTTTCTTGTTGTTTTTTGTTTCTTTTTAACAAAATCCATTTGTTTCTTTGATTTTACTTTTTCTTCTTGTTCATTTCGTTTCTTTTTTAGTTTCATTTTTGTGATATTCTCTTTTTTTGTCTTCATTCTATATTTTTTGTGTATCTCAACCACATTATTCTAATGCACGTTTAACATTCTTTCAATACAAATTTTATATCTTCTAATACGTAATCAATATTTTTCAATACACATTTTTAAAAAATCAAATAGAAGATTAACTTTTTTGTATGCATGGTCAATATTTTTCTTATACACACTTAAAAAAATCAAATTCTTGATTAATATTTTTCTAATACATGATCAACAGTTTTTGTATGAACATTTAACATTTTTCAAATGCAAGATTAACATTGGTCAATATTTTTTGTATACATATTTAACATTTTTCAAATGGTTGATTAACATTTTTTAAATACTTGTTCAATATTTTTTAATTCTTGATTAATATTTTCATATACATGACCAAAAGATTTCATCATTTCATTAATACATGGTAAAAAAAATTCTATCCACATTCAAAAAATTTCAAACACTTGAATAACATTTTTGAAATACTTGTTTAACATATTTCATATGATCATCTTTTTTCACACCCATTGTATATTTTTGTATACATTTTTCGTATGCATGGTCAACATTTTTTCTATACACATTTAACATTTGTTAAATGCATGATTAATATTTTCAACATATTAATAAAATTAAATTTTTAATATGTATATTTAGAATATTTGGAAGTGTAAACAAAACTAAATAAAAAATAATTCAGCTAGTGAAAATAAAAGTTCAAACAAAAAAGAGAGGCAGTGGCCTCGCGTGAGATGGGCTGGCCCATTGATGTCGCTGCCTTCAGTTAGAGCAGACTCTGTCTCGCTTGAAGCGAGACATAGTCGGGCCCTATCAGTATCTGCCAATATTTTGAAATTTTGTGTGCCGCCCTCTGCGAGTGCTAGCATGCCTCGCCTGCAAGTCGCAGGTAGGACAGTTGCCCAACCACAGGTCATTTTACTTTTTTTTTCTTTCTGTTTTTCATTCCGTTTTTGTTTTAGATTATTTTCCTTTTTTGGTTTTCCTTTTTTATTTATGTTTATATTTCTAAATATACTATGTTGTTTTCTAAAACAAATGTTAATGTTGCATTTAAAATGTCAAAAGTTTATCCAAAAATGTTTTTGTTGTATACAAAAAATGTGTGATGTGAATAAAAAAGTAGAAAATGTTAATCAGGTGTATAAAAAATATCCACCATGTGTACGGAAAATATTCATACATTGTAAAAAAATGTTTGTGTAATTCATAAAAATGATTTCTACATAAAAAGAATGCATGTTACATTTGATTAAATGTTATCAATTTTTAAAAATGTGACAGGAAATTTTCTCAAAAAAGTTTTTATAATGTAAAAAGGAATTTGCATAATTCAGAAAAAATATTTTTATCATTAAATAACTATTTGACATATATTTAAAAATTGTTTAACATTTATTCAAAACATGTTCTTGTAAGAATATTAACAAGCACTTGAAAAATATTAAACAATTCAAAATGTGTTCGATGTATATGGAAAATATATAACATGTATGAAAAACAGTAGAACATCAAAATGTATATTAGAAAAATGTAGACATGTGTTCCAAAAAGAGGTGGGTAACAGTAGAAAACAGGAGAAAGTTGATGAAAACAAAAGGAAACATAGAAAACGAAAGGAAAAAACAAAAATGAAAATGAAAAATAAAATACAAAGAAAAACCGAATAAAACAGATAAAACCATAAAAGAAACAAAAATATCCCCCAAAAAACAGAAAAACAAAGTGGCAAAAAGGAACACGAGCGACCGGGCGAAGCAAATGTAGACTTTCTTTTTTTAGCAGTAAGCGAATGTAGACAGCGACATCATGCGAGCGAACAAACACACTAAGAGCATCTCCACTCGTTCACCCCTAGTGCACCCGGCGAATGCGTTTTTGCGTTTGCCCCGGTGGTTTTTTCGCCCTGGGGGCGATCGAGTTCCTAGCCGCGCCCGTTTCGGCCCCAGACGCCCAAAAAAATCAAACTTGTCTTTCCCGCTGCCAAAAAAACGCCACAAGTTCAGCGATCACCATGCCACAAGTCGGCAATCATCCTGCCACAATTCGGCAATCAAACATGCCCGAAAGTTCGACAATCAAAAGGAAGGAAGCATAGACACGGAGCGTATCAAACGGCGGGCTCCTCTGGAGTGGGACTGGCCGGGGTCGGCGTGGCTTCTGTGCTCGTCGGCGGCGTGCTCGGCGTCGGTGTGGCTTCGGTGCTCGGGCTAGTGGTCGGCGTCGGCACCGCTTCATCGATCGGGCTGGGCATCGGCGTTGTTGTCGGCGTGGACGTTGGGGCGATGGTCGACGTCGGCCCGGGCATCTGGTTCAAGACGAGGTCGCGCTCTGCCAGGTACCACGCCTTGACCTCCTCATCCATTGTCAACATGTCCTCTCCATCAAGAATGCCAGGTCGGTGTTCCTCTTCTTCGCGGCGATGTTGGTCCTGAGAAGGTCGAGCTTCACGCCCTGCTTCGTCATCAACGCCGACCACCGCGCGTCAGATTTCTCCTCCCTCTTTGCGATGTTGTTCTTGGTGTTGGCGATGCACCGCTCGATCGATGATTGCAGCTGCTTGGCAACTGGTGCCGCGTCCCTCACCGTCTTGGCTCATTTGTTGCCATCAGGGTGGCCATCCGCCGCCCCTGGGGCGGGCGCGTCCGGCTTGTACGTCACCTTGGCCTTGGCGAGGGTGAGCTGGACCTCCCTCCACTTCTCCCATGAATCGATCCGAGAGAACACGTGAAGGAACTTGAACTCTTGGTCGCTGTTGTCCAGGCGATATATGTTGAACATCCGAACCATCTGCGCAGCTGAAGAAAAAGTGTCGGGGACGTACACGGCGAAATAAGTGAGCTGGTGGATGGACATATCCGATCCTCGATCTCCTTGACGATCCCATTCCATTTGTTGCAGGTCGCCTGGATGATCGCCCAATGGTTCGACATGGCCTTGTCGGCGCACTGCATGTGGATGGTGGCGAAGTAGGGGTCGCCCAACTCTCGCTCGTCGAACGCCGACTTGATGCATCTCCGGTACGTGTCAACGTTCTGATTCGAGCCGGTGATGGGGTCGATGCTGACGGTCTTCCATGCTTCGGTGAGGCACTCATCTTCCTTGGATGTCCACTTGACGCGCGGCTCGCCCGGCCTCGCATTGGGCGCCCGCTTTCTTCTTTCTCCCTTTCCGCGCCAGCATCGACTCCATCTCCTCCTCCTCTTCCTCCCCCTCTCCTTGGCGTCGTCGATCTCGTCGTCCATGTCGACGACGGTGTCCATTGTTTTGTCTTGACTGTGGAAGCCAGGGTGGGAGGCAGCAGCGATCGAGCCCCTTGTGATGATATTGTCCATGTCGGCGTCGGTCGCGCCGGGGTTGCCAAAATGTGGCAACGACGCTTGAGCAAAGGGTAGGGCGCCCCGATGCAGAGGCAGGGTCGGGGAGGCTGAGTACGCCGACGGTGAGTAGTTGTACTGTGTGTGGAGGGCGCGAACACGGGGGAGGTGAGTGCGCTGGTCGGGGTTTAGGACGGAGGGGGAGGCACGTGGCAGCGCGCCATGCAGGAAGGTAATGTTGAGGTTGAAACCACCATGCGCGTCGTCGTGGGAGTAGCCAGGCGAGGGTGTATACCCCTAGGGCGGCGGCGGCGAGAAGTTGGCCGGCGACGCGACACTCTGTTGGCTCCCCCATGTAGCCTGTGGGCAGTGGCTGGGCGGATTCATCATCCTCGCATGAGACGCCTCTGCCTGCTCCGCCACCGCCGCTACCGCCGCCTGTCCTTGGCCTTCTTGGCATTGAGCCCGTTCCGCCGGTTGGTGGTGACAGCCTCCCAGCACTGAACCTCCGCCCTCCACTTGGTGTTGGACACGCCGGGTGGTTTTTCCATCGACGCCCTCTGCTTCGTCTGCTTCGGTTGGGTGGAATCGGCATCAGCGGCTGGGCGAGGGGCCGAATACTTCCTCGGCTGCATGGCGGCCGGATAGCGAGGGCGCAGGAGGAGAATGGCGGGAGCGGCGGGGCAGAAAGGGGGCCCAATGAGGAAATGGAGGAAAAGAGGGGAAACAACGGGAAAAGGCTGGTCAGTCGCCGATAGAGCGGGCCCACGCGCCTTTTCGCTTCAATCAGCGCCCCCCCCGGGGGGGGGGGGGCTGGGTTCGGCTCGGATTCACCGGTTGTTATTTCGGCCCAAACCGGCGATAAATAAGGACATGGGGCGCTACTGGACCGATTTTTGGCCCTTGGCGCTAAAAAGGACGTCCTAGGGGCCTGTTGGGGACGCGAGTGCAGATGCTCTAACGTGTCAAAATTGGCTGGCCCGGTGCTATAGCACCCTAGGAACGAGCCATATACACGCGATACATAGACATACCTGAGCTCCAGCCCCCGCACAGAATGCGTGGGATATTAAGCCAACATCCATTGGGCTTACTCGGCCCATTTTTCTTTGAGCATCTGCATGGTTGATTTTCTTTTCTGATCAGCTTGATCTATTATTTCAACCCGTTTTCCTTTTTCAACACTTTCCTTAACAACTTGAAATTTTGTGAATTTTAGTTTTTTTCTCAAGTTTAGAAAAGTTACCGCATTTTAAAAAGGTCCAATAATTTTAAAATATATTTCCAAACTTAACAAATGCTCACTAAATAAAAAATGCTCTTGAATTTTTAAACATGTTTCGTAAATTAAAAACTACGCAAGAATAAAAAAATCTTTGATTAAAAATCATGAATTTTAAATAATGTCGGTGAGTTCTAAAAAGGTTCGTAATGTTTTTAAATAATTTCAAATTTTGATATGTTACAAAATTTAAAAACATCTAATGGATTTAAAAAAGTGTCCACACATTCACGTTCCGTGTATTTCAAATAATATTCACATAATAATAAAAATGATCACGAAAGTTTCAAAATGTTCCCAAAATTTAAATATATCCAAGAAGTCAATAGTGTTTATAAATTTAGAAAATGTTTGCATAATGTAACAAATCTTACGGATTTCAAAAAATGACCTGAATCAATAGATACATGGATTTACAAAATATAATAAAATACCGTAACAAGATAAACAATGAAACACAAAGAAAAATAAAGAAACCCCAGTGGAAGAGAGACAAAAAAAGCCTCAATGCAACTTATGCTTAGAATGGGAAATACCCTCGTGGTGGGGTGCTAAGGTGCTGATTGTATTGTGTTGTTATTCGACCTAATGGACCATCATATGTCTAGGCCCATTAGAGTCAAAAGGAACAAGACCATCACATTTAGGGTATCATAAAGAAATATGGGTAATGTTCTATTTCAATACTGTTTGGAGCTGCACGTTAGCCGCTTCCCACACTACGCACGTGTCCCAATGGTGCCCCCCGACTGCTTATCTTTTCTTCTTCTTTTTATTTCTTATCTCGATGAAGCCTATGAACCAATCATTTTCTTCTTCCCAAGCGTGAACCCCTTCTTCTATCTTTCTCTTTCTCATATGCTCGATCTCACCCATGGCCATCTACCTTCCTCTATATCAAGCCATCATGGGAAGACTTCACAAGTGTTGATGTCCCCTTGCAAGTCCTGAGAAGTTCTTTTTTTTACAGAAAGACTATAAGGGAGCCCCCTATAGTATAATTGGTACGAGTAACCCAAATTACAAGGACCCTGGCTTGAACCTGGGTGCGTGTGAAGGAATCAACCCCTTTCCACCACTAGGCTATGCCTCAGCCTGCACCTGTCCCAAAAAGTTGTTGCAAGCCACCGCGATAGGGATGCTTTGAGCCTGCAAGCGGCGTGTGGTCAAGATAGGACATCCAAAGGATGGCATGCCATAAGTGTGGCCATATCGTCCACCTAGGTGCTGAGTCGGCCACCGGTGCCCGGGCGCCAGTTGGGCATCACACCAACTTGAGAAAAAAACAAGGAAGCGGGTGCCATCCTCACACGACATGGTATGGTTCGACCAGCAGGCGTGAGCCCATCACTAGTCCGAACCGAGCCATGTGACCCTGGCTCCAACGAGTATATAAGGCGATCTAGAGGCTCTCTTGGTCCAAATTTGGACGTTACAAGACGGCTCCCATGGTACGTACAGAGAATTGCATAAAAAGAAGCATGAAGTGAGTAGAGGGAAGAGGGATGTTCGGCCCCAATAAAAAGAAATTACACAATAGGGAGCAATGAGTTACCCCTTTGGCGCCAGCCGCAACCTAATAACAAGCTTCATCTTTGGATGGCGCAAATAAGATCTATCGATGAGGGTTGGAGACGTTCGAAGATGACAATGTTCTGGTGCATCGATTATCGTGGGAACAGCCGCAACCTAACAGCAAGCTTCATCTTCAGCTATTTCTAACACTAATCCCTCAAAAGAGAAGAAAATTCATTTTCCCCAATGTTTGTGGGAAATATCAATTATTGAAGTAAACCAAGAGGGATTGCTACAAATCAAGCCAAATGAAGCAACTTCCATGAAGAGACTCATGTAATCAGGTGCAGCAGAGCAAACAACGACGTTCCATATGGACACAAGTGCTCATATGAGTGGTCATATGGACTGCCATCAAGTCCACCACGTCTATAGAAGCCACTTTCATGAAGGACCCGAGGGGAGAAGAGAACCCTAGCCGCCGCCGGACCATCCAGAACAAGAGAAGAGGGGATATGAAGAACCATCGAAGATCTTCTTAGTATTTTTCCGTTCATCTCCATCATCATCATCATCACCCCTTTCACTATTGTAAGAGGAATTCCAATTTGGGAGAAACAATTGTAACTCTACTCAATCTCATCTGGAGATCAAGACTATCTGAATTACCCATTTCATCTTATTGTGGATCTTCCCGGTATTATCGATATGGTTTTCATGGGTTTTATCTTTGTTGTGATTGATTCCCCTCTTATGATGCGTGATTAATTCCCCTAAGTGTGGGAGATGTAGGTATGTGGTAAGATTAATCTGTGCCTATTCTATATGTCGTCATTTGCATTCGTAGTAGTGTGATCTATCTAGTATATTTTTATACTATGGTGAACTCTATGCATGTTGTCCTATTTAAGGGCCCAGGAAACATGATCTCAAGACCTACACAGGCAACACATATTGTTTAGCAAATATGTGACCTTTAACATGACAGGTGGAGATATCTATGAGGACCGAAGACAATATGAGATAACGGTGATCAACTGAACTTAATGCTTGGTTCCGGTCTAAGGACCTTAATTGTGGAAACGACCACTCCATGGCAACGGTGAATCAGGACCATAGAATGAAATATAATCCCACGTAGAGGAGTTTCATTACCTTAGGGGAACCGCCTAAGTGTTGGAAATACTCCCTAGAGGCGATAATATTTGTATTATTATATTTCCATATACATAAGTTAAGATTTTATATTCTATGTTGTAACTGCTATGATCCTGAAATATGTGATTCAGTGGAAAACTCATACGCACGTGTGGAATGATAAACTGTAAATAAAAGGTTCCTAGTCTCGCCTCTAAGAATAGCTCAAGTCTTGTTGGTGATTATGTTTTCCGGATCTTAGGATATCGTTAAGTGTAACGGTAGTCTTAAAACAACATTGAGATTATGATGAATGATCATATTGAATCAACCCGATCTTCTTTGTTATGAATTGAGTTAATATCGTCTGCATTTAATTGTAGTAACACGGAGTGTTAACATGAGATATTGCTCCTGAGACCATGCGAGTATCGTGGTCACTTCTAACCGTACGATAGGCTTTGGGGTTGCTCAAACATCACCTGTAACACGGTGATCATGACAACAACTTACAGGTTCATCAAAAAGTTTGACAAGTGACCAGATAGCTCGAGAGTGGGAATTGCTCCTCCGACGATGGAGAGATATTCTTAGGGCCCTCTCGGTGTGAAAGCATCACTCATCGTCTGGACAGACACACATGACTTTGTCATGCGGATGCCGGGACAAAATAACGAGAAAGAAGAACAAAACCGGTAACAAGGATTTCGGTATAGTGATCATGGTGATGACTCACGAGGATACCGATGCATCTCGAGTTTTGTGAAGTATCGCAAAGCAAAGGGAACATCATATTATAACCAAAGGTTCACTCAAATATCATTCGTGTACTCACAGGGACCAATACGGACATCCACGGTCCTACTGTCGGTCATTGAACAAACGGTTTTGTCCATGTCTGTGAGTTACCAAACCTACGGGGTCACAAGCTTAAGGAAATCACGATCTACTGAGTGTTAGTAGGACGGGAGTCATGATAATATATTTTTGGAATTATTTCATGAATATTTAGAATAGTTCCAAGAGGACCCAAAAGCGTTTCGAGGTCACGGGAAGGGTTTCGGTGAGTATCGGGTAATACTGGGTATTACCGATAAATTATATATAGGTGGAAAAAATTTCTGGAGATGTTAAACACACACACACACACACACATATATAATGGTCTAGAAGTATTTAGAACATTTGATATTTAATTTAAATATCGATAGGCCCAAAAAGGTCAAGAGGTGGAAGGCAACTTGGGCCAAAAAGGCCCAAGTGGGAAAGCGCGTCCTTCTCTAAGGAAGGAGGCCGAATTGGGAGTAGAGGAGGATTCCAACTCCTCTCTCCTTAGTTTGGCACCCCAAGGAGGCTTTCCCTCCTTGGTGGCAGCCCTCCTTCTCCCCTCCAACCTATATATACATGAGCATTTGTGCTCTTTTGAGGATACAATTTTTGGAGCCTCCTCTAGTTCTTCTAGTTCAAGTTCTAGTTAGTCATAGTTGACTAATTAGAGCTTGGATAATCCTCTTGTCCTCACAATTAGATGCCCAGTGTGGTTGTAATCTTCCCCTCTAATTCTTCGGCGACGATTAACTCTAGATGGCGAAGATCTGTCGGATCATGAAGTTTGCGCTCTTGCAACCAAATAGAGAGGCCCTGTTTCGGTCTTCAGTTTGAGGGAATGTTCATATTGATCTTGGGTGCGTGATTGTAGGTGCATTTTTTTTGTTTTCTACTATGTTTCCCAATAGTGGCATCATGAGATGTTATATGAGTAGGTGCATGTTGCGATCTAGATCACATGTGATTGTGAGGGTTGATGTTCTTGTCATGCTTCCCTCGAGTGTTGCTTCAGTTCGATTCGTCGACGACATGGTGTCACTTTTCACAAGGTTTTGACAATCAATCGGCTCTGGCTGTCGACGATCTACTAATAGCTCCTTGGGCTTCACCATAGTTGAGAGTAGTGAACCGTCGCGTACACAAGATGGTGCCGAAGATGGATGATCTTATAGGGGGTCACATGTATTTGACAAAGTTTAGTGTGGGGCTAGAGATTTTGAATTAAGTCTCTTATTTCGCACACCCCGAAACTTAATCTAGCATCAAGAATCATTGCCTTAATTGTGGACATATGTAGCTAGTGTTACTTGTTAAAACTGGTTAACCACGTAACTAAAATTTTGCTAAAATTGATTAGAGGACATCTAACTTGGTTTTGTAGGGTATGCATATGATGTGGTATAGCCTTCGCCATGATAATTAGTTTATGTATGATATGGTTATATTTTGTAATGTTAAGTGGCTTGCGCGTCACGGCATGATGGCTGGATCCACGAGATAGCCACGTTAATGTAAATATCGTAGAGATGGCCTACAGGTTACAGGTGACAATGGCAAACCGTACACGAAGGACCCTAACGAGGAGAAGGTGTACCAGGCACGGGACGAGGAGCTATAATTTCGTGCCACGGTGGAATTTCTAAATTTTGTGCCACGATAACGTTTTTGAAACGGTTGCCACAACAATGAAATATTGCTTCAACTGGAGATCCAAGATGATTACAAAGATTCTTGGCACCTAGGGCTATACCATATCATGCTTTTATGAACCGCCTAAGATGTTTATCTCTTTGTTGTTTGCATCCTTTGATTGTGCAGTAGTCAATTATTAGGGTGATCTCTCACAGTAAATATCAAGTAAAAGTTGCTCTTCCCATTGCTGCGACCGGCTACGACATTCTAGCATCTCCAAGTTTTTCATGTCCACATGAGTTCAAATGAGATGGGAGATGTAAGACGGAGATGGTCAGACCATATGTGCAGATAGCACTCGGTTACCTTGAAGTTCTAGCAGAAACGTTCTGAGCTCGGAGCACAAAGCATCGAAAGATGAAAAGGAGTCATATAGTGATATGATCGACAATAGTTTGCATGCCAGTAAAAATTCTCGTCATCAGTGTGTCGGTGCAACAAACACCCATGTTTGCTGCCCAGACTCAGGCACACGCATAGAGTCGTTCATGCATCAGGTATCCATACTTGGCCCAAGATGAGCCAGAGAAGCCGCTCTTAATGAGATCAAGGAGAGCATTAAGAAGATCAAGTTGAAAGGATATCACCTTAGGAAGCCTCCCTTGTCGGGCAGGAGATCCCGGCCGGTCGAGACAACACCTAAAAGAACAAGACCAATTCACCCCGACAGGGCTTGCCGGGGCCGCCAAGACTAGAACCCGCCAGGCTCCCTGTCGGCAGGACTTTGCCAAAATGCCACCGCCTCACCTCATCGCACACAAGTCACTAATCAGTGCGGTGTTAGGCTCTCAAATAACCAGGTGGATCCCGTCAGGCATGTGGTAGCATGGCGAGGAGGAAATTAGCTTTATTGACACCCATCCAGATGGCGTGTCGTGTTATTAAGGAAGAGATGGATAAGAGGCGTGATAGGCTTGCTGGGCTTCAACCTCAGCATGACACCTAGTAGTGCATTTAATGCACTTTGTCCTAATTGCCAGAGTTAGGTATGATAGCACTGTTAGCTATCTAATCATATCGAAATGACTGTTTTGCCATTGTGGTTGCCCCTTAAGCTATAAAAGGAGGCCCATGGAAACCTAGCAAAGGGTTGGATTTCTAGACCCCCTAATGCTTGTACGTGCACGTTGCTCCCCCCGAGGCAACCTTGCCGGGTTGGGGAATGCCATGCCTTCGTGTTCCTCCAGATCAATCCACCAGAGCAGGAGTAGGGTTTTATGCTGCAAAGCGGCCCGAACCTAGGTAAAAGATAGTTGTCTACCACCGCGCTGCCCATGCCGTTTCTGCTCTTTGTGCAATGTGACCACCCCCTTGCCGAACCACAAAGGGGCATCCCTGTCCCATAGGTGATCGTGCTTCCACGCTGACATCTTTGGCGTGCCAGGTAGGGGGTGTCACTTGTGTGAACCTAAAGCTAGAACCAATGCGTCGATTTTCATCATCAACTTCTCGGGCAATAGCTCCAAAGAAGAAAAACAGCACGGCGGCACACCCTTCTGCTTCAAAGGCCTCTTCGCCTGCAGTTGCGGGCGCCATAGGCGCTGCGGCCGTGGCGGGCGAGCCTGGCACCACAGATGGCGCCACCAACACCCTGATTACCGCCGGGGCGGAAGCAGGCGCCGCAGGAGCAGCCCACCTCCCTCAACCTTCCGGCGAACATGCTCATGCTGGCGCGGGCCAAGGCAATGTCCAGCTACCACCTTCTCACCATGCCAGTGAGCGCGACCAGCGCGGCGTCGACGCCCGCTCTGGTGCTAGTCAGGATCCACTCGCGGTGCCGTCTAGAGGGGCGACGGCGGGACACATGCCCCGTCCCACGCAGGGCGAGCGAGACAAGATCCCGGGCGGCACCGTCAATCCTCCTAGACCGTGCCCGCATGGGAAGGGCCCAATATATCAAGACACTGGCCATCAGGAACAACCTCAGCCACGCCAAACCTCTCTTATGATTGGTCCGATGTGACAAGGGCAAGGCGACGCTCCTTCTAGCTCGTCCAGGAGTCGAGCGGTGTCATGCTCCGCGCCAGAGACAGTGGCTGAAGCAATGGCGAGAGCTCAGCTATTGCTGAACTTTCCTCCCAGCAAACAAGATGGATGAATGAGAGCTACCATTCAGAGCCTCATTGGGTTTGCTGAAGCCAACAAGTCACAGCATGCGGAGCCCTCGCGACGCCCACAGACGACACCATTAGCTCCGGTGGGTGGCCACGTTGAGAGGACTACACCCACAATGCAATCTCCTCCGCGGCAACCCGCCCAAGGGCAACCACGACGAGCTCAGCAACCCCAAGGCAATGATGAGGCATCGATGGCTTCATCTGACCCACGACTCCAGCAAGATTAATTCTAGGTGTTGAGGGACAGGAGGAAGGAAGACGCCTGTGTCACCATCGAGCGGCGTCGGGGGACACGCCGTCAATCAGACATGCATAATGGACCTGACATCGATGAGACCGCACCCAGTGCTGGCGGGGTACTTACCTTACGAGGTAGGATGCCTCGCCTTCACTCGTGAGTTGCGGCGAGTCCATTGGCTGTCCTCTCAGACCTTCAAACCTGACCTGCCGGAGAAGTATGGTGGAAAACTGAATCCGGCAGAGCTTCTAGGCATCTACACGATTGCCATTCAGGCTACCGGGGGAAGAGATGAGAAAGTGCTCGCCAATATACTTCTCGTTGTCTCTCAAGCCTAATGTGAGGCCTTGGCTGATGCATTTGCCGGAGGACTCTATTTCCTCCTGGGTAGATTTGTGCAACGAGTTCGTTGGCGCCTTCACAAGCGGCCATCAAGAACCAGTGATCTACAAACCATTCTACAAAAAGAAGGAGAAAGTTTGCGTAAGTATTTGCAGAGGTTCAGCCGAGTGCACTGCAACATCCCAAAGATACACCCGGTAGCTGTGATTTCCGCGTTCCACACAAATGTGCGCAACCGCAAAATGCAGGCCATGATGAATGTCCGGTTGCCCAAAACTATCAGTGAGCTTTACACACTGGCGGACAAGTGCGCTCGAGCAGAAGAAGGGATAAGACTTCCCAGGGAAGAGGTTGGTGTCGAAGTCGATTCGGAAGACGATGACGACGTGACCGCCCCTAGGAAGAAGAGCAGAAAGCGAAACAAGAAGCGTAAGGAGAAGGAAGTAATGGCCGTCTAGAGATCTGGTGATCTTAGTGCCGGCAAGAAAGCAAAAACTGAGGCGCCCGACAAGGAGGCTGCTACATGAGCTGACTGCTGGGCGGCAGCGGCTGTTGAGAAAACCGGCAAGTCTGACGGGCCGTACTGCAAGATCCACCGGGCTAAGGGTCACGATATCCAAGATTGCAAGCAAGTTAAATAGCTGGTCGAGAAGCAAAAGGTTGAATATGAAAGGCGCAATAAGGAGAGAGGACAAAATAGCACTGGCGGGAAAGGGTGCGGTAGCCGTAGTGGTCATCATGGCAAAGTTGATCAGCAGAAGGAAAAACCCGCCAGGGGCCATGAGAAAAAAGGAAAATGAAGATGACAGTGAAGAAGAGGGTGATGAGACTAGCGAGCAGGAGTTTTAGAAAGCTACGAAGGCAATGTGCATTGACGAGGGCGCATCTTTGCACTCCTCTCACCGCCAACTCAAGTAGTGGGTGCATGAGGTTAATGTGGCAGAACCAGTAGCAAGCGCTCATGAGCCACTTAAGTGGCCCCGCACGCCCATCATCATTGACATTGAGGATCATCCAGATCGCACTACCGCAGTTGGATGCTTGCTGTTGTTGGTTTCACCAACAATCTGCAATCTCAAGGTCACTAAGATGTTGGTTGACGACGGAGTAGGGTTGAATTTGATTTCCCCCGATGTGCTTAAGAAGCTCCATATTCATGATGAGGATCTGAAGAAGACTGACACTTTCCAGGGGCCAGAGCCGGACGACCAAGGATCCTGTTGAATGGCAGGGGAAGCTCAACGACATCGAACACAATTTTCTCAGTCCTGAAATTTATTCCCCTGTCCAATGTCACTGGCAAGGTGATCTTTCCCTTCGGCTGGCTCCTCCCTTGGTTGATCCCGTTCATGGCAATGTCCCACTACGCATATAACACTTTGAAGATGTTGGGCCCTATGGGAGTCATCTCCATCCCATCAGATAAGAGAGATGCGGTTATACGTGTTGACAAGATGTATCGAGGCGTGGTAGCACCAGAAGCGTCAATGTCTCCACTCCCATCAAGGAGGGAAAGAAAGTTAAGGGAACTATCAAAGGTACCGACAAGGACCCTGGGTTGTTCAACTAGCAAAAGATCCAAGGTTGTTCCCCCTGCGATAAAGAAGGTTCCGGCAAGGCAGGATGGTGCTGATGGTACTTTCACCATTAACGCCACTCTTGATGACAAATAGGAAAGCACGCTCGTTGCCTTCCTGTGGGCGAATGTCAATGTGTTTGCCTGGCAACCATCGGACATCCTCGGCGTTCCCAAGGAGGTAATCGAGCACCACCTTGTTGTTTGCCCTCATGCCTGTCCCGTCAAGTAGAAGGTCAGGAAGCAGGCCTTGGAGCGGCAGCAATTCATTGCCGAAGAAATCAAGAAACTTGAGGCAGCAGGCTTAGTCAGAGGAGTACTGCACCCAACTTGGTTAGCAAATCCAGTGGTGGTGCGTAAAGCGAATGGGAAGTGGAGACGTTGCATTGAATTCACTGATTTGAACAAGGCTTGTCCAAAGGATCCCTTCCCCTTGCGGCGCATTGATCAGATCGTTGATTCCACCTCAGGATGTGATTTTCTCTCCTTCATTGATGCGTACTCTGGTTATTACCAGATTTTCATGGCTAAAGAAGACGAAGATAAGACTGCGTTGATTACCCCAGGTGGCACATGTACTGCTTCGTATGCATGCCTTTTAGGCTAAAAAACACTGGTTCCACGTTTGCAAGGGCCGTGCAGGTTGGTCTTGAACCTCAGCTACACAGAAACATTGAAGCATATATGGATGACATAGTGGTCAAGACCAGAGATAAGTCTACTCTCATCCAAGATTTGGAAGAAACTTTTGCAAATTTGTGAAAGATCAACTTCAAGCTCAATCTAGAGAAATGCGTCTTCGATGTCCCGTTCGGCGAGCTCCTTGGGTTCTTTGTATCTCAGCGAGGGATAGAAGCCAACCCCGACAAGATCAAGGCAATAGGACAGATCCAAGCGCCGAAGACTGTCAAAGATGTGAGGCGCCTGGCTGGCTGTGTTGCCGTGCTGAGTAGGTTCATTTCGAAACCCGCTAGGCGCGCCCTGCCGTTCTTCAAGATATTGAAGAAGGCTGGTGATACGTCTCCATCGTATCTACTTTTCCTAACGATTTTCCTCTTGTTTTTGACTCTAATTTGCATGATTTGAATGAAAACTAACCCGGACTGACGCTGTTTTCAGCAGAACTACCATGGCGTTGTTTTTGTGCAGAAATAAAAGTTCTCAGATTGGAATGAAACTTTGCGAGGAAATTTTATACAATAAAAGAGAATTTCTGGAGCCAAGAACCACCGGAGGGGGCACCTGGGTGGGCACAACCCACCAGGGCACACCTGCCCCCCAGGCGCGCCCAGGTGGGTTGTCCCCACCCGGTGGCCCCGCAGACCTAAAACCGATGCTATAAAATCATATTTTTCAGAAAATATCAGGGAGGAAGAATTATCACATTTCACGAGACAGAGCCGCCGTCACCTCCTGTTCTTCATTGGGAGGCCAGATCTGGAGTCCGTTTGGGGCTTTGGAGAGGGGGGGGGTCTTCCGTCTTCGTCATCACCAACCCTCCTCCATCGCCAATTCCATGATGCTCTCCCTCGGGAGTGAGTAATTCCTTCGTAGGCTCGCTGGTCGGTGAGGAGTTGGATGAGATTCATCATGTAATCGAGTTAGTTTTGTTAGGGCTTGATCCCTACTATCCACTATGTTCTGAGATTGATGCTGCTATGACTTTGCTATGCTTAATGCTTGTCACTTTGGGCCCGGATGCCATGATTTCAGATCTGAACCGTTTATGTTATCACCATTATATCTATGTTCTAGATCCGATCTTGCAAGTTATAGTCACCTACTACGTGTTATGACCCGGCAACCCCAGAGTGACAATAGACGGGACACTTCTTGGTGATGACCGTAGTTTGAGGAGTTCATGTATTCACCATGTGTTAATGCTTTGTTCTGGTTCTCTATTAAAAAGATGCCTTAATATCCCTTAGTTTCCAATAGGACCCTGCTGCCACGGAAGGGTAGGACAAAAGATGTCATGCAAGTTCTTTCCAGAAGCACGTATGACTATTTACGAAATACATGCCTACATTATATTTATGAAGTGGAACTAGTGCCGTATCGCCCTAGGTTATGACTGTTATATGATGAATATCATCCAACAAATCGTCGATCCAATGCCTACGATTTTCCTACATATTGATCTTGCTAAGTTCCTACTACTGCTATCACTATCGTCACTGCTACAAAACTATTGCTATCACTGTTGCCGTTACTGTTGCTGCTACCACTGCTATCAAATCTATCATATTACTGTGCTACTGATCACTTTGCTGCATATAATTAATCTCCAGGTGTGGTTGAATTGACAACTCAACTGCTAATATTTGCAAATATTCTTTGGCTCCCCTTGTGTCGAATCTATAAATTTGGGTTGAATACTCTACCCTCAAAAACTGTTGCAATACCCTATACTTGTGGGTTATCAGCTGGTCCAATGAAATGGACTCCAGAGGCAGAGGCTGCGCTGCGGGATTTGAAAGACTACCTTTCCTCTGCTCCAACCTTGGTAGCACCCAGACCACAAGAACCGTTGTTGCTGTACATGGCGGCAACAAATCAAGTGGTTAGTGTTGCCTTGGTGGTGCAAAGGGAAGTGGATATCAAAGGAACTACTATGGAAGAGCCACACGGTGAAGAACCAGTCCTATCCCCGGCAATGCTTGATGGAGACAGTGGAGGGGAACTGCAAATAGGTACTGACGGGCGGAAGAAGTTAGCAAGGAAGAAAATGGTGCAGCACCCAGTTTACTTTGTCAGCTCTCTCTTGCAGGGGGCTAAGTCAAGGTATTCTGGGGTGCAAAAGCTAATCTTTGGCCTTCTTATGGCCTCACGGAAGCTGCGCCATTACTTTCGAGCTCACAAAATCATGATTGTGACCCGCCTTCCACTGCACGGTATCTTGAGAAACCCCGAGGCCACCGGCAGGATAGTAGAGTGGGCATTGGAACTGTCAAGCTTTGCTTTGAAATTTGAGAGCACGACAACTATTCAAAGTAGAGCACTGGCAATATTTGTAGTAGAATGGACACCAACGCCTGATGAAGAGGTTGTGGAAACAGCTCTCCCCGGCAAGGAGGCCCCCAAGGAATGGATCATGTACTTTGACGGTGCTTTCTCGCTCAAAGGTGCTGGGGAGGGGTGTTACTTGTTGCACCCACCAGAGAACACCTCAAGTACATTATCCAAATGCATTTTCCTAGGGAAAATCTCACCAACAACACAACAGAGTATGAAGGACTCCTTGCCGGGCTCAGAATTGTAGTAGAGTTGGGAATAAAGAAATTGATCATATGCGGCAACTCCCAGCTCGTTGTGAAGCAAGTGAATAAGGATTATCAAAGCCCATTGATGGAGGCATACGTGGAGGAGGTGAGAAAGCTAGAGGAACACTTTGACGGGCTGCATACGAAGCACATACCCCATGCAGAAAACAACATCGCTGATCACATGTAAAAGTGTTCCGCGCAAAAGCTTCATGTGGAACCAGGGACTTTTGTACTCCACTTGACCCAACCATAAGTTCCTCCATCGGCGTTGGCTAGAAAAAGAAGGAAGCTCAACACCGGCAAACATTTCCCGATAGAGCTACCTGAAGCCGCTGGTGAGAAGCTTGCCGGAGGAGACCCAATACTGATTGGTGAGCTACGCTCTCCGGCAAAACCCCAGGTTCTTGCTGTCTAGGCAAGTGCTCCCTCAATAGAAGAGATGCCTTTAATCCTTGTTGTTGAGCCTCAAGCTCCGGCATGGGCACAACACATAGTCCAATTCGTGGAAACTGGAGAACTTCATGATGATCCAGAGGAATCTGACAAAGTGGCCCGGCAATCAAGTATGTATCAGTTTGTGGACAACATTCTGCACAGAAAGAGGCTGAATGGCGTGAAGCTGAAGTCTACCAGTCAAGAAGATGGGCTAATGTTGTTGTCAGAGATACATGGTGGTATGTGTGGCTCGCATCTGGGATCAAGAGAACTTGTCGAGAAAGCTTTTTGGTAGGGATTCTATTGGCCCATCGCCCTCTAGGATGCAACTGAGCTCGTCACCAAATGCGAAGCATGCCAGTTCCACTCCAAGAATATTCATCAGCCAACTCAAGCCTTGTAGACCATCCCTTTATCCTGTCCCTTCGCGGTCTAGGGGCTCGACATTTTGGGCACCTTCCCCCGTGCTACCGGGGGCTTTGAATTCTTGTACGTGGCAATCGACAAGTACACAAAGTGGCCCAAAGTGGAACTAGTGAGAAAGGCGACGGCACAATCAGCTATCAAGTTCTTGAAAGGACTAGTGTGTCATTTTGGAGTACTCAATAGGGTAATTACCGACAACGACACCCAGTTTATGAGCCGCGCCTTCATGCAGTACATCTAGAGCCTTGTGAAAGGATCAATATGGTTGACTAGAGGGGGGGGGGTGAATAGGCAACTAACAATTTTTAGCTTTTCTTTAACAATTTAAACTTTGCATCAAAGTATGTTGTCTAGATATGCAACTAGGTGAGCAACCTATATGATGCAACAAAGATAGGAACACAAGCAAGCAAGAGACATAACACAAATAATCTTGCTCAATTAAAGGCATGAGATAAGCAAGAGTGGAGCCGGTGGAGACGAGGATGTGTTACCGAAGTTCCTTCCCTTTGAGGGGAAGTACGTCTTCGTTGGAGCGGTGTGGAGGCACAATGCTCCCCAAGAAGCCACTAGGGCCACCGTATCTCCTCACGCCCTCGCACAATGCGAGATGCCGTGATTCCACTATTGGTGCCCTTGGAGGCGGCGACCGAACCTTTACAAACAAGGTTGGGGCAATCTCCACAACTCAATTGGAGGCTCCCAACAACACCACGAAGCTTCACCACAATGGACTATGGCTCCGCAGTGACCTCAACCGTCTAGGGTGCTCAAACACCCAAGAGTAACAAGATCCGCAAGGGAATAGTGGGGGGAATCAAATTTCTCTTGGTGGAAGTGTATATCGGGGCCTTCTCAACCACTCCCGAGCAAATCAACAAGTTTGATTGGCTAGGGAGTGAGATCGGGCGAAAATGGAGCTTAGAGCAACAATGGAGCTTGGGGTTGGAAGAGGTGATCTACTCAAGGAAGAAGACACACCTTTTATAGCTTAGGACAAAGATCCAACCGTTATCCACCTACCAGCCCGCGACCAGCGGTACTACCGCAGGTCCACGCGGTACTTCCGCTTGCTGACAAGCGGTACTACCGCAAGGCCACGCGGTACTACCGTACAGGCCCGCGGTACTACCGCAGCACCAGCAGCCGCTAGGGCAGACCTGCAGCCCAAGAGCTGAGGGCGGCACTGCCGCGGGCGCGGTACTACCGCTCCCCCTTGCGGTACTACCGCAAGGCAGGAAACCTCTAGCCTGGGAAGAGCGCGGATAAAGATACATCCGTGCCTACTTCCGCTGGTAAACGGAAGAAGCAAAAACCCGACACAGTACTAATGCAGAGGAGCGGTACTACCGCCTGACAGCTGATCCAGGCCGCGCACGGTACTACCGCACAAGGAATGCGGTACTACCGCAGTGGCGCGGATGTAAAAAATTACATCCGCCCCTACTACCGCGAAGGAGCGGTACTTGGCCTGGGGGCCACAGTACTGCGGCTCCAGAGGAGAGGTAGTACCATGGGCACTAGCGGTACTACCGCACCGAAGTGCGGTACTACCGCGGGTGCCTGTGGTACTACCGATCAACAATGAGCAGTATTACTGCAAGCCCACCAACAACAGTCAGGACAAGGGAAAAGAGGATCAACGGAGGATGCTCCAAAGTGCAGGGGAAAGGAGGGGACAAGGAAGAAAACGTGTACGTGATGATTCCACCCAAACCTTTCCGACGCGGACCCCCTCTTAGTAGTACGTCTTTCCTACGACTCAAATCCACCAAAAAGAAACGTAGAAAAGACGCCGTCTTCAACAGTCTTCGAGGGGCACCAAACCGTCTCGTGCCTAGCGATGAAACGTCTGGGATACTCAAGGCACACGATTAGTCCGCAAACGCATTGTCATCAATCACCAAAGCACCTTAGGGATAAATATGCCCTTACAATCTCCCCCTTTTTGGTGGATTGATGACAATACGGGATTTGCACAAGGGAAATAATATTAAGCAAACGCAAACCCCTCCTCTCTAGAATATAGACGGGCTCCTCATAGATGTGTGCCAACTAGATGGGTGCTTTGGACTGCACAGCACACATACTAGGATCAAAGCTCCCCCTATATTATAGAGACAAGGCATATCTTGCAATAGTAAGGTTAACACTAGATAAGATAGCACGAACATAAGTTAACTAAGATAGAATAGAGTGCATATGTCTTACACCATATGAAGTATAAGTCTCGAAGGCACAAACCAAACAAAGGCAAACGAGGTCCAAACGACAAAGCAAACACACCGAACACGACACACGACACGCAAACACGCAAATCCCTACACTCTCTCCCCCTTTGGCATCGAGACGCCAAAAAGGCAGAGAGGACACCTACACACAAGGGGTGGCTCAGGCAGAGAAATCATCCCACTGCTCCTCGTGCTCCTCATCAGACTCGGCGGCGGGGACGGTCTCCTCGATGTCCTCCTCAGAGCTAGTCCACTTGTAACCTTGCTTCGCCATCCATGCAGCCTCTGGCGTGATGCCATCCTTAGAACCGCCAGAGACATCCTCTCTAAAGAGCCTCATGACCTTCTTGTCGCGGCGGCGACTCTCCGTGGATGCCACGTGAGCCCTGTACTGCCCCTTCGCCTGCATGCAGAAGAGAGTCTTCATCTTGTCCTTCAACTTCTTCGCCCACGACGGCTCAGAGG
This sequence comes from Triticum urartu, assembly GCF_003073215.2. Classification (NCBI taxonomy): domain Eukaryota; kingdom Viridiplantae; phylum Streptophyta; class Magnoliopsida; order Poales; family Poaceae; genus Triticum; species Triticum urartu. Next base: position 104,394,187 of record NC_053024.1, on the reverse strand, counting down.
AAGGTGGGGAAGGCCTAGAAACACGGTCCTCAGCAGCTTCCTCTGCACCAGCCTCATCCTCACCAACAGCCCTCCTAGCAGCAGACGCCTCAGCACGAGTAGTAGTGTTGGCCCAGTTGGGCTTGACGCGGAGACTGATGGACTCATGCCGAATCCAGTCTGGAGCAAGGAACTCATCACCAGGGTACATCTTCTCCCAAGTCGTGGAGATCAACAGAAATAGGTATACAGTCCATAGATAGGTACCTTGCGGGTGAACACCGCAAACCGAAGCTCACACCACATGATGTGTGAGACATCAAGTGGCTGAGTCTGAGACGAACGTGCCTCCGCGCACAGGAGCATCATGTCCACCAGATAGGAATGAACCTTGTCCTTGTCGCTAATGCGAGGGAATAGAGTGTTGCGGAAGATGCGATGCATGATATCCAGGAAAGAGTTCAGCACCCAAGTCGACTTGCCACTGGGAAGCACCTTCTCAACATAGTACGGCTGGAGCAAGTTCTTGTTAGCAGACTCAGAATTGGCGTGGGGGCGAACACCAACGGGTGTGTGAAGCCCGTCATCAGGAACGTGGAGCAAACCCATGAACTCCTTCCGTGTAGCAGATAGTTGACGGCCGTTGGTCATCCAGGTCATCCTCCGCTCATCCCCGGGGTGAAAGTAAACTGAGGCAAAGAACTGACAGATAAGCGCAGGGTCATAGTCAAGGTGGAAAGAGATCACAGGCTCAATAGCGAACTGCTCCACCAAGTCCAGAGCTTCTCCAAAATAGTCACGAAACTTGTCCTTCCTCATGTGATTCATGTCTATCCCCTTGACATCCACAAAGGTATTCTGCTTGTTCTTGATCACATCCAGATAAATGAGAGCCTGCTGCTTGGTCCAAAACAACTCAGTGCCTCTGAGGATAGCACGAGGATTCACATAAGGGTTGATCTTCCGGCGTTCGATGTACTCATTGAGGGGAATCTTGTCCATGCCCTTAGCAGGTTCCTTTTGCTTGCTGGCAGTGGTCTTGACATTGCGCTTGGGGGCATTGGAGCCCTCTGGTGGTTCATCTTGAGGATTGCGCAGTCGCTTGGAGCCAGTGTCATGACTGGGATTGGAACGGCGAGAGCCACCACCTAAGACACAAGAGGAAGCACACACAAAGAGCGATAAGAATCAATGCAAAGACCACGGCAAAGCAAGGGAAACAAGTAGAAATCATACGGGATAAATGCCACAAGGAAGATGAGACAACAACGGTAGTGCTGCCTGGTCATGCAGTACTAAAATTTTAGTACCGCTCCAAGTCGCGGTAGTACCGTGTCCTCACGCGGTACTACCGTGGCTTGGAGCGGTAGTAAGACCTTAGTGCCGCAGCATGTGCGGTAGTACCGCACCGAACGAGCGGTAGTACCGGACGAGCGGTAGTACCGCGTCAGAGGCACGGTAGTACCGCACCGCGTCAGATCCGAGTCTACTTTTGAATCTGAGAAGACGCGTGAAACCATGGCAGAACTACGGTTGATCACATCTACCACGGGACAATATATCAAGTAAAACGTCTACGCAACACTACTCTCCTACAACCTTCTCTTGCAAAGATTTGGCCTAAAATCTCAAGAACACAAGCATCTCCCCAAGAACCTAGAGGCAAGAGAACCAACAAGAAAGAGAGGGATTTGGGGAAAAACCTTGGTCCATGGCAAGAGGAAGTGGTGGGGAACGATCCCACCGGTCGGAATCCAAAGAGAGCAGCCGGAGACGGAGATCCGGCGAGGGACTCCGGCCCCGTTCTTGAGTGAGAGAGAGAGAGACGAAGTGGGGAAAACTGACGAATGGGTATGGGGAAGTTAAAAACCCCCCGTTCCCGTTCTTATCCCCACGCGCCTTCGACAGAGCGGTAGTACCGCGTGTCATTGCGGTAGTACCGCTTGGGCGGAAGGACCACACCAAAGCGGTAGTATCGCTCCCCGAGGCGGTAGTACCGTGGTGGGCCGGTAGTACCGTACACTCCATGCACGGTAGTACCATGGCAAGCCGCGGTAGTACCGTGAGCTCAAGAAGATGCACATTTCCAACACAAGAGAAAGAGTGATCTTCGCACGGAAACTTCAAACGAACACCACACCACCCAACAAGCTCAAACACGAGGAGAAGAAGGGGCAAAACGACAACAAGAGACGACCACGAGACACAACCTCTCCAACGAGAGGGCGGTGGCTGGAGCCACCTATGTTTGAGTCAATTGGTATGGCACCGCGAAGAATTATCCTTGGGCCCATGACCAATACTCATCTTTGAAGCACAAGTACCATCAAACATGGCTAGTGTGAAAGACTTGATCAATTTATGCATAATGGGGGAGGGAGAGTTCATTGAGAGAACAACACTCCCCCTATGTCCATGCCTACATCTAAACAAGACAACAAGTTGAGTATGGTGGGGTGTGCAAGGGTTCAAGCAACATTGCTCGAATCAATGATATTTAGCTCATGCCTTAACTCGCGAAATCTTGCTTCATCCAACGGCTTTGTGAAAATATCTGCAAGGTTATCATGAGTGTTGACGTAGTTGAGATCGATCTCCCCTCGCCTAATGTGATCCCGGATGAAGTGATACCGAATCTCAATATGCTTCATCTTGAAGTGTTGCACCGGGTTGAGAGAAATCTTGATGGCACTTTCATTGTCACACCAAAGAGGCACTTTGTCACAAATGACACCGTAATCCTTCAAAGTTTGCCTCATCCATAAGAGTTGTGCACAACAACTACCGGCCGCTACATACTCCGCTTCGGTGGACAAGAGAGACACACAACTTTTCTTTTTGGAAGACCAACTTACCAAAGAGCAACCAAGGAATTGGCACCCTCCGGAAGTGGACTTCCTATCCACTTTGTCTCCCGCCCAATCGGAATCCGAATACCCTACAAGCTTGAAGTTTTCTCCTCTTGGGTACCATAAGCCAAAGTTTGGGGTATGGGCCAAATATCGAAAGATTCGTTTGACCGCCACATAGTGACTTTCCTTAGGTGCGGCTTGAAACTGTGCACAAATTCCCACACTCAACATGATATCCGGTCTAGATCCACAAAGGTAAAGCAAGGAGCCAATCATGGAGCGATATACCTTTTGATCCACCGCTTTACCATTGGGATCTATGTCAAGTTGGCACTTGGTGGGCATTGGAGTAGAAGCCGGCTTGACATCACTTAGCTTGAATCTCTTGAGCATGTCTTGAGTGTATTTGGCTTGGTTGATGAAGGTTCCTTCTCTTATTTGCTTCACTTTGAACCCTAGAAAGAACTTCAACTCTCCCATGGAAGACATCTCGAACTTTGAGGTCGTGAGAGCGGCAAATTCCTCATTGAAAGCTTTGTTAGGGGAACCAAAGATAATATCATCAACATATAATTGGCACACAAACAACTCCCCTTTGACCTTCTTAGTAAAAAGAGTGGGCTCGATTAGCCCAACTTCAAAACCACGGTCTTGTAGCAACTCGGTAAGGTGGTCATACCATGCACGTGGGGCTTGTTTAAGGCCATAGAGTGCCTTATCGAGTTGATACACATGATCGGGAAAGTAGGGATCCTCGAACCCGGGGGGTTGCTTGACATAAACCAATTCATTAATAGGACCATTAAGAAAAGCACTCTTCACATCCATTTGTTGTAACTTAAAGTTATGATGAGAAGCATATGCAATCAACATGCGAATGGATTCAAGATGAGCAACGGGAGCAAATGTTTCACCGTAGTCGATACCCTCGACTTGGGAGTAGCCTTGTGCTACCAAGCGAGCCTTGTTGCGAATGACAATCCCATGAGCATCTTGCTTGTTCTTAAATATCCACTTGGTTCCAATGACATTGTGGTTCACCGTCGGCCTTGGCACCAATCTCCACACGTTGTTGCGCTCGAAGTTGTTTAGTTCTTCATGCATGGCATTGAGCCAATCCGGATCTTCGAGCGCCTCATAGACCTTTTGGGTCTCAACACAAGAGACAAACGCGTGATGTTCACAATAGTTTGCTAATTGTCTACGAGTGCTTACCCCCTTTCTTAAGCTTCCAAGCACATTTGTCATCAGATGATCCTTGGTGGAGAGCTTGGAAGCAACCTTGGCGGCATGGCGCTCCAATTCCTCCTTGGGGGTGAGACAAGGAGTGGTCACTTGATCATCTTGAGCGTCGTCTTGAGCTTGTTCTCATTCTTGAACTTGCTCGGAGGAGAGAACTTGACCTTGGGCATCACTTGGTGTGTCAACACCGTCTTGAGCATTATCTTGCCCTTCGTCTTGTTCTTGAGGATGAGGGCCTTCACGTTGTTCTTCGGAAGCATGTGGGCCTTGGGTTGGTGATGGCTCCACTTGAGTGGAGCATTGTCCTTATCCTTCGGCCACAAGGGGTTCCTCAGTGGGTAGGATAAAACCAACACCCATTCTTCTTATGGCTTGAGGAGGAATTTCATCACCTACATCACAAGTGCCACTTTGCTCCACTTGGGAGCCGTTATTCTCATCAAACTCCACGTTACACGTCTCCTCAATAAGTCCCGTGGATTTATTGAGGACACGGTAAGCATGAGAGTTTGTAGCATAACCAACAAATATGCCCTCATAAGCTCTAGCCTCAAATTTAGACAACCGAACACCTTTCTTGAGAATGAAACACTTACACCCGAACACTCGAAAGTACTTAAGGTTGGGCTTGTTACCGGTGAGTATCTCATATGGAGTCTTGTTCAAGCCCTTGCGGAGGTAGAGCCGATTGGATGCATGACACACGGTGTTGATGGCTTCGGCCCAAAAGTTGTATGGAGACTTGAACTCCGCCATCATGGTCCTTGCCGCGTCCATCAATGTCCGGTTCTTCCTCTCCGCAACACCATTTTGTTGAGGGGTGTAAGGTGCAGAATATTGATGCTTGATCCCCTCATCACTAAGAAACTCATCCAAGGTGTAGTTCTTGAACTCGGTGCCGTTGTCACTTCTTATTGTCAAGATCTTTGCATTGTGTTGACGTTGTGCTTCATTTGCAAAGTCAATGACGGTTTGTTGGGTCTCGCTCTTCCTCTTGAAGAAATACACCCAAGTGTATCTTGAGTAGTCATCCACAATCACCAAGCAATACTTCCTACCCCCAAGACTATCAAAGGATGGAGGCCCAGAGAGATCCAAGTGAAGGAGCTCCAAAGGCCTTTTTGAGTAAATGATAGTCGTGGGAGGGTGAGCCTTCTCATGTAGCTTTCCTTCGATACAAGCACTGCAAGCATGATCTTTAGCAAAACTAACATTCGTTAGTCCACGGACATGGTCCCCCTTGAGAAGACTTTGCAAAGATCTCATATTGACATGGGCTAAACGGCGATGCCAAAGCCATCCCACATCAACTTTAGCCATTAGGCATGTCGCGGTCTTAGTGGGTCGCTCCGAAAAGTTAATCACATATAGACCGTTCTCGACATGCCCAACAAAGGCTACTTTAAGAGTCTTGCTCCACAAGAGGGCCACGGTATCGATACCAAATAAAGTGGCAAAGCCCATGATTGCAAGTTGACAAACGGAAAGTAAATTGTATGCAAGGGACTCAACAAGCATGAACTTCTCGATCGTGAGATCATGAGAGATGACTACCTTGCCAAGTCCCAATACCTTAGAAGATGAGGCGTAACCCCACTCGACATTGGTGGGCATAGATGGAATCTTGTGCACGTCCACCACCAAGTCCTTGCTTCCGGTCATATGATTTGTAGCTCCGCTATCGAGCAACCATGATCCCCCACCGGAAGAAAACACCTACAAGAGATCAATGCTTGGTTTTAGGTACCCATTTTGTAATGGGTCCTTTGATGTTAGTAACAAGGGTCTTTGGAACCCAAATAGACCATTCAATGTACTCATGAGGAGAACCAACAAATTTGGCATAGACATGCCCATCACTTGCACGACATAACACATAAGAAGGATTAAAGTTGCCTGCTTTGATGGGAGGAGTGGCATTGCCCATTTTGACACCGCCACCCTTCGCATTGTTCTTCTTCTCCTTGGAAGCATTCTCTCCCTCCTTCACAAAGGTTTGCATGAGAGGAGGAGTTCGTTTGGCCTTGTCATTCTTCTTCTTGTTCTTGGACTTGGGCACGTACCCAATCCCTTCCTTGGCCACAACTCCCTTTTGGTTGGTCAAGAGGTCGTTGAGGTTCTTCTCGCCTTGTATGCAAGACGCAAGACCTTTCTCAAGTTGCACCTTTATCTGAGCGTTCTCCTCAACAAGATGCACATGCTCACAACACGGGTTAGTAGCATTTGCATTATCAACTAACATCATACGAGGAAAAGTGGCTCTTTCCTTGGTTAGCTTTACTTGAAGTTGATCATGAGACTCTTTGAGGCTAGCATGAGCACCCTTCAAGACTTTGTGAGCCTTGTCAAGTATATCAAACTCCTCTTTGAGTCTAGCAAGATCAACCTCAAGTTCGGCCTTCTCGGAGTTTAGCACACGAGAAACAATGAGAACATGATCAAAATCTTTCTTTAACTTAGCATGATCAACGTTGTGTGACTCCTCAAGAGCCAAATTAAGACCACGCTCTTCCTCAAGAGCATTGGATAGATTCGAGATCTCATTGACATAGTCACGACTATGCCCTTCCATCTTAGAGATGGTATCTTCGTGAGCCTCGATCATGTCATTGGCTTCACCAAGTTGTTCCAAGAGAGCAACAAAGTGTTTCTTGGATTTACCCTTAAGTTTGCCCATAAAGGCCTTAAACTCATTCACCTCCACATTAGTTCCCTCATGTTAATCAATGCTATTCATCGAATAAGGATGATTAATGATGTTAGTTTTGATGTTGGGGGTTACCTTGTTGGTGGCTTTAGCCATGAGGCACTTGGCGGTGATGCTCTCATTGGGTGAGTTGAAGAGAGACACCCGTGGAGTCGTCGCAATGGCAACTGAGGCCATGGCAACCGACTCACCATCTTCATCACCGTCATCATCCTCATTGTACTCTTCTTGTACCACCAATGCCTTGGGAGGAGTCTTCTTGGTGAAGTTGCTCTTGTTGGGGAACGACTTGGCCTTGTCCTTTCGGATGATCTTGCCACCATTGTATTCCCTCTTCTCATACGGGCACTCCACAACAAAATGACTCACATTGCCATAATTGTAGCAAGTCCCTACACGTTGCTTGCTCTTCGTGCCACTTGAGTTGTTTTTTTTAAAGTTTGGCCTTGAGTTTTTCTTGCTCCAAATTTGCCTTGAAGCAAGTGCCATGTGTTCATGATATGCATACTTTGTATCTTCGGGGTTGCTCTCCTCTTCTTCCTCCTCTTCTTCTTCAACATAGACCTTGGCTTTCAATGCAAGGTTGGGCTTCTTTTCCCTTTGAGAATGAAGCACCGCATTGTCGGCGGTCTTGTCCAAGATGTTCATGGCCACAAACTCATCCAACACTTAGCTTGAGGTCAAAGTGTGGAAGTCCGGCCTTTGACGAATGAAGGAGGACATGGCCTTGTGGTAAGGCGTCATTGCCTTGAGGAATTTGCACTTGATCCAATTGTCATCCGTGTCCTTGCTCTCGTGATCTCAGAGTGAGACTGTGAGTTTGGTTACTCTCCGATAAAGCTCATGAGGTTCTTCATCTTCTTTCATTGCAAACTCATCGGCTTCATCTTGCACCACTTCATAGTTGGAGCGTTGAATGCTTGCGCTTCCCCGGTAGAGCGAGACAACACAAAGCCATGCGTCTTTGGCCAAGGCGAAGGGCCGAAGATGAGGTAGATCTTCGGGTGGAATTGCATCTTGAATGATGAAGAGAGCATTCTCATTGAATTGGTTATCCGCGGCTTCTCGAGGAGTGAAGTTGCTTGGATCATGCGGATGGAAACCTTCTTCAATGATTCTCCAAAGATTAGTGTTCACATGATTTAAATGGCGCTTAAAGTGGTAAACCCAAGAATCAAAGTCCTCATTTTTCACAATCTTAGGGGGAGGACCGACATGATTCAAATGAGTGGAAGGAACCGGTCCACCATAAACAAGTGGTGGTTCCACATGAGCAAATATGCCGGTGCCATTTTTACCACTAGAAGAAGGAGCCTTTTCACTACTAGCTTGCCCCTTGTCGGAGATAGCATCCGTCACCTTGCCGGTGGGATCACCCACTTTCAACGGTGCGGTGGATAGTTTAAGCCCTTCAAGGAATTTAGTAAACATGCTTTCAACCTCGGTCGTCATGGAGGTTTTCAATGTCTCCAAGGCCACATTGAACTCCTCATGAGAGACCGAGGTTCCCCCATCGCCCGTAGACGAGATCGGATTCACACCGGAGTGTTCCTCCACACCGTCTACGGTATCAACCATACTCTTCGGATGGTAAGGTCCTTAAAAAGAGACGAGGCTCTGATACCAATTGAAAGGATCGAGATGGTTGACTAGAGGGGGGGTGAATAGGCAACTAACAATTTTTAGCTTTTCTTTAACAATTTAAACTTTGCACAAAGTAGGTTGTCTAGATATGCAACTAGGTGAGCAACCTATATGATGCAACGAAGATAGGAACACAAGCAAGCAAGAGATATAACACAAATAAGCTTGCTCAAGTAAAGGCACGAGATAACCAAGAGTGGAGCCGGTGGAGACGAGGATGTGTTACCGAAGTTCCTTCCCTTTGAGGGGAAGTACGTCTCCGTTGGAGCGGTGTGGAGGCACAATGCTCCCCAAGAAGCCACTACGTATCTCCTCACTCCCTCACACAATGCGAGATGCCGTGATTCCACTATTGGTGCCCTTGGAGGCGGCGACCGAACCTTTACAAACAAGGCTGGGGCAATCTCCACAACTCAATTGGAGGCTCCCAACGACACCACGAAGCTTCACCACAATGGACTATGGCTCCGTGGTGACCTCAACCGTCTAGGGTGCTCAAACACCCAAGAGTAACAAGATCCGCAAGGGATTAGTGGGGGGAATCAAATTTCTCTTGGTGGAAGTGTAGATCGGGGCCTTCTCAACCACTCCCGAGCAAATCAACAAGTTTGATTGGCTAGGGAGTGAGATCGGGCGAAAATGGAGCTTAGAGCAACAATGGAGCTTGGGGTTGGAAGAGGTGATCTACTCAAGGAAGAAGACACACCTTTTATAGCTTAGGACAAAGATCCAACTTCTATCCACCTACCAGCCCGCGACCAGTGGTACTACCGCCCCAGACCAGCAGTACTACCATAGGTCCACGTGGTACTTCCGCTTGCTGACAAGCGGTACTACCGCAAGGCCACGCGGTACTACCATACAGGCCCGCGCTACTACCGCAGCACCAGCAGCCGCTAGGGCAGACCTGCAGCACAAGAGCTGAGGGCGGTACTACCGTGGGCGCGGTACTACCGCTCCCCCTTGTGGTACTACCGCAAGGCAGGAAACCTCTAGCCTGGGAAGAGCGCGGATAAAGGTACATCCGTGCCTTCTTCCGCTGGTAAACGGAAGAAGCAAAAACCCGACACAGTACTACTGCAGAGGAGCGGTACTACCGCCTGACAGCTGATCCAGGCCGCGCACGGTACTACCGCGCAAGGAATGCGGTACTACCACTGTGGCGCGGATGTAAAAAATTACATCCGCCCCTACTACCGCGAAGGAGCGGTACTTGGCCTAGGGGCCACGGTACTGTGGCTCCAGAGGAGCGGTACTACCGTGGGCACCAGCGGTACTACCACGCCGAAGTGCGGTACTACCGCTCAACAATGAGCAGTACTACCGCAAGCCCACCAACAGCAGTCAGGACAAGGGAAAAGAGGATCAACGGAGGATGCTCCAAAGTGCAGGGGAAAGGAGGGGACAAGGAAGAAAATGTGTACGTGATGATTCCACCCAAACCTTTCCGATGCGGACCCCCTCTTAATAGTACGGCTTTCCTACGACTCAAATCCACCAAAAAGAAACGTAGAAAAGACGCCGTCTTCAACAGTCTTCGAGGGGCACCAAACCGTCTTGTGCCTAGCGATGAAACGTCTGGGATACTCAAGGCACACGATTAGTCCACAAACGCATTGTCATCAATCACCAAAACACCTTAGGGATAAATATGCCCTTACACCTTGGAAGCAAGGTCTCTTTCACCTCTTTTGCGCACCCAAGAAGCAACAGGCAGGCTGAAAGGATGAATGCTGAAGTGCTGCGGGGACTGAAGACAAGAACTTTTGATAGACTGAGAAAATGCGGCAAGCGCTAGGTTGATGAGTTGTCGGTGGTTCTTTGGTCAATCAGGACGACACCAAATCAAGCTACCGGCCAAACTCCCTTCTCCCTGATATATGGTGTAGAAGTAGTGCTCCCCACAGAACTCATATACGAGGCACCTCAAGTACTTGCCTGCGATGAAGTAGCGCAAGAGCAACTACGACATGACGATGCCATGCTCCTTGAGGAAGATCATCTCCGGGCCGCTGTATGTGCTGCATGTTACTGATACGTCTCCGTCGTATCTATAATTTTTGATTGTTTCATGCCAATGTTATACAACCATTACATACTCTTGGCAACATTTTACATGATTTATTGGACTAACCTAGTGATCTAGTGCCAAGTGCCAGTTCCTATTTTTTTGCATGTTTTTTGCTTCGTAGAATATCCATATCAAATGAAGTCCAAACATGAAAAAAAATTATGGATAATTATTTTGGAATACATGTGATTTTTGGGAGATGGAATCAACACAAACGGGGCCCCACAACCACACAAGACACCTGGGGGCGCCAGGCAGCCCAGGCGCGTGGTGGTGGGTTGTGCCCTCCTCGAACGTCAGTTGGAGCTCTACTTAGGGTGCAAGGAAGCTTATACCTGAAAAAATCGTGTTAAAATCTCAGCGCAATCGGAGTTATGGATCTCCGGGAATATAAGAAACGGTTTTCGCCCAGAAAACAGGAATGCGAAACAGAAGAGAACAGAGAGTGAGATCCAATCTTGGAGGGGATCCCACCCCTCCGTCGCCATGTAAGCCATGGACCAGAGGGGGAACCCTCTTCCCATCTAGGGGGAGGCCAAGGAAGAAGAAGAAGGAGGGGGCTCTCCCCCCTCTCTCCGGTGGCGCTGGAGTGCCACCGGGGCAAGGATCGAGACAGTGATGTACATCAACAACCTTGCTACCATCAAAACCAACTTTCTCCCCCTCTATGTAGTGGTGTAACACCCCTTCTCCCCACTATAATCTCTACTTAAACATGATGCTATCAGGGCTATCTTATGATGTTTGAGTAGTTTCATTTTGTCCTATGGGCTAATTGATGATTGTGGTTGGTTTGAGTGTATATTTTATTATGGTGTTGTCCTACGGTGCCCTTCGCCTCGCGCAAACATGAGGGGTCCCTGCTATAGGGTGTTGCAATATGTTCATAATTTTCTTATTGTCGGTTGTCGGAGTGACAGAAGCCTGAACACGGATAAGTGGGCTATTGCGTATGGGAGTAAAGAGGACTTGATACTTAATGCTATGGTTGGGTTTTACCTAAATGATCTTTGGTAGTTGCGGATGCTTTCTAGAGTTCCAATCATAAGTGCATATGATCCAAGTAGAGAAAGTGTGTTAATTCATGCCTCTCCCTCATCAAATTGCATGAATGATTACCGGTCTAGTTATCAATTGCCTAGGGACAAATGACTTTCTTGTTGACAAAAGCTATCTACTTTTATTACCTTGCAATTTATTCATAGTTTTATTCTCGCAAAGTACTCGTAGTTTTATTCTTGCAAAATAGTTTCATACTTGTTTTAGGTAAAGCAAACGTCAAGTGTGCGCAGAGTTGTATCGGTGGTCAATAGAACTCGAGGGAACATTTGTTCTACCTTTAGCTCCTCGTTGGGCTCGACACTCTTATTTATTGAAAAAGGCTACAAACGACCCCCTATACTTGTGGGTTATCAAGACCTTTTACTGGCGCCGTTGCTGGGGAGCAATAGCATGGGGTGAATATTCTCGTGTGTGCTTGTGTGCTTTATCATTAAGTAGTTTTTATTTTCTGTTCTAAGTTGTTCTCTATCTTTATTTATGGATATGGAACACGAAACACCAAAAAATAGTGGTACTTGCTACTCATGGAGATGGGGAACCTCCTAAAACCCTCGATGCTCGTTATGGCAAAAATATTAAACACTACTTTGATAATCTTGAGAAAACCCCATTCAACTTGATAATGGGAGAAATGTTGGATCAACATGAATAGTTTAGGTATTATTGCTTGACACAAAAAGGAAAACTTTTATGGGAACAAATTGATATGTTGCATTGGTATGCTTGGAATTTATGCCAGAGATATGATTATACTTGTTGCTCTAGGATGAAGGCTCCACACCTTCCCTTTTCATGTGAATTTAGTGACGATGAAACCTTGGGTTCTTATGCTAATGGTAGATATGATTTTTATGATGCCAAACGAATAGAAGAACTTGTTGCTTTTAAGGGTGCTTACGAAATTGAATCTCTGTTTGAAAAGTATGAAGATTATGATGATTCTGCTTATAGACCTGAAAATTTAGCCATCCTTAAATATTGCTATGAAAATTATAAATACAATGCTGATATTAATGTGTTTATTGATAAAGTCTCCGCTATCCAAGAAGAGACTAATATTTTGCAGGAGTCTATGGATGAAGAAATTGCTGAAACTATGAGCTCATTTGATGAAAAAGATGATGAGGAGAGCGAAGAACAAAAGGAGAAAGAGCAGATTAGCTACTCGTGCCCACCTTCTAATGAGAGTAATTCTTCAACTCATACATTATTTTATTTCCCTTCGTGCTTACCACATGATGAATACTATGATGATTGCTATGATCCGTTGATTCATTTGAAATATCCCTTTTTGATGAAATTGATGCTTGCTATGCTTGTGGCCATGATGCCAATTTGAATTATGCTTATGGAGATGAACTTGCTATAGTTCCTTATGTTAAGAATGAAATAGTTGCTATTGCACCCAAACATGATAATCCTATTATCTTTTTGAATTCTCCCAACTACACTATATCAGAGAAGTTTTCTCTTATTACAGATTATATTGATGGGTTGCCTTTTACCGTTGCACATGATAATTTTGATGAATATAATATGCATGTGCTTGCCGCTCCTACTTGCAATTATTATGAGAGGGGAACTATATCTCCACCTCTTTATGTTTCCAACATGATATAATTGCAAGAAACTTCTTATGCTATGTATTGGCCTTTACTTGATGTGCATGAATTGTTCTTTTATGAAGTGCCGATGCATAGGAAGAGACTTAGAATTCGTCATTACATGATAATGTTGCTTTGTGCTCACTACTAAATTCCAAATCATTGCTAATTAAAATTGGCTATGATATACCTTGGGATCGAGGTGGATCCATCACTTGGGCACTTTATGCCTAGCTTAATGGTTTTAAAGAAAGTGCTTCCCGGGAGACAAACCGGAAGTTTTAGGAAGTCATTTTATTCTGATGAGTGCTTTTATAAAGTGTAAAAACAAAAAATATAGAGGGGAGCTTAAAACTTCACAAAAAGAAAAGTGAAAGTGAGAAGGACGAACACCGTTGGAGTGGTGGATATCCTTGAACTTGTTCATGCCCATGGAAACTTTGTAAATATCGAATTACAGAAACTTTTAAACAAAAATAATTATCCCCTTGTACAAATCCATTGTATCATAAAAATAATGTGCCAAGATTTGCCTTTAGGATGATTAGATTGCTTGTTGGTATGTGCGGTGTAAAAACAATAACTTTGGCTGTAGTGCATGAATTTACATTTTTTACTAGAACGTCAAAAGTTTTTGAAATTTTCACACAGTATTGCTATGCAAAGTGTTTATGTTTTCCTAATTTTTCAGAACTTTTGGAGTTACATAAGTATGGTAGATTTTCATATTGCTAGAGACTGTCCTGTTTAACACATATTCTATTTTTGATGGATTGTTTTGCTTGTTTTGATGAAACTATCGATTCTATCGGTGGTATAAGCCATGGAGAAGTTATAATACAATAGATTCAATGCAAAAAAATATGAATAGTTTTGCAACAGTACTTAGAGTAGTGATTTGCATTATTATACTAACGGATCTCACTAGTTTTATGTTAAGTTTTGTGTGGATGAAGTGTTCAAAGATCGAGGAGGTCTCAGTATGAGGAGAAGGAGGAGAGGCAAGCGTTCAATATTGGAGATGCCCAAGGCACCCCAAGTAAATATTAAAGGAGAATCAAGCATCTAAGCTTGGGGATGCCCCGGAAGGCATCCCATCTTTCTTCAACAAGTATCGGTATGTTTTCGTTTTCGTTTCGTTCATGTGATATGTGTAAATCTTTGAGTGTCTTTTGTGTTTAGTTTTCATTTTTCATTTATGAACCATGCTGGTATGAGATAGTCCATGGTCAATTTATAGAATGCTCATTGCACTTCACTTATATCTTTTGAGTATGGCTTTATAGAATGCTTCATATGCTTCACCTATATCAATCGAAGTTTGGATTGCCCGTTTCTCTTCACATAGAAAAATGTTATTTTTAAAATGCTCTTTTTATTCACTTATATTTATTAGAGCATGACCTTTTGTAGAAAGAACTAAACTCTCATGCTTCACTTATATCTATTTAGAGAGTCAACAGGAATTGGTCATTTGCATGGTTAGTCATAAAATCCTACATGAAACTTGTGGATCACTGAATATGACATGTTTGATTCCTTGCAATAGTTTTGCGTTAGAAAGATGGAATATGGGAGTTACTAGTAAATGGTTGTGGTTAGTAGGAATATTGGTGTTAAGGTTTGTGATTCCCGAAGCATGCACGTATAGTCTCTCATTATGCTATGAAGTTGGAGCATGATTTATTATTGATTGTCTTCCTTATGAGTGGCCGTCACGGACGAGCGATGGTATGTTCCTACCAATATACCCCCCTAGGGGCATGCATAGTAGTACTTTGCTTCGAGGGCTAATAAACTTTTGCAATAAGTATATGAGTTCTTTATGACTAATGTGAGTTCATGGATTATACGCACTCCTACCTTTTTGCAATTCGCTAGCCTCTACGGTACCGTGCATTGCCCTTTCTCACCTCAAGAGTCGGTGCAAACTTCGCTGGTGCATCCAAAATCTGTGATATGATACGCTCAATCACACTGATAACCCACAAGTATAGGGGATCGCAATAGTTTTCAAGGGTACAATATTCAACCCAAATTTATTGATTTGACACAAGGGAAGCCAAAGAATATTCTCAAGGATTAGTAGCTGAGTTGTCAATTCAACCACACCTGAAAGACTTAATATCTGCATCAAAGTATTTAGTACCAAAGAAGTATGGAAGTAATGGTAACAGTGGAAAAAGTAACAGTAGCAGCTTTGTAGCAATTGTAACAGTGGCAACGACAAAGTAACGTAGCAAAGATCAATATGTGAAAGCTCGTAGGCAATGGATCAATGATGGATAATTATGTCAGATGGGATTCATCATGCAACAGTTATAACCTAGGGTAACACATAACTAGCTCCAATTCATTAATATAATGTAGGCATGTATTCCGTATATAATCATACGTGCTTATGGAAAAGAACTTGCATGACATCTTTTGTCCTACCCTCCCGTGGCAGCGGGGTCCTAATGGAAACTAAGGGATATTAAGGCCTCCTTTTAATAGAGAACCAAAACAAAGCATTAGCACTTAGTGAATACATGAACTCCTCAAACTATGGTAATCACCGGAAAGAATCCCAATTATTGTCACCTTGGGGTATGCGGATCATAACTCGTAATAGGTGTCTACAACTTGCAAGATCAGATCAAGAACACCAATATATTCATGAAAACATAATAGGTTCAGATCTAAAATCATGGCACTCGGGCCCTAGTGACAAGCATTAATCATAGCAAAGTCATAGCAACATCAATCTCAGAACATACTGGATACTAGGGATCAAACCCTAACAAAACTAACTCGATTACATGATAAATCTCATCCAACCCATCACCGTCCAACAAGCCTATGATGGAATTACTCACGCACTGCAGTGGGCATCATGAAATTGGTGATGGAGGAAGGTTTGTGACGATGATGGCAACGATTTCCCCTCTCTGGAGCCCCGAATGGACTCCAGATCTACCCTCCCGATGAAGAATAGGGAGTGACGGCGGCTCTGTATCGTAAAACGCGATGAATCTTCTCTCTGATTTTTTTTCTCCCCAGAAGTGAATATATGGAGTTGGAGTTGAGGTCGGTGGAGGTCCAGGGGACCCCCAAGGTAGGGGGCGTGCCCTCCACCCTTGTGTACAGCCGGTGGGTCCCCTCTGGTTGATTCTTTCACCAATATTTTTTATTTATTCCAAAAATATTCTCCGTAAAGTTTCAGGTCATTCTGAGAAATTTTATTTCTGCAAAAAAATAACACCATGGCAATTATGCTGAAAACAGCGTCAGTCCGGGTTAGTTCCATTCAAATCATGCAAATTAGAGTCCAAAACAAGGGCAAAAGAGTTTGAAAAAGTAGATACGATGGAGACGTATCAACTCCCCCAAGCTTAACCCATTGCTTGTCCTCAAGCACTTCAATTGACAAACTAAAAGTCATAAAGAAAAACTTTTACAAACTCTGTTTGATCTTGTTGTTGCAAATATGTAAATCCAGCATTCAAGTTTTCCAGCAAAGATTATGAACTAACCATATTCACAATAACATTTAGGTCTCACATTTACTCATATCAATGTCATAATCAACTAGCGAGTAATAATTATAAATCTCGGATGACAACACTTTTTCAAAACAATCATGATATGATATAACAAAATGGTATCTCGCTAGCCCTTTCTAAGACCGCAAAACATAAATGCAGAGCACCCCTGAAGATCAAGGACTGACTAGACATTGTAATTCATGGTAAAAGAGATCCAGTCATAGTCATACTCAATATCAATTAATAACAACGCATACAAATGACAGTGGTGCTCTCTAACTAGTGTTTTTATAACAGGATGATGACTCAGCAATAAAAGTAAATAGATTGGCCCTTCGCAGAGGGAAGCAGGGATTTGCAGAGGTGCCAAAGCTCGAGCTTTCTGAAACAGAGATGGATAATATTTTGAGTGTTATGCTTTTATTGTCAACATAACAACCAAGAGATCTTGGTATCTTCCATGCTAGATACATTATAGGTGGTTCCCAAACAGAATGGTAAAGTTTTTACTCCCCCTCCACCAATAAGCACATTCCACGGCTGGTCCGAAACAACGGGTACCATCCATACAAACAACAGTCCTGGGGGAGTTTTGTTTGAAATTATATTTTGATTTGATTTGAGCATGGAACTAGGCATCCCGAATACCAACCACTTTCTTGTGAATGACAAGTGAATCAACACTCATCGTGAGAATAACCCACCTAGCATGGAAGATACTGATAGCCCCCAATCGCTACATGAGCGATTCGGGCATACAAAATAGATTATTATTTGAAGGTTTAGAGTTTGGCACATGCAAATTTACTTGGAATGACAGGTAAATACCGCATATAGGTAGGTATGGTGGACTCGTATGGAACAACTTTGGGTTTATGGAAGTGGATGCACAAGCAGTATTCCCACTTAGTACAAGTGAAGGCTAGCAAGAGATTGAGGAGCGACCAACTAGAGAGCGACAACAATCATAAACATGCACTACAAAAAAAGACACATCCGTGACATTTTGGGCCAAACGAATTTTTTCTGTCATGCTTATGACACTTCTATGACGATAATTGTGACAAAAGCCGGTATCATCCTAGATGTGGTGGGCTCCTACTTCTATGACAAAAAATCATGAAAAAACAGGGGCTTTTCGTCCTGGGCGGGCCGGAGACGCAGTTGCATGACATTCTTTGGGCCGTCCATGATGGGAAAAACCATGGTAGAAGCGAGGGCAAGGAAAATATCGAGGAGTTCCCGGTTACGGTGGGTGGTCGGGGCCGAGCGATGCGCATTTCTCTCATACACGTACGCGCGTGGGTGCGAGGCATTGGGATCTAACTGAACCCGAGCGAGGCATTCGCCTACTGAACCCGAGCGATTGCACTGTAGGCTATGCGTTGCTGAACCCGAGCGATCGATAGATCTGGCTGTTAATTGAACCCGATTGAGCGATTCCTTCGCTACTGCTGCTAACTTAAGCTGATCGAACCTACCTCCTCTTAATGAACAGTGAGCATTGTTGGGGGTTGGATGAACAGTTCCCAGTGGGGGTTGGATGAACAGGACCCCGTGGTAGTAGAGGCCGTTGCCGCTGGATGAATAGGACCTCGATCGAGCTGGTTGGGGTGGATGAACAGGACCCCATGGAGGGTTGGATGAACAGCAACCGGTGGAGGGCTGGTTGAACAGTAGCCGGTGGAGGGCTGGATGAACAGTAGCCCGTGGAGGGGTGGTTGAACAGGATCCCGTGGAGAGGGCTAGTTGAATAGTAGCCGGTGGAGGCTGGATGAACAGGAGCCCGTGGATGAACAGTAGCTGGTGGGGCAGGAGGGAGATGCCATGGATGAATAGTCGCAAGTGGAGGCTGGAGGAGGTCGACGGTGGATGAACAATAGCCCGTGGAGTCTCATTTTACGGTACGCCACACACCTCCCAATGAACATGACCTCCGTTTCCACTATAGGAGGTCGAAGAGAAGTCTGTTTCCTCCATTTTGCGGTACACCACACCCCTCCCGATCAACAGGACCCTGTTTCGACCATAGGAGGGCGAAGAGAAGTCTGTTTCCTCCATTTTTGCGGTACGCCACACACCTCCTGGTGAACAGGATCCCGTTTCGACCGTAGGCGGTCGAACACAAGTCCGTTTCCTCCGTTCTACGGTATGTCAGGCCTCGTTTCGGCCATTCCGTCCAAGCCGGTTGGCTCCCGATGAACACGACGCATTCCGTTGCCTCCCGATGAACACGACGACGCAGTTTCTCCGTTCTGACCTAGTAGGTTGGCTGTCGATGAATAGGACGCCGCCGCCGCCTCTCCATGTACACAAGCCCTGGCTGTACGTATGCACGAGTAGGCATTCGAGACCCCGCCCGTATGTACGTACATGGCCGTATTTACTTTCTTGCACCCTGGCTGTACATACGTGTACACGATATTAACGGGACTGCGTGACATGGTACGTGCGCACCTCTACTACGACACGTGCCCTTCCTTACTTGGCCATGGTTCATCGCTACAGCCTGCAGACAGACCGATTGTATGTACGTACACGTTCACGACCAGAATGACAACGCTACGTACGCTTCGACCAGGTGGGTCCCGACTGTCAGGTAGGATAAGGAGGCACTTCCTTGCATGCGAAGATATAGCTGGTGGGTCCCAGCTGCCAGAGGGAGAATCATATTTTTGCCCGTAATATGGACGCACTTCCTTGCGTGCGAAGATGTAGCTGGTGGGTCCCAGCAGTCAGGGGGAAACGTTTTTTCACGAAATACGGTGGCCCGTTCGGTGGGTCCCTGCTGTCAGGTGGAGGAATCATTATTTTGCGCATAATAAGGAGGCACTTCCATGTTGCGGTCGTTCCTTGACCAAATTGACCATGCCGCGCCAAGAGCACCAAGGCGGTGGACGACGGCGAGGCTTGGAAGGGGACGACGCGGAGCCGGGGAAGACGCAGCAGTGGATGCCCACGCGAAGAGGAGTATGAGAGTTGACTTGTTCAGCTGCAGTGTGAGGCTGCCGTCGGCGCAGAATAACACGGGGTGTGGGTGAGTAGAGGGATTTCCTAGCTAGAGGTTGGAGTAGGGTGTGGTGGTGAGGCCTCCGTGGCAGCACAGCCGGTCACGAGAGGCAGGAGCAGGCGGCACGACCGACGCTGGTTTGGGCGGCTGGAGCAAGAAGACCAGAGGTTGAAGAAGCCCTACGGTCGTTGGATGGACATTGTACGGCCACTAGAGCTAGAATCATTCATATTGACTAAGTTGACAAAGCCCTCCATCCGCATCAACTTAGTAGGCCCATAAGTCAGCCTCCCACTATGGTGGGTCCCAGCTAGCCGAGGGAGTATTCATTTTTTTGTGTAATAAGGAGCCACTTCCTTGTGTGCGAAGATATAGCTGGTGGGTCCGAGCTGTCAGCAGGGGGGGACATTTTTTTGCGAAATGCAAAGGCCCTTCCAGTGGGTCCCAGCTGTCAGGTGTAGGAATCATTATTTTGTGCATAATAAGGAGGCATTTCCTTGTGTGCGGCCATGGACCCAGCTGTCAGCCTCTCCACATACAGTCCACTTCCGATGGATGTCATTCATTGACCACGTTGACCATGCCACGCCGAAAGCACCAGGGCGGTGGACGGCGGCGAGACCTAGGAAGGGAATGACACGGAGCCGTGGAAGACTCAGCAGTGGTTGCCCACGCGGTGGGGAGTACAAGGGTTTACTGGTTCGGCTGCCGTTGTCGGAAAATAACAGGAGGTGTGAGTGAGTAGAGGAATGGCTTGGCAAGCGATGGAGTAGGGTGGGGCGATGCGGCCTGTGCGGCAGCACAGCCGGCCACGGGAGGCGGGAGCAGGCAGTCCCACCGGCGCTGGTTTGGGCGGCTGGAGGAAGATCTGATATTGAAGAAGCAGCATGGCTGTTGGATTAACATCCAACGGTCACTGCTGCTAGAATCGTTTGTGGACTAATTTGACAAAGCCTTTCGTACACTTCAACCTAGTAGACCCACAAGTTAGCCTCCAAATCTGTCCCAAACAGCATACAACCCGAAGTTTCTAGCGAGATTCAAATTAATTTAAAAACTAAACATACCTTAATTTAAATCCAATGAAATTTTACCCGCACAAAAACAATGAAATTTAAAATATCAAAATCAGAAAGAAAAAAGTATTTCGGAACTAATTGCGTGTTTGCTGTATTTTTCATTTTATAGCCCATTTATTATTACTTATAGCCCATTTCTTATTACTTACTCCCTCTATTCCAAATTACTCGTCGTGGTTTTAGTTCAAATTTGAACTAAAACCACAACGAGTAATTTGGAACGGAGGGAGTATATCCCATTTTCTAGGCAAGCCCGAATGCATCCCTCCTTGTCTTGAAATATTTCCGGCCCAGCAGGGCGTAGAAAAGCAAGTAGGCCTACGTTGGTTATTCTGCAAAAAAACAAAATAGTTGGGCTAGCCATTTTCAGAAAGGAAAAAAACAAACTGGGCTGGTCATGTGGTAAACATATGAAATAAAAGCCTAGGCTAGACGGGCCACAACTCCCGCACAACCCAGTTGATACCCTTCTCCGTCCCAAAAAAATGCGTGCGCCGTTGGGTCCCTACTGTCATCCTCACCATGTATAGTCATCTCTTTATTCCTCTCGGTTGTTGACCATGTTAACAACACCAGAGGGCGGTGCTGCGGCGAGCGAACTAAGGCGGAGGACGATGGTGAGGCCTTGGATGGGAAATAACAGGAGCACGGGAAGATGTGCGGAGTTTTAGGGTGCGATGTGACCATGATGTGTGCGCGGCATCACAGCCAGCCGTGGGAGGCGGGAGCAGGCGGTCCCGCCGGCGCTGGTTTGGCTTTGGCGGTTGGAGGAAGAAGAGACTGAAGAAAAATGACAGACATTGAATGTCAATCCAACGGTTAAGGTTGGAAGAATCGTTTGTTGACTAAGCCGACACCAAGTAGCATACTTTTATATATAGGAAGAAAAGAAAAACTGGGCTCGTTCGCCTGATAACACTCCCGAAACTGCGACCGTTCGATCTTGCGTCGCAACTAAAACTGCGAGGAAAATGCGTTTGTCTGTTGTCCTCCCCCCAGGGAACATTCACCACATAAGTGACCAGCACCCTTGGTTTTCAACCGAGAGGTCTTGGGTTCGAGTCCCAGGAACTCTCAATTTTGTCCTCCTTCCACGAAAAAAGAAAGAAAATCAAAGACTTGAGAAGGCGTATAGAACAAGCTAGTGTACCAGTAAAGAGACGTTGTTGAGTTTTAGAAAAAAGAGAGACATGCTCCTGTAGCTAGTTCGAATCTGTACCTAGACTATGACTATATATGGTGCTATGCTACTCTTCAAGTAATGAAACTGACATATCCAACATTCGCTTCTCCTCTTCTCTACTTACTCTGCCTAGCATCAGAAGCTCTGGTCGCAGCAACCGTGTCCGTTGGCTGCTCGTCCACCTGCTCTTCAGCAGGCAACAACCAGATATGCGCCAAGTCACCACCCGTACCATTGCCTATGGGTCTTATCACACCCCCGCCGGCAAACGCACCACAGCCGGTTGCTCATTGCAACCTGCTGCCGTTGGTGTGGTGCCACTGCTGCAAATCATGCAGAGTTATCCGTCGCGTCTCAACCACAATCCTCAACTCTGGCCAAGTCTTCTACAAATGCCCGAATCATGGGGTAATAATATGTTTAAGTGTTGTTCCGCTGCTTTCAGTTGCTGATTTTTTAATAGTTTGGTTGATGATCTTCCAATTTGATTCTTGTAGAAATGGGAAGATTCATGTGATTTGTATTTCTGGGAAGTTGCTGATGTGGGGGAATGCAACTACGGTGATTATTTAGTTAGCCGAGGAATCCCAATACTAGCAGGTTGTGGTGTTGGACAAGTAACTGAAGGAACGACAGAAGAGGAAGATGCAGAGCAGAAGGTTAAAGATGCAGTTCCTTTGATCATGGCCAAGCAACAACTGCTGAACGGCCTTGATAGCAATAAGGAGATGAAAGAGTTTGTGAAGATAATGGGAAAAATCGATGTGCTCTGTAGGATGATTGTCTCTTTATTTTCAGTGTATGTAGCACTCAAGATGTATTTAGTGGCTATGACATGAGTACTTTGCTAAAACTAGTAATGAATGAAACCTGTTTAGAAGGCTGGGGTAGTGTTGTGAACATCTAATGATTTCTATTAATGGAAATCAGGGGGTATACCCTTTTGCTCATAAATAAATAGCAGAGGCACTTTTGCTAATAAATAAATAAATTAGCAGAGGCCCTGTCGGGTCAGCTTTGTTCCCATTCGAAGGCATCGAGCAAATTGCAGTCCAACAGCAAACTATGTCATCAAATTCAAGTTTCACAGCCAAATACGAGTACAACTAAACAACAATGTCATCATGTTTTAGTCATCATACAATCACCAAACACAAATCAACATACATAACAAGTGATATTCTCACAGCAAAATACTAAACAACAAGTTCATCAGGTTTCAGTTGTCATAGCAAACACAATTTCACATAGTAGATAAAAAATGTCTTCTGACGGACAAATACGACAAAAGCAATATAATCATCATCCGCAGCAGCAGCGTCAACATCTTCGCCATGTGTGTCAGTCTGAATCGTAATTCCCCACAGTGTCATCTTCTTCTTCATCCTCAATGTCCTCGAACGTTGGCTTCCTATTGATCAACTCTTGTATGTCCATAGCCCGGCAGGCAATCTTTTTGCCAGCGTCATTGACGTGATGGTTCTCAAAGATATCAGGAACATCTGTGGAATCTTGTATATCAGGAGCAATGTAAGCATCGTCTTGTTGTGCAACTTCATTAAACGAATTCCTCTGCTCAAACCTTTGCAATACTCTCCAGTCATCAGTACATGTAAATGTGTCTTCTAAGAAAAATATCTGTGTTGCTTGATTTGCCAAAATAAAAGGCTCATTGGTATGGTACGCCACCTTGACATTGATGGATTTTAAATAATCATCAGTTCTGGGTTTTGCGATGCTAGAAAACAGGTTATACCAACGACAAAACAACAGAACCACACACCGATGAACCTTGAAACTGGAGATATACTGCAACTGAATAATGTCTGTTATGTTAGCATACATTTTAGTTGTCACTTCGCCGAACTTCATGCCTTCATGCCTTCGTCGTGTGCAAGGGTGTTGTAGCGCACATCTCCAACAATGCGAGATTCATAATGTCTTACCTGAGTATCAGGACCCATTGCTAGTGCGTAAAGGGCATCATCAACTGCCTGTCCATCCTCCCGCATCTTCTTAACCTATGGTTAGAAAATAGACAAGTTGATCATCTTATGTACTCAATATATTAGAAAAACTGACAGTGCAATTCAAAAGCTTACATGGCTCTTGAACCATTTTGCAAATCCTGCCATAACCAGTTTGTAGATGCTGCAGAACATAGTGATCGCGTCAAACATCTAAATATATAAGAATGTGCTGCAAGTTTAGTAGATTATGATGTATAAGCTGCAGTACTTAGCACTTACTTGATATAAGTTAGTATCTCAGGATAGTTATTCAACACATACCAACCCATCTTGTCCAAATCTTTAGGTTTGTCGTCTTGTCGACTCGTCCCTGTAACCCGAACAGAACAATCAAAAACATTGAGCCCAGGATTGTCTTCACCCACCTCTTTGCTAAGCTGATCAGCTGTTTCAATGTATTTTGAGCAGAATGTCAACGGTTCTGTAGCAACGTAGGCCTATGCAATGGAACCCTTGGGTCTAGCTCTGTTCCTAACATAGCCCTTGAAAGTGCCTAGCCGCCTTTCAGTAGGGTACATCCAGCCATACTGTACTAGACCTCTAAGTAGTGCCTCATCAGGTAGATGAACAGCCAAATGCACCATCACATCAACGAAGGCTGGAGGATATATCTCCTCAATGTTGCATATGATAGTTGGTATCTTCTCTCTAAGACGCTCCAAAGCATCTATCCTAATATTTCTACTGCAGAGTTCCCTGAAGAATTGTCCCAACTCTACAACTGCTCTGTATAAGGCCGGGCGGCCCAATCCTCTAAGGATAACAGGTAAAACCCTTTGATGTAGGAAATGGCAGTCGTGAGTTTTCAACCCTTGTACCTTGTTTCCATCTGCACTGACTCTCCTTTCAGGGTTGTAAGAAAATCCATGTGGGAATCTCACACGTAACAGGACCTCGCAGAATTCTTTTCTTTTTACCTTCTCCAAGACGTACACAGCTGGTGCCATATCCTGTGGTTTACCTTCATCTTGCACCTGCAAATCCTTTCTAATACCCAGGCGTGTCAAATCAATCCTAGATTTTAAGGTATCTTTCGTCTTGCCTTCAATATTAAGAAGTGTGCTGATAATGTTGTCACATATATTTTTCTTGATGTGCATCACATCAAGATTATGCCGCAGATCCAAATCTTTCCAATACTCCAAGTCCCACAAAGTGGACCTGCAGGTAAACGATAATCTCTCTTCTGCGTGCCACGCTTCCTTTTCCCGCTACCATTATCAGGATGGTTTCCTGGTGTAATATGCCTGACCTTCTCTAATTCCACTTGCAACTCATTGGCGGTGAGCCTCTTTGGCGCATCACGGTTTTCATGCTTTGCATTGAACACATATCTTCGATATTTTGTAGGACGCGGATTGTCCTTGGCAAGGAAACGACGGTGTCCAATGTAACAGATCTTGCTAAGTATTGCGTATGACAGCGGATTCCTGTCACAGTGAACACATGCATTGCAACCATGTGTCGTTCGCCCTGACATAGTGCCCAAAGCCGGATAATCATGGATGCACCAAATTATAACAGCATGCAGAAAGAAATCAGCTAGTGGGCTGCTATATAGGTCTCGAGTGAGAACACCCCTCCATAGCTGTTGAAGTTCCTCCACAAGAGGCTCCATGAATAAATCAAAATCCTTTCCAGGACTTTTTGGACCTGGGATGAGCAAGCCATCATGTAGTTTGATTCTTTGGTGCAGACATTTGGAGACACGTTGTAAGGAATAACAAGCACTGGCCACATGATATATGTGGCGCTCCGATGGCCAAATGGTTTGAATCCATCTGAAGCTAAGACAAGTCTAATGTTTCTCGGGTCAGCAGAAACTTTTTGTGTTTCTGATTGAAGCTTTTCCAGTCACTACCATGAGATGGATGGCTCATTACATTCTGATCTATGTACTCCTGGTTCCTAGAATGCCACAGTACATCATGTCTTGTTTCAGCATCATGAAACAACATGTGCAATCTTGGTATAATTGGAAAATGTCTCAGAACATTATGAGGAATCCTCTTCACAGCATCACCATCTTTCCATCTTGATGATTTGCATTTTGGGCATTCACTTAAGTTGGCATAATCCTTTCGAAACAGAACACAATTATTCTTACAAACATAGATCATATCATATCCAATTCCAACTGCACGAAGGAAATTCTTCATTTTACTGTATGTGTGTGGCAGCTCAGACGCATTTGGGAAAGATTTACAGAAAGAGGCCAACATCGCATCGAATGATTTGTTGGTCATCTGCTCAGATGTCTTCACCTCAAGAAAGGTGACCATAGCTAAGAATACTGACAACTTATTTTCTGGGGTGACAGCCACGTTGCATTGTTCCAACATGCGGGCCCACCGTTTTTCTTATGTAGGTGAAATTTCACGAAATGCACATGCATTTCGTAGCATTGTTTCAATGTTGGTCAAACTCACTGGCTCGGCCACCACCTCCTCCTCCTCCTCTTCCACCTGAGCATCAGGCAGATCAAGATGTTGATCTGCTACTTCCACATAGTCAGTAAGATTGACGTTCACAGCTTCACCATGATGAACCCACCTAGTACATGTGACCGACATCCCATACAAGTGTAGATGATTTTGCATAGTTGACTGGGGTCTTGTAACTGAATTCATACAACTGCTACACAGGAAGAGCACATCTGATTTCGGACCACCGTACTCAACTCTGATAAAGTTCATGAAGTTTTCTACCCCCTTGACATATGCAGCAAAGAATCTTCGAGCAAAAGTTATCCAAGTCATGTCCACCTGTTAGACATACAAATTAGTTCTTCTACTAGATATTATAGGAAAAACATATATGCTTTTTTATGAAGTCCAGGAAAAAAACCTAGGTTGATGTCTAAAGCTATGGCAAGATATTTGGACAGCAGATCTAAGTAACAAAATACATGTAAAGCTAGTTCAACAAACAGATTTGAGTGCTAAATTATGGCAGGCTGTTTCAGCAATCAATGAGGCCGAGCACACAACCATCGAAGGCCATCTCAGCAACAAAGATCAAGTATAAAACGGTGTAGAGCTATTTCACCTAACAGATTGGCTACTAGACCATGGCAATCTATGTCACAATAAATATATGGCAGAATATTTTAGCAACTAACCAGGCTTGGCATGCCATCTCAACTAAGCATATTGAGTGCAGAATAGGGCAAGGACGCTTCTTAAGTAGAGCATATTGACTGTAAACTACTTCGGTAAACAGTGAGATTAACAACGTCTATTAGCTAACATTTAACGATACACCGACATGCACGGGGCCTCAGTCTAGAATGTATGTACCGTGGGAGAAGCTGACCGCCGTGCGTCTCCACAAGAACACCGCCAGCAGTGGCGGCGCTGACCGCCGTGCATCTCCACTAGAATGTTGCCAGCGGTGGTGGCGCGGCTAGAGGACGGCAGTCTACGAGAGTGTATCGTGGGAGCGAGAGGATCGCCGTTCGTCCCCACGACAAACCGCGGCATCGATGTATTGGCGCGACGGGGAGGGCGGCTTTGGCAGAGTGAATGGAGTGGAGGGGGTCGGGAGGAAGGGGTTTGGGGAATATTATTGGCTAGTTGGCCGAAGGGCGGTTGAATTTGGGATTTGGGGGGAATTTTTGAGGGGGATTTTCGTGCGGTGGGCGGGGGGAGTTTGGCGCATGGTCAGTTTCTGCAAGTGCATTCCCACGTGTCAGTGAAGAGGCAAGTCAAAGTGTGTTCCATTTGCGTGAGCCGTGTGTAGGACTGACCGCGTGTGGGGTGCAATGCGACCGCGACAGGCATGCTGTGAGTGTACCGCCTTTTTTCCTTTTAAACTTGGTGCTTCGCCCCCTCAAAATAAAAACTTGGCGCTTCGCGCAATCCATCGATACTACTACTAGTAATCTGGTAATCCCGACTAAAACGGCGCGGCCAGGTCTTTTCCCGCGCGATATGCGGGGAGGTTGGCTTAGTTGGTTTGTGAGGACGATTAATGCTACACCTACGTAATCCTAGTTACATAATTAACGTAATGTGAAACGTGTGAGCTGTTGATTGTATATTGGGAGGGAGGGGGCCCACCACCATGAAAATCAGGGGGGAGAGTGGAAATTTACATTAACCCTTTCATAGGTTCCCCTAGATGTAGAAAGATGTGAAATGCGTGAATGTGTAGTGGACGTACTATTGGAGTGCCTAAGATAAATTGTGTATATAGACCCTATGTGTTTATTTACTTTGCATGTTAGCTTTGTCGCGGAGCAAACCTTCTAAGTTTATACACACAAAAATGAATCATCATTCCATATACTCGTATTTTCATACTCCTACAATATATCTTACAATTATTGTGAAAGTTCATATACACTGGACGAGATTAATGCAAACACGGCCAATTTTCATTACATTTCAAACTTTTATAGGACAGAAAAATAAAAGAAACCCGACCCTAAACCTATTCTACGACGGCGACCGACGTCCTCCATCTGCGATCTCCATGTACGGGGGCGGGGTTCAGGACCCGTGAAGTGAAGGTGCGGTCTTCGGCGAGGAAGAGTAGAACACAGGAGACGGACCGGCCAGTTGGCACACCATGCCCTACCACCTCCCATGCCCTACTCATCCTCGGAGGAGTCCCTGACCTTGGCGGTGCCGGTGGATGTGAGGTCGATGATGATGGACGTGGACGGTCCGTCGCTTCACCTACCACATGTGTCACCGAACATTGGACGGCGACAAGTAGGATGCATGGCTGACGGTGCTCCCGTCATCGGCCGCTAGTGTGGCCACCGCTTGTGCGGTCATGTTCGCGTCCGGCTACACCGCTATTGTGTCACGAGCGGCGACTTGAGCAAGGGAGGCGACCTTGAGCTTCATCCCCGAAGACAAGCTCTCCCACAGAGCGTTCACGCTCGTGGTCATGGCGGATGTGGTGCCAGGTAGCAGGACGATGCACTATGGTGTTGAGTTTAGCTGGGCGTTGCCACTTTAAGTAGCACATTTCGGTGAGACCAAGCGTCCGGGTGCGTCATTAAGTCGTCGGAGTTGGTTCCTCGGGCACCGAGCCTCTTAATGATGGCATACAGACGGATGGCATGAATGCGGGCAGCTGGCGCCAGCTGGGAACGCACCACACGCCAGCGCGAGGGACGAGGGTTTTTGGTGTGCCAGGGTAGTCAGCTGCGGTCGTGGCAACGTTGGAGATGCCCTTTGCTCACATGCGATCCCCACATGTTATTGAAAAAGAAACATGACCCGGCATGGTCTCAGGTCCTGGGGATGCAATTGACCGCGCTACAACACTTCGCGGACGCATCCCGGTGCGCACGCACTTCGGCGCCCCGTGCATCCTCGATGAGCCGGGTGTTGATCTGCTGGTCGTGGCACATCGCTAATGCCACCCTCGGCACACTAAAGCCGACTGTGTCCAGCGACGATGAGCGTGTCTCTCACCGCGGTCGCCATGTCTAGAGGCGGTGCGGGAGCTGCGCCATGTTGCTGGCCCCCACAACCCACATGAACGGTTGCCGGTGGCGAGGAGGTCATGGGCCAGATCCTCCATTGGACTAGTCTGCGCCACGTCGTCCTGATAGGTGTGCCCCACATGTCGGTTTCCCTGTTTTCCCGGCCAAATTCGAGTGTCAGTGCTCCGCCTTGCGCATTAGGCGTAGAACAGGTTGTTTTTGTGCCCTGGTTCAAATGTGGTATAGTACCAAGTTGTTACACTAGCCCCAAGTGTGGTGGTTTTGGGTATGGTACCACCCTTTTGCTTTTCAACTAGTGAAGTGTAATACTTGATTAAGTAGCCGGATGGTGTGCTAATGTTGGTGTCCGACTGTTTGAAGGAATAATTGAGGTGTGCCCAGTCCGTGCCCGCATTTAGGGGTCCAACTTACCATGTTCCGGCAATAGTAACTATACTAGTCCATGCGTACTCCCTCTCTTTTTATTTACTCCGCATTTTAGCTTTGCTCAAAGTCAAACTTTTGTAAAGTTTGACAAAGTTTATAGACAGAAATAATAACATACACAATAACAAAGCAATACCATTATATTCATTATTGAATATACTTTCACATCATATAGATTTACTATTGTAAATGTTCATATTTTTTCTATAAATTTGGTCAAATTTTATGAGGTCTGACTTTAGTCAAACCTAATATGTAGAGTAAATAAAAACGGAGGGAGTATCTTACTCCATGACCAAGACGGAAGGGAAAATGAGACAACTTATTGTTAGCCATTCAAGTATAATCATGTGGCGTTGCTTATTTCTCATTCCTCTCCAACCCTCTTCTCCATCAATCATGCTGCCCTACGGTCGAGTCCATCCTCTTGCATGCCTCATTTGAACATTCCGCCGAGTATCATTCGCATGTGGGCCTAGACCATGCTTGTATTTCCAATGTTGTAATTTGTCCGACATGCATACAGACAAACGGTTCATTTAAAGTTTCACTTTGCCTCCACTACGTGCCCCTTCCCGTCTTAGTTTTGACATCCCATTCGTTTCATGCCCTAACACATCTTGACGAGATCGATTGATGTTGAGAGATCAATTGCGTGTCGTGCAATGAGATAAAGGTTTGGTCTGTTTCTATGATAGAAATGACCCGCGGGGGAGGGGGTCTGTGGGGATCGGAGGGAGTATATTGTACGTTCAAAAGCGAAATGAACGTACTGTACCCACCCTACTCCTCTTTCAATCGATCTCCGGACCCCGAGATGAAACCGAGAGAGAACGAGTGGGTGCATGTGTGATACCTAAGGTGGATTCAAAATTTTGAACCGGTGATCATAGCATTAGCAAATCATATATAAAGGGTATTCAATGTTCATTTCGCTTTTGAACATACAATATACTCCCTCTGATCCTTTCTAGTTTACATGTAAGTTTTATGTGTAGTCAAAGTATCTCTACTTTGATCAAACTTACAGAAAAAAGTATTAACATTCAACAATGCATGATACGTCCATTTTGCATCATGTTTTCCTACTGTTATCTATGATGTTTTATACATAATAATGCTTTTTGGAGTAATTATAATGCCTTTTCTCTCATAATTTGCAAGGTACACACAAAGAGGGAGAATTCCGGCAGCTGAAAATCTGGACCTGGAAAAGCTATGTCAGGCTACCTATTCTGCACAACTCTAAACAAGCTGAAAGTTCACGAAGAATCTTTAAGGAATATATGATGAATATTAGAGCAAATAAGTACTAGAGGAGGCCCACCAGGTGGGCACAACCCACCTGGGCGCGCCAGGGAGCCCAGGCGCGCCCTAGTGGGTTGTGCTCACCCAGGCCCACCACCGGTGCCCATCTTCTGGTATATAAGTCATTTTGACCTAAAAATAAGGAGGGGAATTTTGGGACGGAGCACCACCGTCTCGAGGCGGAACTTGGGCAGGAGCACTTTTGCTCTCCGTCGGAGCGATTCCGCCGGGGGAACTTCCCTCCCGGAGGGCGAAATCATTGTCATCATCATCACCAAAAACTCTCCCATCTTGGGGAGGGCAATATCCATCAACATCTTCAACATCATCATCTCATCTCAAAACCTAGTTCATCTCTTGTGTTCAATCTTGTTACTGGAACTATAGATTGGTTCTTGTGGGTGACTAGTAGTGTTGATTACATCTTGTAGTTGATTACTATATGGTTTATTTGGTGGAATATTATATGTTCAGATCCAATATGCTATTTAATACCCCTCTGATCTTGAGCATGATTATCATTTGTGAGTAGTTACTTTTGTTCTTGAGGTCACGTGAGAAATCATGTTCCAAGTAATCATGTGAACTTGATACGTGTTCGATATTTTGATAGTATGTATGTTGTGATTCCCTTAGTGGTGTCATGTGAAGGTCGACTACATGACACTTCACCATATTTGGGCCTAAGGGAATGCATTGTGGAGTAGCAATTAGATGATGGGTTGCGAGAGTAATAGAAGCTTAAACCCCAGTTTATGCGCTATTCCATAAGCGTCCGATTGGACCTAAAATTTTAATGCTATGGTTAGAATTTATTCTTAATACTTTTCTCGTACCTGCGGATGCTTGCGGGAGGTTTAATCATAAGTAGGAGGTTTGTTCAAGTAAGAACAACACCTAAGCACCGGTCCACCCACATATCAAATTATCAAAGTAGCGAACACAAATCGAACCAACATGGTGAAAGTGACTAGATGAAATTCCCGTGTACCCCCAAGAACGCTTTGCTTATCATAAGAGACCATTTGGCCCGTCCTTTGCCTCAACATGATTGGGCTACCTTGCTGCACTTTTGCTACTATCATCGTTACTTGCTCGTTACAAATTATCTTGTTATCAAACTACTATGTTACTTAAATTTTTCAACACTTGCTGACATTACCTTGCTGAAAACTACTTGTCATTTCTTTCTGCTCCTCATTGGGTTCGACACTCTTACTTATCGAAAAGAGCTACAATTGATCCCATATACTTGTGGGTCATCAACGCCCAATCAATATTGTTAGATTCATACGTACTCCTAGATTTGTATTCAAACAGAGATGGTTTCCAATATGTTTTCAAACACGTGAATGTGCTTGTTCTCGCACATGCTCTTCCTACTAGGATTTCGCCACATATAGCCAGTCCAATAGTAACTTTTTTTAAGCTCCCTGTCCAATAGTACTAGTGGAGTACTAACAACATCTGCATTAGAGAATGCAGTGCTCATAGTACTAGTACTAGTAGTGGAAGGAGGACGGGGCGTCGACCCATTGGCTGGGCAGCTGGGGTTGTTGCCAGCCCACCTGATCCGAGTCCCAGCTCAGACGCGTATTGCTCACGGAGTTTCTCCTATAAAAAAATGCGAACGGGGGTTAGCCCTTGGGTTGGTCTCATTTTTTAGTACTAGTAGTGGAAGTGGATCCTCCGACATAGGTGTCCCTGCCTTACCCTGCTTTTCGGTCACTGACTGGCGGGCCCCATGCTTGCTAGGCCCCCCATATCAGTTACTCAATGGCAGGTTCGGCCGCATCAAGGGATCCTCATCCGTAGTATACTCCCTCTGTTTTTATTTACTTAGCATAAAATGGAGGGAGTAGTAGTATAAATGGCGCGGGTAGGGGAGGGGGAGGGACGTCGGTTTGCTCTCAACTACGGTCCGCAAGAAGAAGCGTGTTCCATTCGGTGTGCAACATGGAGGGTCCAGCATGCCGAGGCGCAACGCGAACGCGACAAGAGCGATGTGCAATCAAAACCGATTGACCGGTCGTCACCGAAACCACTATTCACACCAGAACCTTTGCTGCTCGGCCAGCCACTGCCCCAAAATCACACCTCCACTCTAGCCCATTCCCCCACCTTTCTATCCCCTAGCCCGCATCAAGCCTCCCCTAGTTCGCCGGAAAGCCCTGGTGCGCCGCAAGATCACGTACTACAAGATGCTGACGCCGGACCGCCGCGCGGAAATCACGGCGGCGGTCGGCACCATAGACCTCCGTTCCCAAGCTCGCTTTGCGATGGACCAATCCCCAAGTTCTCTGGAGCCAAGCTCCGGGAGGAGGAAGCCGATCCAATGTTCATGGTGGAGGTTGCGGCGCAGAAGGCCCCCGATGCGTATGAGACGATGGACGTCGACTTCGTGCCGAGTCTGAGTCCCCTGTGGTGCAGGCGGGCCAGCGGTTCAACCTGGCGATACACAAGAACGACCGGGAGGCGAAGGCTCAACTCAACGCGGAGCGCACGCATGCTGCTGCCATCGAGGCCCTCCTGCAGGCGGAACCGGATGTCGTGGATATGAACCGGGCGGCGGAGGCTCAACTTGACGCGGAGCGCGTGGATGCCGCTGCCATCGAGGCCCTCCTACAGGCGGAACCGGACGTCCTGGACTTGAACCAGGTGGCGGAGGCTCAACTCGACACAGAACGCGCGGATGCTGCTGCCATCGAGGCCCTCCTGCACGCGCAACCAGATGTCCTGGACTTGAACCTGGCAGTGGTGGCTCAACTCGACGCAGAACGCGTGGATGCCGCTGCCATCATGGCCCTCCAGCAGGCGGAACCGGACGTCCTGGACTTGAACCAAGCGGTCCTCTCGTCCATGCAGAGCACCCGTACGCTCTGCGTGAACGAGTAGCTGGAGGACGAGGACAACCATAGTGCGGAGTCACACGTCGGCAGCTACGTCTGGTTCGCGCCGGCAGCCAAAGACGATGAGGTCGTCTCGTTCAGCGAGCAGTGATGGTTTTTATTTATGTTGTTGTTTTTAGGGATGTTTTGTTGTGTAAAAACATATATTTATGCAAGTTGTCTGACTTTCATCATTTGGGCCAGTCGACCATTTCAGGTGGTTGGATGAATATCCTACGTCTCCTAACCCTTCTTCCTCACCTCTTCTTCTTCCCCAACAGACCACCGCACGGGTCGTACGGATCTTCCCCAACACGCAGTTGGATAAACATACTATATGAACGAAAATTATGTGTCAGCAGTAGGATGGCTGAGTTTGGTTCGATCACATGTGGTAGCACGTGTTAGGGAGGGTGTGTTCCCTTGGTTGGGTTTGCGGCGTGCAGGAGCGACTGTATGAGGGTGTGGTGCGACTGTGATAGCTGTGCGCAAGTGTGCCTCCTTTTCATTTTGAAAACTTTAGGCAAGCTTGGCAAAAATGTGTGGTGAAGTATGACAATGCAAGGCCTAGACCCAAATAGGATACAAGTACGCACGTAGGAGTACTACTTGTGTTAAAAAATAAAGGCGGGGTTTTCCTTCTCGGGATTGATCGATACAAATCCTCGTTTGACATGTCAATTAATGCGTATTTTTTTCTCCAATGCCCCAAGAGCTAACCATCTAACTCATCATCGCTTGATTAATGCAGCGCCATGCAAACCAACCTTCTCACTTTCGCATGCATGAGGGTATGTTAATGTCCTTGGTTGCTAGTACGAGGCAAACCCCATCAATTTTGCCTCGATTAGTGTTAGTGGCCCTCTGCAAATTGTAATTTTGATATACTGGCCTTGTGTACAAAAAATGGAGGTATTAACTATTTGACTTCCTTCCCCATTGTGGTGATGTCGATGATATCTCGAACGTTGTGATTTGGCGAAGTGCGTTCGACGGAGAACACCATTGAGGGAGACCACAGTAACTCGTTCGCAAGTGCCGCCTGCAAGCTGAGACAATCGCCTTATTTGCATCCAGGAAGTCTGTTGACCCAAAGGACACGTAAATGTACTAGTACTACACAA
Source organism: Triticum urartu (assembly GCF_003073215.2). NCBI lineage: Eukaryota > Viridiplantae > Streptophyta > Magnoliopsida > Poales > Poaceae > Triticum > Triticum urartu. The sequence goes on along the minus strand of NC_053024.1, from coordinate 104,358,987 downwards.
TAGCATCGTCCATCCAGCTTAGTGCGGCAAGGTGGTTTCTCGAAGAAGACGATGGAGAAGCGGAGTCAGCGAAGAGTGAAATGATGGTTGCTTCGTCCATGCTTTGTGATTTGACGCCTCATTGCTTTGTGATTTGTGATAGAAGGGACATGGGAGTATACTCTGTGCTCTATACTCTACATGCGTCCAAGCATGGGAGAAAGAGGAGAGAGCTTGCATTTTTATATTCCTTCAATCAATCAATTAGGGAGCCGCGGTTCCATCTTTTTGGCTTTGGCAGCACCGTCCACAATGGTTCCCATCGATGCCAAAAGCTATTTTCACATTTGGCTACACATTGTGGATGCCCTTAACCATACCACTTGGTTTTGCTCCTGTGTGCTATCTATACAAATCTCAATTATATTGATCTAAAAAAATTATAGTATCAAGATTAGTAAAATGGAGGTGATTGTGCCGCGTGGGTGGCGGGGGAGGTTTCTTATTTTTAGAGGACGTTGGCCTGGCGGTTTGCTAACATGCGGTCCCACGTGTCAGTGCTTTACCAAGCCGATCCGCATCCCATATGAGGCAGAACAACGACAGAAGCAACACATGGTTAACTTGAAGATGAGGGAGAAGCGGATTCAGCAACGAGTGAAATGATGGCTGCTTCGTCCCTCTAACTTGTTTTTTTAGCATTATTACTTCGTCCCTCCAACTTAACTGCAGGAAAGGTGCAGCTTTGTGATTTGACACCTCATGCTCATTACTACGCCGGCGCCATGACTGGGGTGCTTCACCCCTGCTGCTCTGCACTGTTATTTCGGTATAGCACGTGGACCCGGATGCTTGATGTCCCACATGTCGGCGAAAGGGACTAGAACATTTATGAAAGCGAGCACTCCACTCTTATGACGGAGGAGTACACAACACGGCGGCCCAGTGAATTGTTACTTGTACTGTAGTACTACTATAGTTTTGTTGTTTCGCATGATCCATCAATACAAACCCGATTAAACAGGAAAGGGCGGGATTTTTCCCGCGCGGTAGATGATACTAGCCATACATTTCAAAGGCAATTTTAATGTATGCCAACTGAATAATGAAGTAACAATATGAGATCTAGTAAAACTAAAAACACATATGATTTATTGTGTTAGAGTGTAGTAGTAGTGTTGTATTGCATAGTTGTTAGATGTAACATGCGAGAACATGTAGAGATGCACTTTTGGAGGGCCTAGAGAGAGAAATTGGGCATAAAGTGGATTCAAATATTTGTATTCGTCTTCATAGCATTTGTAACTCATATCTACAATTTTGTATAGTAGACGTGAATGCTTGTTCGCTCTTACGAAACCAGTACATCAATAATGGGGTTGCGTGCGCCAATTTAGGCACTGGCAGGTTGGCCTACTCGGCTCCACAGAGAGAGCGAGGGAAGAGATAAATACACGGGCGGTTAGTGTATTTCAAGCAAAAAGCATAATACGGTCACCAGACTTCAGAATACGCTCATTACGGTCACTATATACGTTTTGCGGTGATTATACGGTCACTTGCTCATCGTTCAGCATCGGATTGCACTCTGTTGACCGGACAAATAGTCTGTGTGGCACTATGTTGACTAGTTAAATTGACCATGTTCCTTGTGGGTCCCACCTGTCAGTTCGCATAGGAAAAAGGTCAGATAAACAAAAATTTAAGCAGGCGCGGTAAGACTCCAATCCGTGCGCGGGAACCACCTGGTTGTGTATGTGTCTGTGAGGGCCTGATGTGTGCGCATGCACGTGTAGGTTGAGCACTTGAGCATGAGAGTGTGTGTTGGTCACGTGGTGTGTGCATGCGAGTGTTGCATGCGTGCGTGGCTGTGTGTGTACGTGTGAGTGTTGCGTGCGTGCGTGATTGTGTGTGTTCGTGTGAGTGTTGTGTGCATGCAGTTCGTGCGCATGCGTGTGTGTGTGTATAATCACCACACCAGCTCATCTATGTTAGAATAGACGGCTCGGCATACCAATACAAGTCCACCTTGTCCGCTGTGCCCGCGATCATGACTCTGAACCACCGTTCAATATTTTTTTATCGTCTGTTTTCATTCTTACTAGCAAGATGCCCGTGTGTTGCACGTAACATCAAGCTGCATCTGTATGAGTAGTTTATCTTGTGAGAGAAAAGGATGAACGAGGGAAGGCCTTATTTGCAAATGTGGAGAGGGGTGTGCGTACCTTTTTGCAAAATTGGCATAGTTTCCTTCCTATCCGTCAGATATAAATCGGACGGCCTATATTGCAGGATGGCAGGCACACCATCATCACCAACTCTGTTTTATAGGAGTAGAGTAGACACACACCGACAGGTGGGACCAATGGTAGTGAGATAATGTGATGCAACACTAGAGGTGCCACGTGGAGCGTTTAACTGGTCAACTAGTCGTGTCTTGAGCAAATACAGAGCTGTACGGTGAGCCCGTGACTGTATAATAACCACAAAACATAAATGGTGACCGTAATGAGTGAATTCTGAAGTCCAATATACATATCCTGCTTTCGCTTCAAACACAATGTTCGTCACTGTATATATCACAGGAGAAAGATGAAACATGCGTGAATGTGCTGGGGGCGTACTTTTAGAGGACCTGGAGATAGTTTGTGTGCGTACGTGAAAGGGCGTAGAGGGGGTGTATGCGATGGAGAGAGAGATGCTCTTTGTTTCTCTTTATTATGACTAACTTTATATATAGTATAAAAATATAAAAATCACAGTGCGGAATAAATGTCATTGTTGGCACCATGCAATGCAAATTAACGTTCATACTCCTCCATATAACTTTGTAATGTTGTATATATGTAGAAATTCTGAAATAATTTTTTGGCCACTGTGGGAGTCCTGGATTAGGGGTCTCCGGACAGCCGAACTATCTCCATTGGCCGGACTATTAGACTATGAAGATACAAGATTGAAGACTTCGTCTCGTGTGCAGACGGGACTCTACTTGGCGTGGAAGGCAAGCTAGGCAATACGTATATGGATATCTCCTCCTTTGTAACCGACCTTGTGTAACCCTAACCCTCTCCGGTGTCTATATAAACCGGAGGGTTTTTAGTCCGTAGGACAACAATCACAACATACAATCATACCATAGGCTAGCTTCTAGGGTTTAGCCTCTCTGATCTCGTGGTAGATCTACTCTTGTAACACCCATATCATCAATATCAATCGAGCAGGACGTAGGGTTTTACCTCCATCAAGAGGGCCCGAACCTGGGTAAAACTTCGTGTCCCTTGCCTCCTGTTACCATCCGGCCTACACGCACAGTTCGGGACCCCCTACCCGAGATCCGCCGGTTTTGACACCGACATTGATGCTTTCATTGAGAGTTCCGCTGTGCCGTCACCACAAGGAAGGATGTCTCGTCCCGTCTTTAAAGACAGCACTATCGCTAAGGGAGCTCTGGCTATCGGCCAAACTCTCCGGCTAGGTGGTTTTCTTATGACCACCTGTTCGGCCGCTGCGCCGACGATGACTTCTTGGGTCATCGAAAGCAATCTTCACATCAACTCGGAACTCGCTGAATAGTTAGATCCAATGGAGCTCTCTTCCCTGAACGAGCTCTTGGATCGTATCGCCGCCCTGGGAGTCGCTATAGACTACAATCAGATTGGGCCTAAACCCGATCTAAGAGAAATTAACTCTCCCCAGGTCACCCACCACGTTGCAGTGGTGGAAGAACAATGCGGCAAAACTCCATCTTAAGGACTAGCTACGTCCGGATTCCTGATCCCCCCAACCCGGATACCCACGGAGGGGAGGACGTCACTCAAAGCTTGAACCCAGAATCAGGCAACGGGCTAGAATTACCAGAAAACGTTCAAGAATCCAAGCTTTTGAGTTCGGAAACTCCTTGGCCACTGAGCCTCAGATCAGGTGAGGATTCGGATTCAATACCACCCACCCACCCAAACATACGCGATCTATCCCAAATTAGGCAAGAGCCCGAAGAAACAGTACACCATTACTGGGCCAGATTCCTCCTGATCAAGAACAGGATAAAGGACTGCCGCGAGGAAGACGCAATTTCATTCTTCTTTAATAATTGCATGGACAAGGGAATCCTCAACGCCATAAGTCGTCGCGAAATTACACGCTTTGCCGACTTGGTGTCCATAGTGCGAAAGTACTGTGCGATGGAAAGCGCCTGGAAAACCGAAATAAAATTTTGGGATAATCCGGCCCTGAATACAAACCCAGTCCAAAATAAAAGGGTGCATTATCACAATACACCTGGGTTAACTACCAAAAAGCAAAAGCCCTCTACGGGGCAAGGAACCGTACTGGAGGGATGGCTCAACGAACCCTGCAAAATTCATAGTACAACGGATGCGATACCAACGCACAGCCTTAGAGCATGCTGGATACTACGGCGGGTAGCCAAAAGTGGTGAGGATCTACTCCTCCCAAAAACGAAAGAGCACCACCCCGAGGATAACAGTACGGTCTTAACGGTCTTTGAGACCTTTGCGTCAAATAAAAGACGGAAGCGAACACTCCGCAGCACGTCCGAAATCTGCCACATAGCAGAAACAAATCCTTGGAGCGACATGGCTATTACCTTCAATGCCAGTGATGAACCTAAATTCCGAACAGCCCGAGTACCAGCCGCACTGGTCCTCAGTCCAATTGTGGACGGCTTTTGACTCACCAAGGTACTCATGGACGGCGGCAGCGGATTAAACCTCATCTATGAGGAAACACTTCAAAAGATGGAAATAGACTGGAGCCGCATTAAGCAAAGCAGCACAACCTTTAGAGGAATCATCCCTAGTCGGGAAGCACGCTGCGCCGGAAAAATCACACTAGACGTGGTATTCGGCACGCCAGATAATTACAGGTCTGAAGAAATTACATTCCAAGTGGCCCCGTTCAGCAGCGGATACCATGCTCTATTAGGGCGGGAAGCGTTCACAATCTTCCAAGCCGTACCCCATTACGGGTACATGAAGCTCAAAATGCCCGGGCCCAATGGAATCATCACTCTTGTTAGTGATCCGGACATAGCACTCCGCGCCAAAAATAAGACAGCCGCACTGGCCCTTGAGGCACTATCCGAAGTCCTAGCGGCCAAAGAACTAACCGCGCTGCACTCCACGGTAAACAGGGACGACGTGATACTCAATAAAAGATCCAAGTCCACCTCCTTTAAACCGGCGGACGAAATAGTCAAATTCCAAGTCCATCCAACGGACCCTACAAAAACAGCTTCCATTGGGGCACAATTAAATCCTGATGTTGATGCCGCACTACGAGAGTTCCTACGCGAGAACTGGGATATTTTTGCTTGGCACCCTTCAGACATGCCAGGAATCCCACACAGGCTGGCTGAACACAGCCTAAATATCATAAAAGGGTTCAAGCCAGTCAAGCAGGCTCTTCGACGTTTCTCCGAGCCTAAAAGACAAGCCATGGGAGAGGAATTAGCCAAGCTCTCGGAGGCCGGATTCATCAGAGACATAAAACATCCGGACTGGCTAGCAAACTTGGTGATGGTACCAAAGAAGGACAAATCCTGGCGCTTGTGCGTCGATTTTAAGGACCTTAACAAGGCCTGCCCAAAGGATCCCTTCCCCCTCCCCCGCATCGATCAAATCGTCGATGCTACCGCAGGACACGATTCATTGTGTTTCCTCGACGCATACTTCGGTTACCACAAAATCAAAATGGCAGAGCCAGACCAAGTCGCAACGGCATTCATCACACCATACGGCCCATTCTGTCTCAACACAATGCCCTTCGGGCTAAAAAACGCTGGTGCAACATATCAGCGCATGATTCAGACATGCCTGGCAAACCAGATCGGCAAAACAGTGGAGGCATACGTGGATGACGTGGTCATTAAAACCAAGCATGTCGAAACTTTAGTAGACGACTTGAGGCTCACATTCGACAACCTCCGAACATATGACATCAAGCTCAATCCGGAAAAATGCGTCTTCGGCGTACCAGCAGGAAAGCTCCTGGGATTCATTGTCTCCAATAGAGGTATTGAAGCTAATCCGGCCAAAATCCGAGCGTTGTCACAGTTGGCTACCCCAACAGACCTCAAACAAATACAAAAACTAACCGGATGCGTGGCAGCTCTAAGCCGCTTTATCTCCCGCTTGGGAGAAAAGTCATTACCCCTTTATCGCCTCCTCCGGCGTACCGAACACTTCGAGTGGACGGACGCCGCCACGACCGGACTCAACGAAATAAAAGCCATGTTGGCAACAAACCCAGTCCTGGCCACGCCAAACATTGGCGAACCAATGCTATTATACATTGCGGCAACTCATCAAGTGGTAAGCGCAGTGCCTGTCGTCGAGCGAGAAGTGGACGGACAAAAATTTCCCATTCAAAAGTCGGGTTACTACGTGTCCACTATCCTTACTCCATGCAAATCGCGGTACCCGCATTATCAAAAGATAGCGCACGCGGTATTTATGGCATCCAGGAAGCTGCGACACTACTTTCAAGAGTGTTTGATAACGGTAGCCTCGGAAGTACCACTTAACGATATTATAAACAACCGCGACGCGATGGGTCGGATTGCCAAATGGGCCATTGAGCTCCTCCCGTTCGACATAACTTACAAGCCACGGCGAGCTATTAAATCGCAAGTTTTGGCTGACTTCGTCGCCGAATGGACGGAAGCCGAACTCCCTAAAGAGTACGACACATATTCAAACTGGATCATGCACTTTGACGGCTCCAAAATGTTGGCTGGTCTGGGGGTCGGCGTCGTTTTGACGTCCCCAACAGGAGACACAGTTCAATACGTACTGCAGATAATGTATACGGACTCGAACAATGCAGCCGAATACGAGGCCCTTCTACATGGTCTCCGGATGGCAGTATCCATGGGCATTGAACGCCTAGAGGTGCGCGGGGATTCAAACCTTGCAATATCCCAAATAAATGGAGACTTTGATGCCAAGGATCCAAAAATGGCCTCTTATCGCAATGCCGTCCTAAAAATGTCAGCGCGGTTCGAGGGGCTCTAATTTCACCATGTGGCTCGGGAAAACAATCAGGCGGCAGATATCCTTGCCCGCATTGGCGCAAAATGCGACGCGGTCCCTCCCAACATTTTTCTGGAAAGGCTTTTAAGCCATCCATAGCATGGGAAGGGGACACCGGTAACAACAGTCCGGACCCGGCCAAAATACCCGATACCGAACTCTCTGACACAATCGGAGGCTCCGCCACCGAAATAACACAATCAGCCCACGAAATAATGGCTATTATTGCCCCGTGGACAGAACCATTCCTGGCCTACTTAACTAGATAGGAACTCCCGGAGGACCAAAATGAGGCATGCTGCATAGTGCGGCGATCAAAGGCCTACAGGGTCCACGAGGGAGAATTTTACAAGAAAAGCGCTACCGGAGTCCTTCAACGGTGCATCTCCGAAGAGGAAGGACGGAACCTTTTGGCAAAAATTCATGCCGGACTCGGCGGTCATCACGCCGCAGCCTGGGCTCTTGTGAGCAAGGCCTTCCATATAGGATTCTATTGGCCAACGGCCCGGGCAGACGCACAGGACTTAGTCCAGCGTTGCGCCGGTTGCCAGCTCTTTGCAAATCAAAGCCATATGCCACCCACCGCCCTCCGAACAATCCCCATTACATGGCCCTTTGCGGTCTGGGGGCTTGACATGGTTGGACCCCTTAAAGGTGGAACCCACAAGAAAAAATACTTATTGGTCATGGTGGATAAATTCACCAAATGGATAGAGGCCAAACCGGTTAAAACAGCCGAATCCGGACCGGTGATAGATTTCATATCCGGGGTTGTACATCGCTACGGCGTCCCCCACAGCATCATCACTGATAACGGCACGAACTTCACGGCCGACGAGGTAAAACTCTGGTGCAGCAAAATGGGCATCAAGCTCGATTATGCTTCAGTCTACCATCCACAAACCAACGGTCAAGTCGAACGAGCAAATGGTCTTATAATGAGCGGCATTAAACCCAGACTAGTGCGCTCCTTAACAGAGTCTGACACGCACTGGGTAGAGGAGCTCGACTCCGTACTCTGGGGGCTGCGGACCATGCTGAATCGTAGTACCGGATACACACCATTTTTTATGGTGTACGGCGCAGAGGCAGTCCTGCCCTGTGACATAATCCATGACTCACCTCAAGTGCGCATGTATGAAGAAAGAGAAGCCGAGCTCGATCGGCAGGACAGTCTGGACACCTTGGAGGAAGAGCGCGACGTAGCCAAAGCCCGTTCCGCATTTTACTAGCAACAGGCCCGCAGATACCAAAGCAGAGAAGTACAAGCCAAAACTTATAACGTTGGCGAACTAGTTCTCCGGCTGCCGGATAAGAAAAAGAACAGCTAGAGCCCAAATGGGAAGGTCCCTTCGTCATCGACCAAGTTCTGACCGGCGGAGCTTACCGACTGCGGGATGCATCGACTAGTCGACTCGAGCTGAACCCATGGAACGCAGCCAGGCTCCGAAGATTCTACGCCTAGCACTGAACTTTATGTTAGTCCCTTCCCTTTGTCCATTTTCTGCATATGCGTCGTCTGTCTTGTTTCCCTTTCTCTCTTTTATTCCTCTAGGTCTTCAAGGGTCACCTTGTGCCTCACTTGTACACTACAGAGGTGCTAGCCGCACTATCTACACCTGGGGGCTTCTTTCACAGAAGCTTAAATTATCTACCTGGGCATCATGCCCAACACATGCGTTATACTTCCGCATGTACCTTTATTCACCATTATATGCATCGATATGACTTAAGTTCTGGCCAAGCTGGGTTGCCTGGCTCTTGTATTTATTCCCTACGTTCCCGTTAACTCGGCTAGGGCATAAGGGGAGCACCTCTGCGATTGTTACCGCCGGGTCAGCCGGACGTGTACCTCAGACTGGGTGAAGCCGAAAGCTAGAATTCTTAAGAGAATATTCGGTCGGTGAACAAAAGATGACTTTTATTTATTACCATATCTGCCCCCAGACGTTTTTACTGCGCTTCTTGTCGCAGTCCGGACATGCACTTTAGGGCATGTCTACCCAGGGAAAGGAACCCTTAACGGAACTATTCTCTCTGGAAGATGTTTCTTACTACCCATGTAATATAACATAACTAGTTGGGCACTTGTCTGATAAAGCACTAATGACCCCTACGCCTAGTCTCCACGCATGCCCCGGTTCTTATATAACCGAGAGGGTATTCGGATACACTCCAGACTGTCGGGTCCCGAGGTTGAAGCAAAAAGGTCCGCCACGACAAACGATCTATAATCTGGCTAGAAGGCATCATATATGTCACTTTACAATTACATAGTCAACTTGACTGGTTGAATTCCTCTTCAATGCCATCCAATAGGCTGTCTAGTCTACAGTCCTGTTGGGAATACTTTGCGGCCAATTCTACTTGGCCGTACACTAAACTTATAGGGATCTCCTTGCCATCAGGCCCCACGGGTCCGACTTCGGCCATGTGGTTCGGGTCAGCCTTCATGTATCGTGTCTTCACCATCGCCCAAGCTTCTCGGGCGCCCTGACGGCAGGCCGATATCTTCCATAATTGGAAGCGCCGCCGTGCTCCCTTCAGCTTTTCTGCAAGCTCCCCAAGGCCTTCGGGTAGGGAGACGGATGGCCACAAGGCCTGGGCAACGCCTCGCATCACCTGCCGAACTCGTTCGTGCAACTGTGCGAGCTCGGGAAGAAGATCACCCGTCGAACTAGGCATCTCCTCGGCAGGATGACCTGTTAACATACCTACAGACATAACTCTGTCAGTCAGCTTCCCCGCCGAACTCTTTTTAAGTTTGTTCAAGCACTTACTAAATATGCCGCGCCAAAGCCGTCGATTCTCCGTAACAGAGTTCGACAGTTGGACACGAACATCTTTCAGTTCCACGCCCAACTTGGTGTTGGCATCTTGGAGATCATTCTTCTCCTACCTCACCCTTGTAAGCACGTTCTCACCAGCTTTCAGCTGGCGTTTGAGCTGTTGCTTATCCAGATTCACTCCAGCGTCATCTGCAATTTTTTCGTCAGATTCGCATATAAAGCCGCACTCTAATATGATACTTATCATTTGACGGATATGTTACCAGCGGGGGTCTCTTTGGGCTCCCCTGCGGCGGACAGTGCGGCCTGAAGTTGGGCTTTGCACTCTTCCAGCTCCTGGGACAGTTGAGTATTCTTTTCTGTAAGAACCTACATAACAAATGATCCTTAAATCAGTTATCCTAACTGTTTCAAGTCTCAGGGGCTACTGATATATATAATCATCAAATTTTCTCACCCGTATGTCTTTTACATATTGCTCCGTGGCTCTGGCTAGACCATCTTGAGCGTCACGGAGGTGCGCGTCTCCCGAGTTGAAGGCATCCAATGCCTCTGGGGAGAAACAAGTGTCACGAAGAACAGTCCGGCGACGCCTGTGGTTCATGGCACTTTCCACCTCGGAATGGGTGGCGGACAGTCTACCCGTATCCTCTGTCGGAGGAGCACCCGGCGCACGCCTTGTACTCGTTCCCACCTCTGAGTCTGGCCTTGGAGCCCGGCTTGTGGAGGTGTGATTGGTAGCCTCTCCGGGTATAGTCCGGCGAGCGCTCTTTTTCCTGAAAAGAAGGCATGGGCGTTAGTATGCTTCTGAAAATTATGTCTTGCAATAAAACGGCGCGCCATACCGCTGCGCCGGTGCCTCAATCCGGACTGCTGATCTTTTTAGCCTGCCTGGCCTAGCGGCCCCTTGTTGGCTAGTTGCCACGGGCTCGGCCTTCTGCCCCAAGGACTTCCCCTACAAAACACGGCTGTTATACGGCAATAAAAAGAGCACAAGGACGGATCCCTTTTTAAGTGCTGGGATTTCGGTCTCAGTCACCTGTGAGGCTGGAATAGCCCAGGGTAATCGGCCGTAATGGCCACCAAGGTATTGTCATTACTCCCTTGGTAAAATACCCCGTCGATCAGCTCCATGGATATGTCCGGATCCTCCTGGGAGGCCGGGTCAAGGGACTGTCCAGGGTCCTCGGGCTGTGGGGGAGGGCTGTTTATCTCCTTTACTGCCTGGTGCAGCTCCTGCGATGAAATCGCTAGAATGAATACTTAAACTACGGGAATACAAAATAGATGAGCGAGAAAAATCTCCGCTTACCCAGCTCGGACGATTGTACATGGAGAATCCGCCATGCGGATTGACGCGGAGGAATTCCTCCTCTTCTCCCTTGTACAAAGTGGACAAGATCTTTATTAGATCGGCAGTCGATCCCGGCCCTTTGCGGCCGTGGCGGGTGGCGTCATCCTCCCTGTTGAAATCCCACATGGGGTGGCCTCTATAATGGAGCGGCTGCACCCCCCGCATAATGCATATAGCCATGACCTCGATCATGGTCAATCCGGATCGAGCTAAAGAGCTTATCCGGCTCATCAGATAAAGAATGTCCTGGTCGTCTTCCTCCAGGGGGCTCCGTGGACGCTAGCTCTGACGCTTCTTCAGAGGGGCATTGTCAAACTCTGGAAGGCCGATCCGAATAGGGTCCGGAAGGGGGACATATTATATATAAAACCATTCTGAAGGCCAGTCTTCGGACGTCTTCTTTGGGGTCCCGGATAGGTATCCGGTCCCGGCGATACGCCACACTTCGGCTCCGCCCACTTGATATATTGATCCCTTCTTAGAACGGGGCACCAGACAGAACAGCTTCTTCCACAGAGCGAAATGAGCCTCACAGCCCAAAACTAACTCGCAAAGGGCTACGAATCCCGCGATATGCAGCAGAGAAGCAGGCGTGAGGTTGTGCAGCTGGAGGCCATAGAACTCCAGAAGCCCTCGGAGAAACGGATGGATTGGGAATCCGAGCCCTCTTACCAGATAAGGGACAAGGCACACCCTCTCTTCCTTGGAGGGATTGGGATGGCTCTCCGCTTGCTCTCCGCCATTATAGGTGGCAATCCCGGCTCGAACTGGGACCAGGTACGCTGGGGGAAGAAATCCCTTGGACTGAAGCATCACCAATTTGCTATGTGGGATGGAACATCTCTCCCAATCTCCAGGCTTGGAGCTAGGGGTGCGAGAGGAGGAGCTGCGTCGACTGGCCATGGTGGAATGGATCTCTGTCGGGTACGCTCTGATGAAGACTCAGCAAGGGAGGATGATGTGATTTGGATCTGAATCCTCGTATTTTTAAATAGGCGGCCCATTTGTATAGCTAGGGGGTAAATGTGAAAAACACTCTGGCTCTTCACATTCGCTCGACACATGGAAAGTGGCCATTATTGGACGCGGAAGCCAAGAAATACAAACCATCACGAGGAACCAGACATTATTTCGACAGGTACACATAATTTGGAGAAGGAACCCGCCTTGCAATGCCGAAGACAACTGCGCGCCGGACTCATCATCATTGAAGCCTGGTTCAGGGGCTATTGTGGGAGTCCTGGATTAGGGAGTCTCCGGATAGCCGGACTATCTCCATTGGCCGGACTGTTAGACTATGAAGATACAAGATTGAAGACTTCGTCTCGTGTCTGGATGGGACTCTACTTGGCGTGGAAGGCAAGCTAGGCAATACGTATATGGATATCTCCTCCTTTGTAACCGACCTTGTGTAACCCTAGCCCTCTCCGGTGTCTATATAAACCGGAGGGTTTTTAGTCCGTAGGACAACAATCACAACATACAATCATACCATAGGCTAGCTTCTAGGGTTTAGCCTCTCTAATCTCGTGGTAGATCTACTCTTGTAACACCCATATCATCAATATCAATCGAGCAGGACGTAGGGTTTTACCTCCATCAAGAGGGCCCGAACCTGGGTAAAACTTCGTGTCCCTTGCCTCCTGTTACCATCCGGCCTAGACGCACAGTTCGGGACCCCCTACCCGAGATCCACCGGTTTTGACACCGACAACCACACTTTGTGTGGTTTTATTCAAAAGGAATGTTGTATGCGAAATAAACATGAAGAGAGGGCTTTTTAGATCAATGGGGTACGTGATGTAACATGTGTGAATGTGTAGTTGATGTATTTGGCAGGGCCTAGAGAAGTATGTGTGGGTATTACGTATTCGAGAGAGGCATGGATAGAGGGGCTGGTGGGGGAGGGGGAGTGGGAGAGATAGCACGAGAAATGAGAGAGGTCTAGAGAGAGAGACAAATATGATGTCACAATGAGAGATGCCCTTGAGTGTGTATATGCAAGGGGGAGGGGATAGAGGCATGAGGAGAAATTTCTTTGTCTGGTGTCTGTGTTGGTATGTGTGGGTGTGAGAAGATAACGAGACCTGGGGGCAGAGCGTGTGTCACCGCGTGAGCTCCGGTGGGCCGAGGTGAGGCTCTTGGTTCAGTTCCGTCCTGTGCCACATTGGTCGGCCCGTGACGCATTTAGGGAGATCCATGGAGTACTAGTCATACAAGACAAAGATAGCAGAGTCGTGAAGGACTCAATGTCCATTGACAAAGCCGGCTAGAATTTGTAACCCTAGGTCCTCGGACTCAGGTAACCCCTTATCTCTAATATTACTATTCATCCAACCTAACTTTAAGGGGCATCCTACAGAATGCTCTGCTAGAATCATACTTGTCAAATAGGAAGAGAGGTGGAGACAATGCGTGAGAGACAGGCCTAAAGATAATGTGCGTGCGGGAGACACGTAGGCAGGTCTATGTATATAGAAAGGGTCGATGGGGATTGTGTGTTTGTATGCTTGTGAGAGGAAGAGTGCTTGTGATAGAGGTTAGTGAAATCATTGAAATGGTTACGAGAGGGAGGGAGGGTTATATCGAGAGCATGTCTGCGAGAAAGACACCTCGGGAGAGATTGTGTGAGCATTGTGTGAGGGACCACCGATGGAGTGTGAAACTACACGTAAAAGACTGATGTACATATTGATTAAAAATATAAATTGTATCCAAATATTAGGATGGGGTCATGATATTTAACATTCGCGTAAAGAACGGTCATTGATCCATTAGACATCTATATTCTATCAAATTTGAGCATGTCTATATGTTATTATTTGACATAATTGATCCACATAGTTAGTATTTTGAACTCTAGACAATGCATCGCTTTAGAAATCGAATATAAACGTGAGTATAGTTCATGTTGTGTGTGTAAAGCACATTGTACATACAAAGTTACACAATGAACATTATAAATAGCTAGATATAAACTAGCATACATTTGAATTCAACTTGAGGTTGTTCAAAAAATTCCAATTCAACATGAAGTCCATTCAATTATTTGAATTCGATATCATGGCATTTGTAAATCATACCTAAATTATGGGGGGACCAACCTTTTCTCTGCTTTTGTACATAATAGCATATATAGCTGTGTACAAAATAGATTGAAATTTACCTCTCCATTCCAAAATAATCGTAGTTATAGGATTTTCAAGTGTTAAAATTTAAAAAGAAGCGCATAATTTAATGAGGTTTTCAAACATACAAGGTCAAATTTAACGTTGTCTATTTAGGTCAATCCTCAAAGTTCAAGAGTACTCTAAACGAGAATGCTTCTGTTTCAAAATTTTGAATGAAGCGCCAAAAGAGCCTCTACTCTCCCGAAACCGCGTGAGACCAATGTTTGGTAGAAGTAAATTACTTTTCTAACTCCGACCCATGAAACCTACCGGCCCGACGTCCAAAGGTCTAAACCGGGGTAGGTTTGTAGCTTCATCTAGACGCCACACAACCGCCTCCGAAAAACATTCATACACAATGGCCGCCTAAGCACACATGCGCGCGCCTGAAATCGCCCACGCCCACTACTTTGGACACCTGGGATTACCATCCTACCCCCGACCAGCAGTAGGTCTGAAATTTAAGAGGGGGGAAAGTTTGTACTTTCCCCAAATTTCAAATAAGCACACCCCATCTGTTCAAAAAAACCAAAAACAAGCGTGTCCCAGACCGAAACATGGTTCTCCCTTAGCTCCCCTCGGTCCGATTCCCCATTCATACTCTGTGGGTGCCAAAACTACCTCTCCACCAGCCGTGAAACCCCAGCATCCTCCGTCTGCCACCCCATCCCACCCATCAACCGCCCTCCTCCTCCATCACGCTGGAGCCGATACCCCGATGTGGTCGTCCACTGCAACCGCAACTGCATCGCCCTCCATGGCTAGTAGTTGAAGCCGAGGCCAAGCTGTCTGTACCCGAGCTAGTTCAACCACGCCGTCCTGCGCCTCACTGCTGCCGCTCCAACTTCGCCACCGTCCACCGCAATAGAGCTGTTCCTGCTACGCCGTCCTTCGCTGCCTCGGATCTGCTTCCCCTCCACCGACAGAGGGACACCGCAACACAGTCAAAAATTTGGCCATGGGTTCGTCCAAGGCTCCACCCTCCTCCAAAACATCGGTTCCCGGGTAAAAACAAGAAAATCGCCACGACATCTGGAGGACACAACACTGGCAACCGGAAATGGTACTCCTCTTCCCTTATTCGTGCAAATCTTACGTGTCTGCTTGCACGGTATTCATCCCATAGAAGATACTAGTTGACCGCTTCTTCCTAATACTAGATGTTCCTAGTAACTCGCGATGCACAAGGTTTCTCCTCATCTACTATTTCACCTTAGCTAGAGGTCCATCGCGCCCTGGATTTCAATTCCTGGTCAGTTGATTCCCAATTAAGGGAAACATTCCTCGGCGTAACAGCCACTAGTCCGCCTATTATGCCAGGGAAGTAGCGCCTCAATGTTGATCTTAGGGGTGTGGGGGCCTAGGAGCTGCTGGCGCCCGATCTGGTGGTCGGCCAGGATTAAAGGGATGGCCGGGGGTGCTGCCAAGCACGGAGGTGGTGTGAGGTCGAGGGGAGGGCGGGGCGGTGGAGGCAGGGGTCTCGGCCGGTGGTCACTGGCGGTTCGAGAAAGATCATCAACAGTAACTGGCGGGAGGTAGACGGAGGCCATCTGCCCATTCCTTATAGATCAGACGGTTCATAAAAAAAATTGACTGACCTATTTATTTTCAGTTGACTGTTATTTTGATAGGACCACATGTGGTGGTGTGCTGGAGGAGTACTTGCATTTCCCAGCCATCCCTGTTCTTAGATATTACAAAATCATACGGAGTAGAATCTGATTTTGTTTGCCATGCAATGTTGTAGAGCTATCATATGTCTCCTGTCATTTATTTTTCAGCCACCTGCCATCTGCTACTTTTACAGTGCACTAGTTCTGCACACACTTCACCCATACTCTCACTATTGTTTTTTATGCATCGGTATTTTAGACTCTACCAACCGGTTGATAGAAGCGCAAAATAAAAGAGAGAAGTAACTCCAGATTTCTTCAGGCTTAGGCAAGGCATGTTTCAGCCTTATAAAGGGTGCAGTCTCAGCAGATGGAGACGGTAAATGTAGCTCTGGAGTTGATGACCTCACTCGCCATGAACCACCATCCTAGGTGCTTGCTTTAACTTCGCGGTGTCATATGCGGTTGCATGTTGCATATGGTGTCTAGCTTGTATTTGAAAGGCTGAAGTCAAGATAAGGAAATATATTTTTTACATGAACCACCATCCCGGGAGCACCGGAGGACAAATAGCTAGCCAGGGCACTGGCCGAGCCAGTGACAAGCCCAGCACAGACATGCATCACATGGAAGCCAACTAAAAATCCACGTTGGTGGCGAAGCAGCCTGCCTCCCACCAGGCTCTTAGGTCCTCGATGATCATGCTCACCACTCTAGCCAGATCTAGCTTGTATTGCTTCCAATTTGGTTAAATTGCATCTGCTTAGCTTACACATTACAGCTTTGAATATGACATGCCTTCCTGTTTTTGGTACATACTAGTACATCTGTCTATTAACCATGTTCTTACATCAAAATAATGTTCTTGTGTATCCCTCATCAATCACTTATGATGAGATAGTCACCCTAGTGGGTTACTGTGAGAAAATACACTCTTTTAAAGAATGCAACGTTAGCCTCCCCACATGATTCTCAAGAAACAGCTAGGCTAGATGAATATAGTGAACATAGCTCTATAGTTGATGACCGCATTTCCCCTACACCAACATCGCAGGTGCTTGCTCTAACTTGGCAGCGTGATATGTGGTTGCATGTTGCACATGGTGTCTAGATTGTAATTCTTCCAATCTGGTTAAATTGCATGTGTTATTCTGCTCAGTTTATACATTATACCTGCTAATGTAACATGCCTTCCTATTTTTAGTACATAGTACATCTGTCTATTAAGCATGTCCTTACATAAAACTATTGTTTTTTTGGTATCCCGCATTAATCAATATGACGATACACCTTTAGTATATGCGGTGTGATATTAGTTGCATCTTTCATATGCTTTATAGCATATGCTGCTTCTAATTTGCTGAAACGCCATTTAAGATGGGACGCTTTTAACTTGGCAGAGTCATATTGGTTGCATCTTTCATGTGATGTCTAGCTTGCATTGCTTCTTATTTGTTGAAATGGCTTCTGCTTAGTTTACACAAACAGTTGTGAATATGCCATGCCGTCCTGTTTTTCATACATATTCCATCCCGGTATCATGTGTTTGCCTTACATCAAAGTAGTGATTGTCAGTATCATGCACGAATGAGTTCTGAAGAGTGAATTTTATTGCTTTTTCTTGTCGGTTTACTTGACAATTCAAAATCAATAGAGTGGAAGGAAATTAGCAAGGCAGTGGATAAAGTTGTTCCTTCCAAATGGAGGGCCTCTACAGATTCTACTTCGCCCCCCCCCAGATTATTTGCAAGACAACACATGCATAGACACTCAACGTAGCTGTGTTGATGATGAGCACATCTCCCCTAGTGCACCATCACAGGTGCTCCCTCTAACCTGGCACTATTATATGTGGTTGCATGTTATGTATGATGTCTAGCTTGTATGGCTTCTAATTTTGTTGAATTCCATCTGCTTACTTTACACATTATACTTGTGAATAAGACACGTGTTCCTGTTTCTAGCACATACAATATCTGTCTATCACGCCATGTTCTTACATCAAAGTACTACTATTGTGTAACCTGCAACAATCGCTTATCATAAGACATGTTTGACTTGGGAGTGTGATATAGGTTACATCTCACATTCTTTTCTAGCTTGTACTACTTCTAATTTGTTGAAATGGCACTTATGACGAGACAGTTTTAACTTGGTAGAGTGATATTCGTTGCATATTTCATATGGTGTCTAGCTTTAATTGCTTATAATTTGTTGAAATGCCTTCTGCTTAGTTTACACATCATAGCTATGAATATGCAATGCTGCCCTTTTTTCTTACACATTCAATCATCCTATCATGCGGTCGCCTTAAATTAAAGTAGTTCTCGTCAGCATCCTGCATCAATGAGTTCTGAAAAGTGAATTTATATTCATTTTTCTTGTGGGTTTGACTTGACAAGGCAATGCAATTAAGAAATAGGAAGGAAAAAAATAAGGCAGGGACTGATGGCGGTCTTCCGACGAAACCGGCATCCCAGTTTCTTTTCTCTAGCTTGGTAGTGTGATGTTGTCTTGCATGTTGCATATGGTGTCTAGCTTGCATTGCTTCTTATTTGTTGAAATGGCTTCTTCTTAGTTTACACATCATCGTTCTAATTATCTCATGACGTCCAGTTTTTCGTACATATTACATCCTCCTATCATGTGGTTGTCTAACATCAAAGTCTGGTTCATCTGTATCATGCATCAATTTGTTCTAAAAGAACTAAATTTTTACTGCTTTTTCTTGTCGGCTTGACTTAACATGGCACAGAGAAAGAGGAGGAACACAGAATGACAGGGGATGGTGTTAGTACTAAGGACGCACGGAAACAGAAGCGGAACAATTATGCAGATTCTTCTGGTACTGATGGTGCAATAGAAGGTCAAAGTCCAGCAGAAAATTGTACAAATGGGGTATCCCAACGAGCTGCAAAAGAAGCCAAATAGAAACTAATAGCTGCCACCAAACAAGTAGAGACAACCCTAGTTGTTGCAACACCTTCCACGGTACCACCAGCTGCACGAGTTACTTGTTTGTCAACTCAGCTAGCAGCACGTTCCCAAGCTCCCTTGCCACCTGACACTACTTCCGAAGTACTCTTGACACAAGACGAGTTGGCAAGATCATATGAACCTTGTGAGCTTCAACAGAAAGAAGGTAGTTGCTGGATTCATGTTATAGTTGCATGCTTCTTTATATGTAGTCTCATAGTTTGATGTACACTAACACTTCCTATGTTCATTATTAGACTAGCACCTTGGCGCAAGAGGAAACAAACATCAGGGATAATGCTCGATAGGTTAACTAAATCTAGAGGAGGAAGAATGGAAATCCGTTTTGAGGCAGGTTTGAAAAGGCCACGTGATGCTACAGAGTCAGCCAAGTTAGTATCAGAGGCAGCGGTTGCTGTTAGGTGTCATGCACGTATCCTCACAACATGGATTCAGTATAGTAATGACAAAGACGAAACCCAGTTCAACACCTTCCTCGACCATTTATCTGTAAGTATGGTTATGTATGGAAACTGGTAATATCGTCTTGCTCTGTCCCATACTTTCTAGGTTGCTGATAATGAGACTCCCATAATTTTCAACACATGAGGTTTAAGTTGGATAGCCAAGATGATGCAACCGGACAATCTTGCACCCATGTTTTCAAGTATGCTCTACGAGAGTATCGGTATAACTTGAGGAAAACTCACTTTGAAGGCAAGGCTAATAGTGAACTTGCCCAAACATCTCTAGTGGAAAATATATCGGATGAAGACTGGAGAGGCCTCGTTAAAAATACTAGTCTGATCCAAAGTATCAGGTACGTTATATGTATGTGATCAGATCACATGTTGAACTCCTATTTACGCATGTGCCTCAGCAATCTATCTTCCTGTAGGTGAACTGTTCAAAGAATAAGGCCAACCGTACGAAAGTGAAATTCCAACAGACGACAAGATCTCTTAGCTATATTGCACACTGTGAGGCTCTTGTAATTAGCTGTTGTTTCACTCTTTTCATTGTGTCATATTATCAGATCTATATTGACTCAGTTTCAGGCTTAGGTCTAGACTTGGGCTTCTTCCCTTGAGCGGAAACTTGCTTGCTATTCTTCTTGAAGTTCCCCTTCTTCCCTTTGCCCTTTTTCTTGAAACTAGTGGTCTTGTTAACCATCAGCGCTTGATGCTCCTTCTTGATTTCTACCTCTGCAGCCTTTAGCAATGCGAAGAGCTCGGGAATTGTCTTCTCCATCCCTTGCATATTATAGTTCATCATGAAGCCTTTATAGCTTGGTGGCAGTGATTGAAGAACTTTGTCAATGACACTATCATCAGGAAGATTAACTCCCAGCTGAGTCAAGTGGTTATGGTACCCAGACATTTTGAGTATGTGTTCACTGACAGAACTATTGTCCTCCATTTTGCAGCTATAGAACTTATTGGAGACTTCATATCTCTCAACTCGAGCATTTGCTTGAAATATTAACTTCAACTCCTGGAACATCTCATATGCTCCATGATGTTCAAAACGTCTTTGAAGTCCCGATTCTAAGCCGTAAAGCATGGCACACTGAACTATTGAGTAGTCATCGGCTTTAGTCTGCCAGACGTTCATAATGTCCGGAGTTGCTCATGCAGCGGGTCTTGCACCTAGCGGTGCTTCTAGGATGAAATTCTTCTATGCAGCAATGAGGATAATCCTCAAGTTACGGACCGAGTCAGTGTAATTGCAACCATCATCTTTCAACTTGGCTTTCTCTAGGAACGCATTTAGATTCAAGGGAACGGTAGCACGGGCCATTGATCTACAACAACATAGATATGAGAAAACTAGCAACACTAAGTTCATGATAAATTAAAGTTCAATTAATCATATTACTTAAGAACTCCCACTTAGATAGACATCCCTCTAGTCATCTAAATGACCACGTGATCCATATCAACTAAACCATGTCCGATCATCACGTGAGATGGAGTAGTTTTCGATGGTGAACATCTCTATGTTGATCATATCTACTATATGATTCACATTCGAACTTTCGGTCTCAGTGTTCCCAGGCCATATCTGCATATGCTAGGCTCGTCAAGTTTAACCCAAGTATTCTGCACATGCAAAACTGGCTTGCACCTGTTGTATGTGAACGTAGAGTTTATCACACCCGATCATCATGTGGTGTCTTGGCACGACGAACTGTAGCAACGGTGCATACTCAGGGAGAATACTTAAACCTTGAAATTTAGTGAGGGTTCATCTTATAATGCTACCGCCGTACTAAGCAAAATAAGATGTATAAAAAAATAAACATCACATGCAATCAAAATATGTGACATGATATGGCCATCATCATCTTGTGCCTTTGATCTCCATCTCCAAAGCACCGTCATGATCTCCATCGTCACCGGCTTGACACCTTGATCTCCATCGTAGCATCGTTGTCGTCTCGCCAACTATTTCTTCTACGACTATCGCTACCGCTTAGTAATAAAGTAAAGCAATTACATGGCGATTGCATTTCATACAATAAAGCGACAACCATAAGGCTCCTGCCAGTTGCCAATAACTTATACAAAATATGATCATCTCATACAACAATTTATATCTCATCACGTCTTGACCATATCACATCACAACATGCCCTGCAAAAACAAGTTAGACGTACTCTACTTTGTTGTTGCAAATTTTACGTGGCTGCTACGGGCTTCTAGCAAGAACCAATTTTACCTACGCATAAAACCACAACGATTTTTCATCAAGTGTGCTATTTTAACCTTCAACAAGGACCGGTCGTAGTCAAATTCGATTCAACTAAAGTTGGAGAAATAGACACCCGCCAGCCACATGTGTGCAAAGCACGTCGGTAGAACCGGTCTCATGAACATGCTCATGTAATGTTGGTCCGGGATGCTTCATCCAACAATACCGCCAAATCAAAATAAGACATTGGTGGTAAGCAGTATGACTATTATCTCCCACAACTCATTGTGTTCTACTCGTGCATATCATCTACGCATAGACCTGGCTCGGATGCCACTGTTGGGAAACATATCATGCAATTTCAAAAAAATTCCTACGCTCACCCAAGATCTATCTGGGAGATGCATAAAAACGAGAGGGGGAGAGTGTGTCCACTTACCCTCGTAGACCGAAAGTAGAAGCGTTAGGTTAACACGGTTGATGTAGTCGAACATCTTCACGATCCCACTGATCTTAGTACCGAACGTACGTCACCTCCGTGTTCAGCACACGTTCAGCTTGATGATGTCTCCCGAACTATTGATCTAGCAGAGGGTCGAGGGAGAGTTCCGTCAGCACGAAGGCGTGGTGATGGTGATGGTGATGTGATCCGCACAGGGCTTCGCCTAAGCACTACAATGCTATGACCGGAGGAGTAAAGTGTGGAGGGGGGCACCGCACATGGCTAAGAGAACAATTGATGTGCCTTTGGGGTGCCCCCCGCCCCCGTATATAAAGGAGGGGAGGAGGAGGCCGGCGGCCAGGAGGGGCGCGCCATGGGGGGTAGTCCTACTAGGACTCCACTCCTAGTAGGATTCCCCCCTTCCTTTCTTCCACCGGAGGGAAAAGGAAGGAGAGGGATACAGAAAGGGAAAGGGGGGCCGTGTCCCCTCCTCCTTGTCCTATTCGGACTCCCTAGGAGGGGGCGCATGCCACCCCCCACCCCGCGGGCTTCTCTCCCTCTCCCTTAGGCCCATGTAAGCCCAAGACTTCCCCGGTGGGTTCTGGTAACCCCTCGATACTCCGGAAAAATACCCGAATCACTCGGAACCATTCCGATGCCCGAATACTACCTTCCAATATATGAATCTTTACATCTCGTCCATTTTGAGACTCCTCGTGATGTCCGTGAACTCATCTGGGACTCTGAACAGACTTTGGTCACCAAAACACAAAACTCATAATACAAATCGTCATCGAACATTAAGCGTGCGGACCCTACGGGTTTGAGAGCTATGTAGACATGACTGAGACACATCTCTGGTCAATAACCAATAGCGGAACCTGGATGCTCATATTGGTTCCTACATATTCTACAAAGATCTTATCGGTCAAACCACAATAACAACATACGTTACTCCCTTGGTCATCGGTATGTTACTTGCCTGAGATTCGATCGTCGGTATCATCATACCTAGTTCAATATCGTTACCGGCAAGTCTCTTTACTCGTTCCGTAATGCATCATCCTATAACTAACTAATTAGTCACATTGCTTGTAAGGCTCATAGTGATGTGCATTACCGAGAGGGCCCAGAGATACCTCTCCAATACTCGGAGTGACAAATCCTAATCTCGATCTATGCCAACCGAACAAACACCTTCGTAGACACCTGTAGAGCATCTTTATAATTACCTAGTTACATTGTGACATTTGATAGCACACAAGGTGTTCCTCTGGTATTCGGGAGTTGCATAATCTCCTAGTCAGAGGAATATGTATAAGGCATGAAGAAATTAATAGCAATACAACTTAACGATCATTATGCTAAGCTAACGGATGGGTCTTGTCCTTCAAATCATTCTCTAATTATGTGATCCCATTCACCAAATGACAACACATGTCTATGATCAGGAAACTTAACCATCTTTGATTAACGAGCTAGTCAAGTAGAGGCATACTAGGGACACTCTGTTTGTCTATGTATTCACACATGTACTAAGTTCCCGGTTAATACACTTCTAGCATGAATAATAAACATTTATCATAATATAAGGAAATATAAATAACAACTTTATTATTGCCTCTAGGGAATATTTCCTTCAATGACTACACCAGTCAAAGCCGCTGTTGTAAGTCCTTAATCCTCATGCCTTTTAACTAATACTTACTCTGACTCATGCTTTGAACTGCATGTTTTGCAACCAATGTCTATTACTCTTTTCAATTTTATACACAATTGTCTTAGCATATCATTGCACCTTACAAGGTTTAAAAGAGAGGAGTGATGTTCCTTTGATCTTGATTTGTAATCTAGTTTTGTGCTGGACTTGCCCACACAACGTTACAATTGCCCGTTTGTCTGTTCTAAGTTGTTGTGTGATATGAATGATGTCATACTATGTTTGTCGTATTATAAACTTTGTCTCTTTATCCTTAGTTGTCAATACAATGTGAAGAAATAGACAATACATTAGGCATGGTACATGTTCATATGTTTGGAACCTGATTTTATTATGTACTTTGCAGTAACATACAACTAATATTTTACACGGGTTCACCAAAATAAGTTATGTATATAGACCAAAGCTATTTTGTTTGGTTTTCCTACCTCCTTAATATCTTCTGTTTTGGTACTACTAATGTAAAAACTCAACTTTTCAGCAAGCTATGGAAAAAATGGTGGAACCACCACCTTCTGAAGGTGACGAGGCAACTATAACCGCAACGTCACCTCTTGCTGCAATGAGTCAGCACCTTTCCACTGACAGTGCCAAAAGCACGTTCCTGCGTAATACTGGTTGGTTGTTAAGGCAATCTCGTCCAAACTGCCTCATGATCAAGATATGCAAGCTCAAAACAATGTTATATCTGCGCTCCAAACACAAGTCCATTCCCTAACAAAGACCCTTTGTGAAACAAGGACAACCATTGTTCAATGTCGTCAAGATATGCATGGTTTTGAAACTAGACTATCATACATTTGCTATGTTGTTCAGGAGCCTAGAAGAAATGAAGGCAAAGGTTATGGTGCTCCATCAGACAATACAGCATGAAAACGTAACAGTCAGGTCAAATGAACTGAGCTTATGAACTTCTGGTGGTGCATTTATCTGCCAGACTATTAACTTTTATGCCAATCTTCCTTTTGTTTTATGGTTGTAATTTGTTTTGTTGCGATACAAAATTTGTTCTTAATGTGCAGCCATTGGCTGAAGAAAACAGCAAGCCATTTTTGTATAGTGTAGGGTGTTCCCTATATTCGCACTGGTGGTGAACTTTGATGCCCAGTGGATGTAATCTGTGCAATCGCCTTAATAGCCTAGCGTTAGTTTCGGGCTTATTTATTTCCTAGTCTTCTTTTCCCTGGTTTGCTAGTGGCTGCAACAACCATGGGCCATATACGGACCATGGTAACCTTGACCCTGCTACAGGCCGTAGGATCCATGGGCCTCCTACACGCTGTCGGATAAATGGGCCTCCAACGGGTCATAGAATCGGTGGGCCCCAGGCCATTGGATAAATGGGTCCACGTGGGCCGTAAATCGGCGGAATTGGTGTCGGTCTAGCATGGTAACGGGTCATTAACAGGTCGAAAGATAGAAAGGCTTAATTCTATCACAGGCATAATGGGTCGTTAATGGGCCAGAATATAGGACGGACTGGAAGCGTCGCAACAGGTTTACAGGCCACAAACGAGCCGATTCTAGCCACGGGCCGAATTTGGCCCATTAGGGAGCAGGCCAGTAACGGGTCGGAAGTAATCGAGGGCCGGAAAGGAGCCCAAGAACATATGGTTCGTCAGTAGGCCGAAAGCTAAAACGGGCTGGAAACGGCCCATGTGAATCATGGGCCGTTAATGGGTACAAAGAAATTTACTGTTCATTATGGGCTAGAGTCACCGTGGGCCACTAAAGGGCCTTAAGATACGAAAGGCCTCATATGTGCTGAAAGACATCACGGGCCATACATGGACCGTAAGTGAAACAGTATTGTCGGATTTCGGGTTCCGGCAGACCCTTGAGGTTCGGACACTCGGGTGCGCACGGAGATCTCTCTCCTACCGATCTACGTCCAATCTCGTCGCGTGATCTAAGATGGAAACAATGAACAACACAAGGGACACGAGGTTTATACTGGTTCGGGCCACCGTTGTGGTGTAATACCCTACTCCAGTGTGTGGTGTGGTGGATTGCCTCGGGGGCTGATGATGAACAGTACAAGGGAAGAACAGCCTCGCGAGAGGTGTTCTTGAGCTAGTGTGGTGAACTGCTAGGGTGACTTCAGTCGCCTCTCTCTCTCTACTGGGGTTCTACCAGATCTCTAGCCATCTACCTCCTAGATTGCTCTCTGGATCCTTCTATATTGTTCTCTCTCTCCCTACTCTGTGGTGGCTAGCTCTATTTATAGAGGCCCTGGGCCTCTTCCCAAAATAATGAGCGGGAAGGGCGCCAACAATTGGCCATTTTGAAGGGGAACATCTAGTACAAGTTATCCTGACCAAAGGTGGTCTTCGGCTGCCAAAAGTACTGGTGATGACGCCGTCTTGGGCTCCATGGTGATCTCCGTCCTGCCGCTCTGCTGGTCTTGGTCTTGTTGCACCGGAATGGTAACCTTTGCCTGATGCCTTGGCCTGTGCTTGCCCCCTTTGCACCAAAGGGGAAACAAGGACACTGCGCAGGCCGGCGCCCGCCTGGTCTCGAACGTCATGGCTTGCATCATGGGTTCCTCGCGAGGTACCCCCGCCTTGATCTCTCCGCCTCCTCGCGAGCCCGCCTGATGAGGCTGCCTCTGAGGAAGCTCTCTGTCGTCCGCCCCGGGAGGCTTGGCCCCTCGCGAGGGTCTTGAGCTTTTGCTGATGAAGATGGGCCGCGCTGGGCCCCCACTTGAGCCACGCCGCAGGCAGGCAAGTCTGGGGACCCCCGTTCCCAGAACACCGACAGTAGCCCCCGGACCCAAGGCGCGCCCGAGCTTGGCCTAGCAGGAAAGCGAAGGGGCAAGCGTGAAGCGCCGCAGGCCCTAACACCCTGCGGCCTTGGGCGCCGTGTGGCGATTGATTGGACATGGGCGACTGCGCTTCCCCACGATGCCTCAGTGACTGCACAACTTGACAAGTCCCTGCATGCAGAGAAACTGGTCATGATTACCTGCGATCGTGGTGCTCGGCGGTTGGCCTCCTCCGGCTATAAGTATGGGGCTAGGTGAGCCCCTTCAGTCCATCCCTTCCTGATGCTCCTTTCCTTCTTCTTCCTCGTTCTTGCTCCTCCTTACACCAATGGCACCAATCCGCCGGTTTTTTGCAGAAGAGAAGGGAAAGGCCCCCTGAGAGGGTCCTGGCCCACTTCCGCTGAAGAAGCGGCCGGTCCTCTACCACCGAGATGAGGGTGCTCAGCAAGAGGCACCGAGGCCCTGGTACGAGCGGCCGCCGCCTGGGTTTCCGCTACCCTTGCACGCCCGCGTCATAGGTCCTGGGGGAGAAGGCGTCGAGCAACATCGACGATGCCGCTGTCGATGCCGGCGAGTCACGGTGGTGCGCGTCGTTCCTCCTGGAGTCCACGCCGAGCGGTCCTCTCGCGAGCTCGTGCTCCACGCCGCCATGCCTCCGAGCTCTTGGATTCGCCTTCCTCCTTCCTTCGCCTTCGAGATGCCGCCAAGCGGGGCTCTAGAGCTCTGGCTGCAGCATGCTGACTGTAGTACCCTTGCGACCGGAGCGGAGGTCACGGTCGTCGCTCCGGGCAAGGTCTTCATGACCCGGGGCTGGGGCAAAATCACCCGAGTCTGCCGGACGGTAGGTGCCCTCGTGATTCATCTTGAATACGACGGCGCCTCCCTGATGTTCTTCAAGGTCTTCGATGCTGAAGGGCGCCGGCTGGAATGCTGCCCCAGGGAGAGCGGCAAGGGCTACGAACTGGCGAGGACCTGGCCTGCCCATCGGCCCTCCAACAGCTCCTCAGGCAGCAGTGGAGGAGCTGGGGAATTCACTGGCTCCCCCGAGCTCCTCGCGACTCCGGAGACGAGCGACGACAGCTACGAGCCCCCGAGCTCGCGCCGTGCTCGAAGCGGGGCAGCTGCGTCCAGCCGCCAACGCCACTGATCTGGATGGGGTTGGCGTCGACGTTGGGCAGCCCATTGTTGATGGTGGCGTCCCTTGCGGCGGTGCGGGCGATTAGCGTTCCTTATGATTAGTACTCTTGTTCCCTGCGAGGAATCGAAGCAACACCCCGCGGGGGTATGTAAGGCGTCTGCCATGTCTTTTATGAATATTATATCCTTAATATGAATCAATGTGAGGGGCTTGTCCTGTCTCGGCTCGGCTCCCCCTTCCTATCCTCACGAGGACTTGGCGCTCTACGCTGACAGGTCCCAGTCCCCAGGCAGGCTTGAGCCGTCGCTGGTATGCCAGGTCGCGATGCCGTGGTCAAGGCCAGGAGGTGAGCGGCCCGAGGTCCGGTAAGAGCCCCCGAGTCACGATGCTCGGGAGGTCCCCTTTAGAGCTCAAGCAGCCCTCGCTGGGCGAGATAGGAAGGCAACATCGCCGTGACAGAGCCGCACTGGGCGAGGGTTTTTGCGCTGCGTTGGTTCAACTCCTGTAAGGGCGTGACTTATCTCTTGAGTCTGGTGTAGTTCCTCAACGAAGCACCTGGCCCGAGCGGTGGCAGCTGAGGCGCTGCTGGGTTAGGTCCTCGCGAGCTTCTTCCCACTCCCCCGCACTTTCCTTAATGCTCTACGTCCTCAGGTCCCGGCCCTCAAGCGAGCTCAGCCGCCGCTGGTATGACAGGTCGCGATGCCGTGGGTCAAGGCTAGGGGGTGAGGGCTGGAGAGCCGGTAGGAGCCCATGAGCGGCGATGCTCAGGTGCCCCCCTTTTAACGTGCAAGCGGTCCATGCTGGAGAGAGGGAGAGACAGCTCGTGACGTCCCTAGCGTTGCTCCTGGAGTAGGTCCTGCACACCAATCATGAAGAGAAACAAGACCTGTTGTTACGGTTGCCGGCCAACCTTTGTCGCTCCGGGGAAGTGATTGGGGCACTGAGGGCCTGGTGAGGTGGCGCCTTGCGGGGCTGCCGCGGCCAGAGCTCGACCACTCAGATTTATCGGTGTTGCAGGGACGGACCCGTGCGCAGATGTCGTGCCAGAGCGAGCGGCTCCATAGGTAGGCGTCAATCGAACAGGCGATTAGGTCGGGTATGTTAAGCACGCAGGAGGAAATTCATTTTAAGTAGACACAGGAAAAGCAAATGTCGCTGGGCCAGGCCCGAGAAGCTCGGGGATGATGCAGCCCGAGGGGCGCCCCCAACAAGGTAAGTAAAGAGCGTAAGCAAAACGGATACATGCCGCAGGGACGGACCCACGTGACCTGGGAATGATGCGGCCCTGTGGGCGCCCTAGCTAAAAACGGAACTTAGAAAGATGTCACCTGGTGTCATTGAAGTTGAAGTGATGCTGAAGAAGCGGTCGATGCGCGATGGAGACGTCGATCCTTACGAGCCCCCAGGCCCAGGAGCCTCGGGAGTCTCCGGGGGCACTGGTGGGTTTCCGAGGGCCTTCTCCATCTCCGCCAGGACCGCACCATGCCTGACCTCCTGAGCCTCCAGAATGATCCTCAGCAGGCGCTGATGAGCGGCGACCGCGTTCGGTAGGCCGAAAGGCATGCGAACGTAGCTGCGAGGTGGACCCTCGCAACGCCCCGCGCGCGAAGGCCATAGGCGCTCCAGAGATGCGGCTCGGTTGAGCCCTGGCACGTCAATGCAGACGCACAGCCCACCATCCTCGCTTGGATGTGGGGCTACGGTGGGCAGACGGCGGCTGCCGTGCATGACTCTCGACTCCTGTAGCTCCTGGGTATTTGTCGCGATGAACTCCTGAGGGTTTGGTCTTCCTTGCCTTGTACCTTCCTGAGGGAAACGTGCCTGGAAGCACCCCTCCAAGTGGTGCCCGAGCGCCTCCCTCGCGACCTCGGCAAGGTTGGTGGCTCTCCAAGAAAGAGCCCCCAAGC
This sequence comes from Triticum urartu, assembly GCF_003073215.2. NCBI lineage: Eukaryota > Viridiplantae > Streptophyta > Magnoliopsida > Poales > Poaceae > Triticum > Triticum urartu. The sequence continues at coordinate 104,329,386 of NC_053024.1, read as the reverse complement.
CCTGCCTGAGGAGGGCGCCGGGCGCGCCTTCCTATGCAAGTGAGGGTGGCACTCCCTGATTGGGCGCAGATCCTGACCCAACACCTCCGGAGGCACCTGCCTCCTGATGGCTTGGGCCAGGCGAAACCTTCTTCTTCTTAAGGTTCGTCTCGGGGAGTCTTCCGTTTCTGTGGTCCGGGTCTTCGATTGCTGCGGCTTGGAACGCGCGCTCAAGTGAACACACTGCATCCCTTTCTTCACAGGGTACGGTGATGACTCCGCCGCTTCCTGGCATCTTGAGGACATTGTACCCATGGTGAGTCACTGCCACGAACTTGGCCAGGGCTGGGTACCCGAGGATGGCGTTGTATGGCAGGCGGATGTGGGTGACATCAAAGTCGATGAGCTTGGTGCGGTAGTTGGTGCGCTGCCCGAAGGTGACTGGAAGGCGAACCTGCCCTATCGGAATGGTGGAACCATTAGTGACTCCTGAGAAGGGCTTGGTTGGCTGAAGCTGATCATACAACACTTGGAGATTGTCGAACGTCTCGACGGATAGGACGTTGAGTCCTGCTCCGCCGTCAATGAGGGTCCTGGTGACCTGCACATTGCTGATGACTGGGGAGCAAAGCATCGGGAGGACTCCGGCCGTTGCCGCGCACTTGAGCTGATCCGCTGAGCTGAACATGATAGCGCACGCGGACCACCTGAGAGGGCGCGTGGCCTCAAGCTTGGGAAGGACTGCATTCACCTCGCGAGCAAACTGCTTGAAGATGCACTGTGAGGCTGGGGCCTGCGCGCCACCCAAGATGCAAGCGATTGCGCGCGGCTCCTGGAAGCCCCCAGCCCCCTCGTCTTGATGCTGGTCTTCGTTCCTCCTTGGCGGTGGCAGCTGAGGAGGAAGGCCTGCGTTGCCGTGCAGGCGATCCTCATGAGGCTGATCTCTCCAGCCTCCCTCGCGAGGCTGGTCCTACCAGCGATCCTTGCGAGGTCGGTCACGCCACCCTTGGCGAGGGCCACGATCTTCCCATCGTCCGCCACCTCTTCGTCCTCCTCGGCCATAGCCCCTGTTGTTGCGCTCGGGGCGTCGGCCGACACGTCCATCTCTCACGGCCCTGAGCTCTTAACATTCAGTGGTGTTGTGGGTGTGGAGGTCGTGGTCCATGCAGTACCGGCTGCCCTTGGATGACTCAGGCTGATCCCTGCCTCGCTTGGTGTCTGGTTCCACTGCAAGCACGGTAGCCCCCTTGCACTTCACGTCCTTGGCCTTGGGCTTCTTCTCTTCTGGGTCGGCAGCCGGGAGTTCGAGGAGGGAATGGCGCCCTTCCTCAGCCCTGGCGCACTTGGTCGCCAAGTTGAACAGCTCCAGGGATGTGCACGGGTCTTCATGGATTGCTAGTTCCCCCTTCATTTTGATGTCGCGTACGCCATCAGAGAAGGCCGAGATGATGGCTTCTTAAGTCACCTTGGGGACCTTGAGGCGAACGTTGTTGAAGCGCTGGATGTATTTCTGCACGGTTTCCTCTTGCTGCTGCTTGATGCGGCGTAGATCGCTCACGGCCGGGGGCCGGTCGCAAGTGCCTTGGAAGTTGGCGATGAAGCGAGTGCGCATCTCGTCCCAGGAGGAGATTGTGCCAGGGGCCAGGTTCAGGAGCCAGGTGCGGGCCCCGTCCTTGAGCACCATGGGGAACCAGTTCGCCATGACCCTTTCGTCTCCGTTGGCGGCTTCGATGCATAGCTCATAGAGCTGCAGGAACTCCGTAGGGTCCGCCGTGCCATCGTAGCAAGGGGGCAGGTCAGGCTTGAACTTGCCTGGCCATGCGACGCCGCGTAGCTCGGGGGTGAGGGCACGGCAGCCTGCTGTGGCCACCGGTGCCTTTTGCTGGTACTGGGCTTGTTCCTGGGGATTACCGCGCGCCGCCGCTTGGAGCAGCGCGGGGTCTTGGCATGGAGGTGCAGGGACGCGATCTTGGCGTGCCAGCACTGGGAGCGCGCGAGCACCTTCTTGGAGACGAGGGATCTCTTGGCAGCTCCTTTCTTGCTGCGCAGGTGCCGGACATGGAGGGTCTCGCCCTGGGGCTGCGCGCCTTGGAGCCAGGGCGCCTTCTTGGGGAGGAGGTGGTGGAGGCACCTCCTGATCCTCGCCTCCTGTGCGGAATGGAGGGCAAGGCAGCGAGAAGGACGGCAAGGGGGAGCCCCCTGCAGCGCTTACGAGCTCGGTGATGCGGGCGAGCCAATGCTCATAGAGGTCGTCGACGGGGCGGTAGTGCAAGAGCTCTCTTGCTAGGAGCAGCGCGGCGTGCGCATCCGTGGGGGCGCGACGGGAGTGGGACGACGAAGCGGCTAGAGTCAGCGACGGTGTGGCGGTGCGACCCTCCCACCGTACCGAAGGATGCTGGGATGAGGACTGCTACTCATTCCCCGCCGGGCCGGTGGCGGCGTTGGCGGCAGGCGATAGGGAACGACGAGGGCATCCGCCGACGAGCGCCGTCTGGGCGACGCGGGTGGCGAGAGCAGCCCGGCGCTCGGCGCGAGCCCGACGAGCGCCAGCCATGGACACGACAGAAGATCACACGCGAACAGTGAAAGGAAGATTCCGGCGCACCCCTACCTGGCGCGCCAAATGTTGGATTTCGGGTTCCGGCAGACCCTTGAGGTTCGAACACTGGGGTGCGCGTGGAGATCTCTCCCCTACCGATCTACGTCCAATCTCCTCACGTGATCTAAGCTCGAAACAACGAACAACACAAGGGACACGAGGTTTATACTGGTTCGGGCCACCGTTGTAGTGCAATACCCTACTCCAGTGTGTGGTGTGGTGGATTGCCTCGGGGGCTGATGATGAATAGTACAAGGGAAGAACAGCCTCGCGAGAGGTGTTCTTGAGCTGGTGCGATGAACTGCTAGGGTGAGTTTAGTCGCCTCTCTCTCTCTCTCTGCTGGGGTTCTACCAGATCTCTAGTCGTCTCCCTCCTAGATCGCTCTCTGGATCCTTCTATATTGTTCTCTCTCTCCCTACTCTGTGGTGGCTTGCTCTATTTATAGAGGCCCTGGGCTTCTTCCCACAATAATGAGCGGGAAGGGCGCCAACAATTGGCCATTTCAAAGGGGAACATTTAGTACAAGTTATCCTGACCAAAGGTGGTCTTCGGCTACCAAAAGTACTGGTGATGACGCTGTCTTGGGCTCCACGGTGACCTCCGTCCTGCCGCTCTGCTGGTCTTGGTATCGTTGCACCGGAATGGTAACCTTTGCCCGATGCCTTGGCCTGTGCTTGCCCCCTTTGCACCAGAGGGGAAACAAGGACACTACGCAGGCCGGCGCCCGCCTGGTCTCGAACGTCATGGCTTGCGTCACGGGTTCCTCGCGAGGTACCCCTGCCTTGATCTCTCTGCCTCCTCGCGAGCCCGCCTGATGAGGCCTCCTCTGAGGAAGCTCTCTGTCGTCCGCCCCGCGAGGCTTGGCCCCTCGCAAGGGTCTTGATCTTGAGCTGATGAAGATGGGTCGCGCTGGGCCCCCACTTGAGCCACGCCGCAGGCCGCAGGCAGGCAAGTCTGGGGACCCCCGTTCCCAGAACGCCGACAAGTATGGTGTTATATTCGACGGCCCACATGACACAGTTGGGCCGATTTTGGGAAGGCCCTAACGGGCCGTGCGTTACCGGGCCGTAAAATGGGCTATATGTGAACATACCGTTAACAAGCTTTTCATGGGTCGGCCCACTAACTTTTGACCAAGTCAAACGGGCTGGCCTTTGTAAGCCAAATGGGCCACTAGTGGGCCATCAAACGTGTCGACATATCATAGGCGCCTATCTGACCCAATGACGAGCTGACATGAGTTTCCTTCAGCCAATGAGAATTTTACACGTGGAAAATCCCCATTGGTCCGGTCTGTTAATGTGTTATCGGATCCAAAACCGGAACCGATAGCTTAACGGCGACCCATTATGGTGGATGCCACATGTCGGTTACCCTTGACCAAAGAACTTCCATGACGCATCATTTATCATCATGGAAGTGAACACTTCGATGATGATAATTTTGGTATTTCCATGGAACACTTCTACTACAACACAAGTATGACTATCTCGATTTTGTCCTAAAATCGTCATGGATGTACATACATGACAGAAAAAGTGACCTACTGTGACAAACATGTATCATCACGGAAGTGTATTTTTTGTAGTGATGCATTGAGATTAACCAACATTGAGTGCAAGCATGAGTAGGATATAAATCACTATGAACATAAATATCATGGAGGCTATGTTAATTTTGTCTCAACTACATGCGTGAACATGTGCCAAGTCAAGCCACTCGAATAATTCAAAGGAGGATACCATCCTATTATACTACATAACAACCATTTTAAAAGCATGTTGGCATGCAATGTAAACCATTATAAACTCCTAGCCAATTAAGCATGGCATGAGTAACTATAATCTCGAATTGTCATTGCAAACATGTTTCATTCATAATGAGCTGAATCAAGAACGATGAACTAACCATATTTACAAAAACAAAATAGGTCAAGTTCATACCAATTTTTCCTCATCTCAATCATTTCATCATATATTGTCATTATTTCCTTTCACTTGCATGACCGAACGTTGTGGATAATAATAATAATAGTGCACATGCATTGGACTAAGATGGACTCTGCAAATGTTTATTCAAAGGAGAAGACAAGGTAATGTGGGCTCTCTGTTAGATCAATAATAATATATATGAGAGCCACTCAATATTTTCATCGTGGTCTTCTCCTCTCGACCCAAAGAAAGGAAAAAGAAATTCAAAGAAACACACTAAACTATTTTCGGAGTTTTTGTTTTTCTGAAGAAAGTAAAACAAGAACGAGAAAAACTATTTACACGGGAAAGGTCCCAACAAGCTAAAGAAGAACGAGAAATATTTTTGGGTTTTCTTTTAATAGTAATACTAAATAAACAAGGAAAGGAAAACTAAAAAGAAGCCACAACTAATTCTTTTGGATTTTCTCAAAGTTTTTTTTCAAACACAGAAGAATAAAGCAAGAAAATAAACTAACATGGATAATACAATGAAAAAGTATGAAAACCGACAACTGGAATGAGTGTGTGAACATGAATGTAATGTCGGTGAGAAATACGTACTCCCCAAGCTTAGGCTTTTGGCCTAAGTCAGTCTATGCCCATGGATCAAAGTAGCCATCTCCTGGGTGCTGAGGAGGATCCTAGGGGTTCCACTGGTTAGCGAGCTCCTGTGGCTCCCACTGATAAATAGATTCCTGATACAGATTAGGTGATGATTCTGGCTCAAGGACTGGGGATCGCGTTTTCTCCCAGTACGCATAAATGTCCTCGGGAAAAATGAGGTACCTGCCTGAATGAATATCGAAAAAAGAAGGCACAGGCAAAGTAATAATCTGACAAGTCTCCAAGCTGAATACCAGGTTATAGATGAGTCTCTTGTCCTTATCATCGCCAATAAAATCATGTGCGACCATACTGTTATAGTCTAAGTATATAGTGGGTAGCAGCATCTCCTCTTCCTCGTCATGCCTAATAAGTCTCTCGAAGCGTCTAGCGAGGCGGGAGGCATATATACGTCCAAAGATAGGACCCCTCGAACAGTTTAAACTCAACCGTCGAGCAACCATGGCGCCCAAACTAAAGGTTCTATCACGAAGTAAAGCATGGTGCAAAATAGCGAGGTCAGGGGCACTAAGGCCTCCACTCTCCTCATGACCAATTAAACATCTCCTAGCAAATAATGAGTAATAGCGTAAAATAGGAAAATGTAAACTAGCCACTCTCGCTTCTGACACCCTTCTCCTTTCCCCTAGGGTAACTTCATTAATAAAATCTTCCACATCTCTAGGATGTGGTTCATTGACGCAGCCCTCAAAAGGTAATTTGCAAACCTCACAAAAATCATAAAGCGCCATCTCCTTATGCTCATCATATAAATAAAATTCTACCGTGGGTGGTGATTTCCTAGCATGAAAGTGAAAATTTTGCACAAAGGTATTAGTGAGTTAGAGGTATTAATCACACTTATCATTGAGGAAGTCGGTGATTCCTGCACTCTCAGCCAAATAATAGGAGTCCTCATAAATTCCGGCCACCCCCAAGAATGCATCACTTGGCCATTCACACGGCCGAACTTCCGCGGTGCGAGGAAGGTTATACTTGGGCTTCTTCTCTTCATTTTCATTTGAACTCCGGCTTGAATAGCCTCTCAACCATCTCTTCATCATTTCTTTCTCTGAAATTTTCTGAAATTTTTAATGACTCGAAATAAAGGTGAACCAAACTCAACAAAATTGATAGCAACTACTCCTACAAGTGTCTAGAGGCTATATCATGCATCAAAACTACTTTGGACCATATAAATTTGACATGCAAGCTCAAGAACAAGGTCACCGCTGCAGCAAAAATTTGCAATAAATAAAGCACTAGAACAAAAACTAATAGGACCAATGGAGGAGTCACATACCAAAGGACAATCCCCCATAACAGTTTTGCAAATGGAGCTTTGCACAAGGAGATCGAAAATGGCAGCAAGATGAGCTAGAACACGGGTTTGAGTAACGGGATGATTTTTTTAGAGGAAGGCGAAGTGGATGAGTGCTGGAATAAGTGAGGGGGGCCTACGTGGGACCCATAAGGCAGGGGGGCGCCCAGGGGGTAGGGCGCGCCCTCCACCCTTGCGGTCCACTGGTGTAGCCCCCTGGTGCATGTTCAGTGCCAACAATTCTAAAATATTCTATAAAAAACACACTAAATTTTTAGGGCATTTGGAGAACTTTTATTTTCGGGAAATTTTTTTATTGCACGGATAATTCAGAAAACAGAAAAATAATACTATTTTTGCTTTAAACAAAAAGTAAAAAGTGGGTACAGAAAGTTGTGCTTTCTAAATTCATCCATCTTGTGCCGTTCAAAAGGAATGCAATAACAAGGTTGATCAAGGCTTATTAACAAACTTCTTCTGAATGACATGAAACCGAAGAACTTTCGAATAACACTAGGTTACCTCAACGGGAATATGCATGTCCCCAACATTCCAACAATAATAATATCATATTTCTTTTTGACAGTGGGAAGAGGGGATTCAAAACCTCCAATAGCAATAGTTGAAAATTTTCCAATGAATTGATGCTATCAACTTGAGGTTGTTTCTTCGGAAAGTGTACCATATGCTCATTACCATTAACATGAAAAGTGACATTGCCTTTGTTGCAATCAATAACAGCCCCTGCAATATTCAAAAATGGTCTACCAAGGATGATCGACATACGGTCGTCCTCGGGAATATCAAGAATAACAAAGTCTGTTAAGATAGTAATGTTTGCAACCACAACAGGCACATCCTCACAAATACCAATGGGTATAGCAGTTGATTTATCATCCATTTGCAAAGATATTTCAGTATGTGTCAACTTATTCAATTCAAGTCTACGATATAAAGAGAAAGGCATTACTACCTCTTGAGCTTACGTTGGTTTTTCCCTTGAAGAGGAAAGGGTGATGTAGCAAAGTAGAGTAAGTATTTCCCTCGGTTTTGAGAACAAGGTATCAATCCAGTAGGAGAAAACGTGACAAGCCACCGAATACCTGCACAAACAAACACCAACTTGCACCCAATGCGATAAAGGGGTTGTCAATCCCTTCACGGTTATTTGCAAAGTGAGATCTGATAGAGATGGATAAACGGTGAAGTAATATTTTTTGTATTTTTGGTTTATGAAACGGAAAGTAAAAGATTGCAAAGAAAGTAAATCGAAAACTAAAATTATAGATCGGGAACTTATATGATGGAAAATAGACCCGGGGGGCATAGGTTTCACTAGAGGCCTCTCTCAAGATAGAAATTATTACGGTGGGTGAACAAATTACTTCCGAGCAATTGATAGAAAAGCGCAAAGTTATGACGATATCTAAGGCAATGATCATGAATATAGGCATCACGTTCGTGTCAAGTAGACCGAAACGATTCTGCATCTACTACTATTACTCCACACATCGACCGACTCCTGCCTGCATCTAGAGTATTAAGTTCATAAGAACGGAGTAACGCATTAAGTAAGATGACATGATGTAACGAAATTAACTCAAGCAATATGATGAAAACACCATCTTGTTATCCTCGATGGCAACAATACAATACGTGTCGGTTCCCCTTCTGTCACTAGGATCGAGCACCGCAAGATTGAACCCAAAGCTAAACACTTCTCCCATTGCAAGAAAAACCAATCTAGTTGGCAGAACCAAATCGATAGTTCGAAGATACTTGCAAAGATATAAAATCATGCATATAAGAATTCAGAGGAGATTCAAATAATATTCATAGATAAGTTGACCATAAATCCACAATTCATCAGATCTCGGCAAACACACCGCAAAAGAGTATTACATCGCATAGATCTCTAAGAACATCGAGGAGAACGTGGTATTGAGAATCAAAGAGAGAGAAGAAGCCATCTAGCTACTAGCTATGGACCCGTAGGTTTGTGGTAAACTACTCACGCTCCATCGGAGAGGCAATGGTGTTAATGTACAGGCCCTCCGTGATTGAATCCCCCTCCGGTAGGATGCCGAAAAAGGTCCTATATGGGATCTTACGGGTACAGAAGGTTGCGACAGTGCAAAAGTGGTTTCGTGGCTCCCCTGGAAGTTTTCGGGGTATATGGGAACATATAGGAGGAAGATCTAGGTCGGGGGGTCACCGAGGGGCCCACAAGGTTGGGGGGCGCTCCCTACCCCCTGGGCACGCCCTCCACCCTTGTGGCCGCCTCGTGGCTCTTCTGACTTGCACTCCAAGTCTCCCGGGTGTCTTTTGGTCCAAGAAAAATCAACGCGAAAATTTTATTTTGTTTGGACTCCATTTGGTATTCCCTTTCTGTGAAACTCTAAAACAAGGAAAAACAGAAACTGGCACTGGGCTCTAGGTTAATAGGTTAGTCCCAAAAATCATATAAAATAACATATTAATGCATATAAAACATCCAAAACAGATAATATAATAGCATGGAACAATTAAAAATTATAGATACGTTGGAGACGTATCAAGCATCCCCAAGCTTAATTCCTGCTCGTCCTCGAGTAGGTAAATGATAAAAACAGAATTTTTGATGTGGAATGCTACCTAACATATTTATCCATGTAATTCTCTTTATTGTAGCATGAATGTTCAGATCCATAAGATTCAAAACAAAAGTTTAATATTGACATAAAAACATTAATACTTCAAGCATACTAACAAATAATTATGTCTTCTCAAAATAACATGGCCAAAGAAAGCTTATCCCTACAAAATCATATAGTCTGGCTATGCTCCATCTTCATCACACAAAATATTGAAATCATGCACAACCCCGATGACAAGCTAAGCAATTGTTTCATACTTTTGATGTTCTCAAAACTTTTCAACTTTCACGCAATACATGAGCATGAGCCATGGACATAGCACTATATGTGGAATATACGGTGGTTGTGGAGAAGACAAAAAGAAGGAGATAGTCTCACATCAACTAGGCGTATTAACGGGCTACGGAGATGCCCATTAATATATATCAATGTGGGTGAGTAGGGACTGCCATGCAACGGATGCACTTGAGCTATAAGTTTATGAAAGCTCAAAAAAGGAAAACTAAGTGGGTGTGCATTCAACTTGCTTGCTCATGAAGACCTATGGCATTTTGAGGAATCCCATCGTTGGAATGTACAAGCCAAGTTCTATAATGAAAAATTCCCACTGGTATATGAAAGTGAAATCATAGGAGACTCTCTATCATGAAGATCATGCTGCTACTTTGAAGCACAAGTGTGGAAAAAGGATAGTAATATTGTCCCTTCTCTCTTTTTCTCTCATTTTTTTCTTTTTTTGGGCCTTCCCTTTTTTATTTCGCCTTTCTCTTTTCTTTTTTTGCTCACATGGGACAATGCCCTAATAATGAAGATCATCACACTTTTAATTACTTACAACTCAAAGATTATCAATCCAGTTTTGGTTACTCTAATAATGAAGATCATCACACTTTTAATTACTTACCCTCTTGAGCTTGAGTTGGTTTTTCCCTTGAAGAGGAAAGGGTGATGCAGCAAAGTAGAGTAATATTTTTGGTATTTTTGGTTTGTGGAAAGGAAAGTAAAAGATTGCACAAAAAGTAAATCGGAAACTAAAATTATAGATCAGAAACTTATATGATGGAAAATATACTAGGGGCCATAGTTTCACTAGAGGCCTCTCTCAAGATAGAAATTATTACGGTGGGTGAACAAATTACTGCCGAGCAATTGATAGAAAAGCGCAAAGTTATGACGATATCTAAGACAATGATCATGAATGTAGGCATCACGTCCGTGTCAAGTAGACCGAAACGATTCTGCATCTACTACTATTACTCAACACATCGACTGACTCCTGCCTGCATCTAGAGTATTAAGTTCATAAGAACAGAGTAACGCATTAAGTAAGATGACGTGATGTAGTGGAATTAACTCAAGCAATATGATGAAAACCCCATCTTGTTATCCTTGATGGCAACAATACAATACGTGTTGGTTCCCCTTTTGTCACTAGGATCGAGCACCGCAAGATTGAACCCAAAGCTAAACACTCCTGCCATTGCAAGAAAAACCAATCTAGTTGGACAAACCAAATCGATAGTTCGAACAGACTTGCAAAGATATCAAATCATGCATATAAGAATTCAGAGGAGATTCAAATAATATTCATAGATAAGCTGATCATAAATCCACAATTCATCGGATCTCGGCAAACACGCCGCAAAAGAGTGTTACATCGAATAGATCTCCAAGAACATCGTGGAGAACATGGTATTGAGAATCAAAGAGAGAGAAGAAGCCATCTAGCCACTAGCTATGGACCCGTAGGTCTGTGGTAAACTACTCACGCTTCATCGGAGAGGCAATGGTGTTGATGTAGAAGCCCTCCGTGATCGAATCCCCCTCCGACAGGATGCCGGAAAAGGTCCCTAGATGGGATCTTACGGGTACAGAAGGTTGCGATGGTGGAAAAGTGGTTTCATGACTCCCCTGGAAGTTTTCGGGGAATATGGGAATATATAGGAGGAAGATCTAGGTCAGGGGGTCACCGCGGGGCCCACAAGGTCGGGGAGCGCACCCTCCACCCTTGTGGCCGCCTTGTGGCTCTTCTGACTTGCACTCCAAGTCTCCCGTGTATCTTCTGGTCCAAGCAAAATCATCGTGAAAGTTTTATTCCGTTTGGACTATGTTTGGTATTCCTTTTCTGCGAAACTCTAAAACAATGAAAAGACAAAAACTGGCACTAGGCTCTAGGTTAATAGGTTAGTCCCAAAAATCATATAAAATAACCTATTAATGCATATAAAACATCCAAAATAGATAATATAATAGCATGGAACGATCAAAAATTATAGATATGTTGGAGACGTATTGATAACCCACAAGTATAGGGGATTGCAACCGTTTTCGAGGGTAGAGTATTCAACCCAAATTTATTGATTCGACACAAGAGGAGCCAAAGAATATTCTCAAGTATTAGCAGCTAAGTTGTCAATTCAACCACACCTGGAAACTTAATATCTAGAGCAAAATATTTAGTAGCAAAGTAATATGATAGTAATGGTAACAGTAGCAAAAGGTAACGGTAACAAAAGTAGTATTTTTGGTATTTTGTAGTGATGATAGCAATAGCAACGAAAAAGTAAATAAGCGAAGAACAATATATGGAAAACTCGTAGGCAATGGATCGGTGATAGAGAATTATGCCGGATGCGGTTCATCATGTAACGGTCATAACCTAGGGTGACACAGAACTAGCTCTAATTCATCAATGTAATGTAGGCATGTATTCCGAATATAGTCATACGTGCTTATGGAAAAGAACTTGCATGACATCTTTTGTCCTACCCTCCCGTGGCAGTGGGGTCCTAGTGGAAACTAAGGGATATTAAGGCCTCCTTTTCATAGAAAACCGGACCAAAGCATTAACACATAGTGAATACATGAACTCCTGAAACTACGGTCATCACCGGGAGTGATCCCGATTATTGTCACTTCGGGGTTGCCGGGTCATAACACATAGTAGGTGACTATAGACTTGCAAGATAGGATCAAGAACTCTCATATATTGATGAAAACATAATAGGTTCAGATCTGAAATCATGGCACTCGGGCCCTAGTGACAAGCATTAAGCATAGCAAAGTCATAGCAACATCAATCTCAGAACATAGTGGATACTAGGGATCAAACCCTAACAAAACTAACTCGATTACATGATAAATCTCATCCAACCCATCACCGTCCAGCAAGCCTACGATGGAATTACTCACGCACGGTGGTGAGCATCATGAAATTGGTGATGGAGGATGGTTGATGATGATGATGGCGACGGATTCCCCTCTCCGGAGCCCCGAACGGACTCCAGATCAGCCCTCACGAGAGGTTTTAGGGCTTGGCGGCGGCTCCGTATCGTAAAACGCGATGAATCCTTCTTCTTTATTTTTCCCCCTGAAAGCAAATATATAGAGTTGGGGTTGAGGTCAGAGGAGCTCCAAGGAGCCCATGAGGTAGGGGGCGCGCCCAGGGGGGCAGGCGCGCACCCCACCCTCGTGGCTAGGGTGTGGGCCCCCTGGTCTTCATCTTTTTCAAGGATTTTTTATTATTTCCAAAAATACGTTCCGTGAAGTTTCAGGTCATTCTGAGAACTTTTGTTTCTGCACATAAATAACACCATGGCAATTCTGCTGAAAACAGCGTCAGTCCGAGTTAGTTCCATTCAAATCATGCAAGTTAGAGTCCAAAACAAGGGCAAAAGTGTTTAGAAAAGTAGATACAACGGAGACGTATCAACTCCCCCAAGCTTAAACCTTTGCTTGTCCTCAAGCAATTCAGTTGACAAACTGAAAGTGACAAAGAAAAACATTTACAAACTCTGTTTGCTCTTGTTGTTGTAAACATGTAAAGCCAGCATTCAAGTTTTCAGCAAAGATATGGACTAACCATATTCACAATAATGCTTAGGTCTCATGTTTACTCATATCAATGGCATAATCAACTAGCGAGCAATAATAATAAATCTCGGATGACAACACTTTCTCAAAACAATCATAATATGATATAACAAGATGGTATCTCGCTAGCCCTTTCTGAGACCGCAAAACATAAATGCACAGCACCTTTAAAGATCAAGGACTGACTAGACATTGTAATTCATGGTAAAAGAGATCCAGTCAAGTCATACTCAATGTAAACTAACAATAATGAATGCAAATGACAGTGGTGCTCTCCAACTGGTGCTTTTTAATAAGAGGATGATGACTCAACATGAAATTAAATAGATAGGCCCTTCACAGAGGGAAGCAGGGATTTGTAGAGGTGCCATAGCTCGGTTTTGAAATAGAGGTGAATAATATTTTGAGCGGTATACTTTCATTGTCAACATAACAACCAAGAGATGGCGATATCTTCCATTCTACACACATTATAGGCGGTTCCTAAACAGAATGCTAAAGTTTATACTCCCCCTCCACCAACAAGCATGAATCCATGGCTTGCTCAAAACAACGAGTGCCTCCAACTAACAAGAGTCCCAGGTGGAGTTTTCTTTGCAATTATTTTGATTTAGTTTGCATAAAGCATGGGATTGGGCATCTCGGTGACCAGCCATTCTCTCGTAAGTGAGGAGCGGAGTCCACTCCTCTTGAGAATAACCCGCCTAACATGGAAGATACGGACATCCCTAGTTGATACATGAGCTATTCGAGCATACAAAACAGGATAATTATTTGAAGGTTTATAGTTTGGCACATACAAATTTACTTGGAACGGCAGGTAGATACCGTAAATAGGTAGGTATGGTGGACTCATATGGAATAACTTTGGGGTTTATGGAATTGAATGCAAAAGCAGTATTCCCGCTTAGTACGGGTGAAGGCTAGAAAGAGACTGGGAAGCGACCAGCTAGAGAGCGACAACAGTCATGAACATGCATTAAAATTAATCAACACCGAATGCAAACATCAGTAGGATATAATGCACCATAAACATAAATATCGTAGAGGCTATGTTGATTTTGTTTCAACTACATGCGTGAACATGTGCCAAGTCAAGCCACTCCAATCGTTCAGAGGAGGATACCACCCTATCATACCACATCACAACCATTTTAATAGCATGTTGGCACGCAAGGTAAACCATTATAACCTCCTAGCTAATCAAGCATGGCACGAGAAACTATGATCTCTAGTTGTCATTGAAAACATGTTTATTCATAATAGGATGAATCAGGAACGATGAACTAATCATATTTACAAAAACAAGAGAGGTTGAGTTCATACCAGCTTTTCTCATCTCAGTCAGTCCATCATATATTGTCATAATTGCCTTTCACTTGCATGATCAAACGATGTGGATAATAATAATAGTGCACGTGCATTGGACTAAGCTGGAATCTGCAAGCATTCAATAAACAGGAGAACACAAGGCAGCATGGGATCTTTTGTCAGATCAACAATAATGCATATAAGAGCCACTTCAACAATTTAATTATGGTCTTCTCCTATCGACCCCCAAGGAAAAGAAAAGAAATGAAACTATTTACACGGGAAAGCTCCCAACCAGCAAACAGAAGAACATGAAATCTTTTTGGGTTTTCCTTTTAATTACTACTACAAGCAAGGAAATTAAAAGTAGCTAAATGCTACAACTATTTTTTTGGTTTTTCTTAAGGTTTATTAAACACACTAGAAGAAAGCATAAAAAGGAAATAAACTAGCATGGATGGTACAATGAAAAAGTATGAGCACCGACATCTAGCAATGAGTGTGTGAACATGAATATAATGTCAGTGAGAAATACATACTCCCCCAAGCTTAGGCTTTTGGCCTAAGTTGGTCTATGGCCACGGTTGGCCTGGCGGATATCCATAGTAATAGTTGGGGTCGTACTGCGAAGAAGAAGACTCTGATTGCCACTGGTTGGCAATCATCTCCAGATCCCACTGGTAATTAGACTGTCGTGGAGGATCAACTTGTGGTTCTGACTCTGGCTCTGTGGCTGATGTAGGGTTCCAGTAGGCGTGAATAGCCTCTAACAGAACAAGGTACTTGCCTGCAAATAAATCAAACAAGGAAGGAGCAGGCAGGATAATAGTCTCAGGAAGATGTTTATCAAAGAACTATTTGTATTTAAGCTCCCCTTCCCTATTCTTAACAATAAAATCGTGTGCCACCATACTCTTATAATCTAAATAAATAGGAGGCAGCAATTTTTCTTCCTTCTCATAATGCCTAATAGGTATGTTAAAATGTGCAGCTAGGCGTGAAGAATAAATGCCTCCAAAGATGGGGCCCTTTGTACGGTTCAGACTTAACCGTTTAGCAATAATACCTCCCATACTAACAGAGTTATCACAGAATAAACAGTGGAACAAAATAATAATATCAGGAACACTAAGGTTTCCACAGTTTCCGCGACCAATTAAGCAACGACTGGCAAATATTGCAAAGTAGCGTAAAACAGGAAAATGTATGCTAGTGATTCATGCATCGGAAACCTTCCTCGTTTCCCCTACAGTGATGGTATCAATAAACACATCCACATCGCCGCGATGTGGTTCCTCTATTGTGCCCTCAAAAGGGATCAAACAAACCCGACAAAAATCATAAAGTGACATCTCCTTATGCTCATCATATAAATAAAACTCCACCATAGGTGGTGAGCTCCTAGCATGGAAATGAAAGTTTTGCACAAAGATATTGGTGAGTAATAGATACTGTTCTCGTTGGTCATGGAGGAAGGCGGTGAGGCATGCATTCTCAGCCAATTCATAAAAATCATCATAAATCCCGGCTGCTCTCAAGAAATCATCGGAAGGCCATTCACACGGTCGAACCTCCGCGGTGCGAGGCAGATTATATTTGGGCCTCTCTGCTTTTTCATTTTGCTTTTCCTTCAAGCTTCGGCTCGATGAGCCCCTCAAAAATCTCTTCATTATTTTCTAAAAAGTTCTGAAATTTTTAGTAACTTCAAATAAAAGTGAGCCAAGCTCAACAAAATTGATAGCAACTACTCCTACAAGTGCCTAGAGCCTATATCATGCATCAAAACTACTTGGAACCACATAAATTTGACATGCAAGCTCAAGAACAGGGTCACCTAGGTAGCACAAATATGCAATGAATAAAACACTAGAACAAAACTAAGTGGACCAATGGAGGAGTCACATACGAAGGAACAACCCCCCCCCCCCCAAGCAGTTTTGTGAGAGGTGCTTTGAGAAACGAGATCGAAATGGCAGCAAAATGAGCTTGGACTCGGGTTTGAACTGGATAATCGTGTTTGTGGGAGGAAGGAGTGTGTGGGTGCAGGAATAAGTGGAGGAGGGCCACCGTGGGCCCACGAGGCAGGGGGGCGCGCCCAGGGGGGTAGGGCGCGCCCTCCACCCTCGTGGCCAGGTGGATGCCCCCGTGTTGTGTTCTCAGTGCCAAATATTATTAAGTATTCCAGAAAAAATCATATTTAAATTTCAGGGCATTTGGAGAACTTATATTTTCGGGGTATTTTTATATTGCACGAATAAATCAGATAACAGGCGGAAAATACTTATTTTTATTTTATTTAATATAAACAACAGAAAGTAAAAGGAGGGTACAGATAGTTGTGCTTTCTAAATTCATCCATCTCATGATCATAAAAAGGAATCCACTAATAAAGTTGATCAAGTCTTGTTAACAAACTCATTCCGAATAACATGGAACTGGAGAATTTTCGAATAACACTAGGTTACCTCAACGGGGATATGCACATTCCCTAAAATAAGAATATCATATTTCTTCTTGACAGTAGGTAGAGGAAATTCAAAACCTCCAAAAATAATCGATGGAATTTTTCCAATAGAATTGATACTATGAACATGAGGTTGTTTCCTCGGAAAGTGTACCATATGCTCATTACCATTAACATGAAAAGTGACATTGCCATTGTTGCAATCAATACCATCCCCTACAGTATTCAAAAAGGGTCTTCCAAGAATAATAGACATACTATCGTCCTCGAGAATATCAAGAATAAGAAAGTTCATTAAAATAGTAACGTTTGCAACCACAACAGGCACATCCTCACAAATACCGGCAGGTATAGAAGTTGATTTATCAACCATTTGCAAAGATATTTCAGTAGGTGTCAACTTATTCAAATCAAGTCTACGATATAAAGAGAGAAGCATAACACTAACACCGGCTCCAAGATCACATAAAGGCTTTAACATAGTTTCTTTTAATGGAGCATGGTATAGTGGGTACTCCTGGATCTCCAAGTTTCTTTGGTATTCCACCTTTAAAAGTATAATTAGCAAGCATGGTGGAAATTTCAGCTTCCGGTATCTTTCTTTTATTAGTGACAATTTCTTTCATATACTTAGCATAAGGATTCATTTTAAGCATATCAGTTAATTGCATACGCAAAAGGATAGGTCTAATCATTTCAGCAAAGTGCTCAAAATCCTCATCATCCTTTTCCTTGGATGGTTTGGGAGGAAAAGGCATGGGTTTCTGAACCCATGGTTCTCTTTCTTTACCATGTTTCCTAGCAACAAAGTCTCTCTTATCATAACGTTGATTCTTTGATTGTGGGTTATCAAGATCAACAGCAGGTTCAATTTCTATATCATTATCATTGCTAGGTTGAGCATCAACATGAACATTATCATTAACATTATCACTAGTTTCAGGTTCATTGCCAGATTGTGTTTCAGCATCAGAAATAGAAATATCATTTGGATTCTCAGGTGTTTGAGTAATAGGTTCACTAGAAGCATGCAAAGTCCTATCATTCTTACTTTTCTTCCTTTTAGAAGGACTAGGTGCATCTATATTATTTCTCTGAGAATCTTGCTCAATTCTCTTAGGATGGCCTTCAGGATACAAAGGTTCCTGAGTCATTTTACCACCTCTAGTCATAACTCTAAGAGCATTATCATTATCCTTACTATTAAGTTCATTGAGCAAATCATTTTGAGCTTTAAGTACTTGTTCTACTTGAGTGGTAACCATAGAAGCATGTTTACTAATAAGTTTAAGTTCACCTTTAACATTAGCCATATAATCACCCAAGTGTTCAAGCATACCAGCACTGCGTTTTAATTCTCTACCAAAATAAGAATTGAAGTCTTCTTGCTTAACCATAAATTTATCAAACTCATCTAAGCATGGGCTAGCAAACTTAGTAAATGGGATTTCAGCTTTATCATATCTATAGAGAGAATTTACCTTTACTACCTGTGTCGGGTTATCAAGACCATGTGTTTCTTCAATAGGAGATGGATTAAAATTATGCATTTCTTCGACAGACGGTAAATTAAGACCATGTATTTCTTCAATAGGAGGTAAATTCTTAACATCTTTAGCTTTAATACCCTTTTCTTTCATGGATTTCTTTACCTCTTGCATATCTTCACGACTGAGAAATAGAACACCTCTCTTCTTCGGAGTTGGTTTAGGAATAGGCTTAGGAAGTGTCCAATTGTTTTCATTAGTCAATATATTATTCAATAGAATTTCAGCTTCATCCGGTGTTCTTTCACTGAAAACAGAACCAGCACAACTATCCAGGTAATCTCTGGAAGCATCGGTTAGTCCATTATAAAATATATCAAGTATTTCATTTTTCTTAAGAGGATGATCAGGCAAAGCATTAAGTAATTGGAGAAGCCTCCCCCAAGCTTGTGGGAGACTCTCTTCTTCAAGTTGCACAAAATTATATATATCCCTTAAAGCAGCTTGTTTCTTATGAGCAGGGAAATATTTAGCAGAGAAGTAATAAATCATATCCTGGGGACTACGCACACAACCAGGATCAAGAGAATTAAACCATATATTAGCATCACCCTTCAATGAGAACGGAAATATTTTAAGGATATAAAAGTAGCGAGTTATCTCATCTTTAGTGAATAGGGTGGCTATATTATTTAATTTAGTATGATGTGCCACAACAGTTTCAGATTCATAGCCATAAAAAGGATCAGATTCAACCAAAGTAATTATATCAGGATCAACAGAGAATTCATAATCCTTATCAGTAACAAAGATAGGTGAAGTAGCAAAAGCAGGGTCAGGTTTCATTCTAGCATTAAGGGATTGATGCTTCCATTTAGCTAATAACCTCTTTAGATCATATCGATCATTGCAAGCTAAAATAGCTCTAGCAGATTCTTCATCTAGAACATAACCCTCAGGAACAACAGGCAATTCATATTTATTAGGGGGAAAGTCTTCATCATCACATTCATCAATATTATTAGTTTCAATAATTTCATTCTCTCTAACCCTAGCAAGTTGTTCATTAAGGAATTCACCATGTGGCATAGTAGTATCAAGCATAGAAGTAGTTTCATCATAAGTATCATGCATAGCAGAAGTGGCATCATCAATAACATGCGACATATCAGAATGAATAGTAGAAGCAGGTTTAGGTGTCGCAAGCTTACTCAAAACAGAAGGTGAACCAAGTGCAGAGCTAGACGGCAGTTCCTTACCTCCCCTCGTAGTTGAGGGATAAATCTTGGTTTTTGGATCTCTCAAGTTCTTCATAATGATTAGCAGATATAAATCCCAAGTGACTCAAAGAATAGAGCTATGCTCCCTGGCAACGGCGCAAGAAAATAGTCTTGATAACCCACAAGTATAGGGATCGCAACAGTTTTCGAGGGTAGAGTATTCAACCCAAATTTATTGATTCGACACAAGGGGAGCCAAAGAATATTCTCAAGTATTAGTAGCTAAGTTGTCAATTCAACCACACCTGGAAACTTAATATCTGCAGCAAAGTATTTAGTAGCAAAGTAATACGATAGTAATGGTAATGGTAGCAAAAGGTAACGGTAACAAAAGTAGTCTTTTTGGTACTTTGTAGTGATGATAGCAATAGCAACGGAAAAGTAAATAAGCAAAGAACAATATATGGAAAACTCGTAGGCAATGGATCGGTGATAGAGAATTATGCCAGATGCGGTTCATCATGTAACAGTCATAACCTAGGGTGACACAGAACTAGCTCCAATTCATCAATGTAACGTAGGCATGTATTCCGAATATAGTCATACGTGCTTATGGAAAAGAACTTGCATGACATCTTTTATCCTACCCTCCCGTGGCAGCGGGGTCCTAGTGGAAACTAAGGGATATTAAGGCCTCCTTTTAATAGAGTATCGGATAAAAGCATTAACACATAGTGAATACATGAACTCCTCAAACTACGGTCATCACCGGGAGTGGTCCTGATTATTGTCATTTCGGGGTTGCCGGATCATAATACATAGTGGGTGACTATAGACTTTCAAGATAGGATCAAGAACTCTCATATATTTATGAAAACATAATAGGTTCAGATCTGAAATCATGGCACTCGGGCCCTAGTGACAAGCATTAAGCATAGCAAAGTTATAGCAACATCAATCTCAGAACATAGTGGATACTAGGGATCAAACCTTAACAAAACTAACTCGATTACATGATAAATCTCATCCAACCCATCACCGTCCAGCAAGCCTATGATGGAATTACTCATGCACGGCGGTGAGCATCATGAAATTTGTGATGGAGGATGGTTGATGATGACAATGGCGACGGATTCCCTTCTCCGGAGCCCCGAACGGACTCTAGATCAGTCCTCCCGAGAGGTTTTAGGGCTTGGCGGCGGCTCCGTATCGTAAAACGCAATGAATCCTTCTTCTTTATTTTTTTTCTCCCTGAAAGCAAATATATAGAGTTGGAGTTGAGGTCGGAGGAGCTCCAGGGGGCCGACGAGGTAGGGGTGTGCCTAGGGGGGTAGGCGCGCCCCCACCCTCGTGGCTAGGGTGTGGGCCCCCTGGTCTTCATCTTTTGCAATGATTTTTTATTATATCCAAAAAGACGTTCCATGAATTTTCAGGTCATTCCGAGAACTTTTGTTTCTGCACATAAATAACACCATGGCAATTCTGCTGAAAACAGCGTTAGTCCGGGTTAGTTCCATTCAAATCATGCAAGTTAGAGTCCAAAACAAGGGCAAAAGTGTTTGTAAAAGTAGATACGACGGAGACGTATCACGTATCAGGCATAACACTAACACCGGCTCCCAAATCACATAAAGCAGTTTTAACATAGTTTCTTTTAATGGAGCCTAGTATAGTTGGTATTCCTGGATCTCCTAGTTTCTTTGGTATTCCTCCCAAAGTGTAATTATCAAGCATTGTGGAAATTTCAGCCTCTGGTATCTTTCTTTCATTTGTAACAATATTTTTCATATACTTAGCATAAGGAGACATTTTCAGAATATCAGTCAAACGCATACGCCAAAAGACTGGTCTAAGCATTTCAACAAAGCGCTCAACATATTCATCATCATTTTTCTTCGATGGCTTAGGAGGAAAGGGCATGGGTTTCTGGACCCATGGTTCTCTTTCTCTACCATGTATAATAGCAACGAAGTCTCTCTTATCATAACGTTGATTCTTAGATTGTGGGTTATCAAGATCTACAGCAGGTTCTACCTCCACATCATTATCATTACTAGGTTGAGCATCAACATGAACATCATCATTAACATTAGCACTAGGTTCATGTTCATCACCAGATTGTGTCTCAGCATCAGAAATAGAAATGTCATTTGGATTCTCAGGTGTATCTATAACTGGTTCACTAGAAGCATGCAAAGTCCTATCAGTTTTCTTTTTCCTTTTAGAAGGACCAGGTGCAATAGTATTAATTCTCTGAGAATCTTGCTCAATTCTCTTGGGATGGCCCTCATGATACAAAGGTTCATAGGTCATCTTACCACCTCTAGTTGTAACCCTAACAGCATTATCATTGTTCTTACTATTCAACTCTTTGAGCAAATCATCGTGTGCCTTAAGTAGTCGTTCTACTTGAGTTTTCACCATGGAAGCATGCTTACTAATAATCCTAAGATCACTAATAGTTCTACTCATACAATTTCCCAAGCAGTCAAGCATGTAAGCATTACGTTTCGATTGTCTACTAACATAAGCATTGAAATTTTCTTATTTAACAATAAAATTATCAAACTCATCCAAGCATTGACTAGCAGACTTATTATAAGGAATATCACCTTCATCAAATCTATAGAGAGAATTTACCTCTACTACCTGTGTCAGGGCATTAAGGCCATGTATTTCCTCAATAGGGGGTAAATTCTTAACATCTTCAGCTTTAATACCTTTTTCTTTCATAGATTTCTTTGCCTCTTGCATATCTTTAGGACTGAGAAATAGAATACCTCTTTTCTTCGGAGTTGGCTTAGGATGTGGTTCGGGAAGAGTCCAATCATTATCATTGCTCATTATATTATTCAATAGTTTCTCAGCTTGCTCAACATGGTCCCTAGAAGCATCGGTTAGTCTATTATAAAAGATATCAAGTATTTCATTTTTCTTGAGAGGATGATCAGGTAAAGCATTAAGTAATTGGAGAAACCTCCCCCAAGCTTGTGGGAGACTCTCATCTTCAAATTGCACAAAGTTAAATATTTCCTTTAAAGCAGCTTGTTTCTTACGGGCAGGGAAATATTTTTCAGAGAAGTAGTAAATCATATCATGGGGACTACGCACACAACCAGGAGCAAGAGAATTAAACCATATCTTAGCATCACCATTTAATGAGAAAGGAAACAACTTAAGAATATAGTAATAGCGAATTTTTTCCTCATGAGCAAATAGGGTGGCTATATCATTCAACTTAGTAAGATGTGCCACAGCAGTTTCAGATTCATAACCATGGAAAGGATCAGATTCAACCAAAGTAATTAACTCGGGATCGATAGAGAATTCATAATCCTTATCAGTAACAAAGATAGGTGAAGTAGCAAACTTAGGATCATATTGCATTCTAGCATTCAAAGATTTTTCCTTCAGCTTGGCTAACAGTTTCTTAAGATCATACCTATCATTGCAGGCAAAAAAAGTCTCTAGCAGTTTCTTCATCCATAATATAACCCTCAAGTACCTTAGGCAATTCATATCTAGGGGAGAATCATAATCTTCAGTTTCAATAATATCAGCAGTTTCAGTAATTTCATTCTCTCTAACCCTAGCAAGTTGTTCATCAAGAAATTCACCTAATGGTGCGGTATTATCAAGCAAAGAAGTAGTATCATCATAAGCATCATGCATAGCAGAAGTGGCACCATCAATAACATGCGACATATCGGAATCAATAGCAGGTGTAGGTGTCGCAAGTTTACTCAAAACAGAAGGTGAATCAAGTGCAGAGCTAGATGGCAGTTCCTTACCTCCCCTCGTAGTAGAGGGATAGATCTTGGTTTTGTTGTCTTTCAAATTCCCATAGTGATCAACAGATATAAATCCCAAGTGAATCAGAGAATAGAGCTATGCTCCCAAGCAACGGCGCTAGAAAAAGGCCTTGATAACCCACAAGTATAAGGGATCACAACAGTTTTCGAGGGTAGAGTATTCAAACCAAATTTATTGATTCGACACAAGGGGAGCCATAGAATATTCTCAAGTATTAGCAGCTGAAAGTCACACAAATTGGTATTTTCTTGAGACATCATGACAAACCAAGCAATCTAGCACACGTTGTCAATTCAACCACGCCTAAAAGACTTAATATTTGCAGCAAATTATTTAGTAGCAAAGTAGTATGGAAGTAACGGTAACGGTGGCAAAAGTAACAGCAGCGGTTTTATAGCAATTGTAACAGTGGCAACGGCAAAGTAACGTAGCAAAGATCAATATGTGAAAAGCTCGTAGGCAATGGATCAATGATGGATAATTATGTCGGATGGCATTCATCACGCAATAGTTATAACCTAGGGTAACACAGAACTAGCTCCAATTCATCAATATAATGTAGGCATGTATTCCGTATATAGTCATACGTGCTTATGGAAAAGAACTTGCATGACATCTTTTGTCCTACCCTCCCGTGGCAGCGGGGTCCTAATGGAAACTAAGAGATATTAAGGCCTCCTTTTAATATATAACCGAAACAAAGCATTAGCACTTCGTGAATACATGAACTCCTCAAACTACGGTAATCACCGGAAAGAATCCCAATTATTGTCACCTTGGGGTATGTGGATCATAACTCATAAATAGGTGTCTACAACTTGCAAGATCAGATCAAGAACACAAATATTCATGAAAACATAATAGGTTCAGATATGAAATCATGGCACTTGGGCCCTAGTGACAAGCATTAAGCATAGCAAAGTCATAGCAACATCAATCTCAGAACATAGTGGATACTAGGGATCAAACCCTAACAAAACTAACTCGATTACATGATAAATCTCATCCAACCCATCACCGTCCAACAAGCCTACGATGGAATTACTCATGCACGGCAGTGGGCATCATGAAATTGGTGATGGAGGAAGGTTGGTGATGATGATGGCGACGGTTTCCCCTCTCCGGAGCCCCGAACGGACTCCAGATCTGCCCTCCCGATGAAGAACACGGGGTGACGGTGGCTCCATATCATAAAACGCGATGAATCCTTCTCTCTGATTTTTTTCTCCTAGAAAGTGAATATATGGAGTTGGAGTTGAGGTCGGTGGAGGTCTAGGGGACCCACAGTTGGTGGGTCCCCTCTAGTATATTCTTTCGCAAATATATTTTATTTATTCCAAAAAATATTCTCCGCAAAGTTTCAGGTCATTATGAGAACTTTTATTTTTGCACAAAAATAACACCAAGGCAATTCTGCTGAAAACAGCATCAGTCTGGGTTAGTTCCATTCAAATCATGCAAATTAGAGTCCAAAACAAGGGCAAAAGAGTTTGGAAAAGTAGATTCGATGCAGACGTATCACACACATAAGCCTTATTATATCTTCCTCAAAACAACCACCATACCTACCTATTATGGCCTTTCCATAGCCATTCTGAGATATATTGCCATGCAACTTCCACCACTTTCG
This sequence comes from Triticum urartu, assembly GCF_003073215.2. Taxonomy (NCBI): domain Eukaryota; kingdom Viridiplantae; phylum Streptophyta; class Magnoliopsida; order Poales; family Poaceae; genus Triticum; species Triticum urartu. The sequence continues at coordinate 104,304,476 of NC_053024.1, read as the reverse complement.
TTTGGATGACTTGAGCATTCATTGTCATATTTCTTTGCATGATCATATAGCTAACATAGTATTTGTGGCTCAGCCACCATTCATCATTTTTTATACATGTTACGCTAGATCATTGCACATCCTGGTAAACTACCAGAGGCATTCATATAGAGTCCTATTTTGTTATAGGTATCGAGTTGTAATATTGATTTGTAAGTAAATAGAAGTGTGATGATCATCAACTTTCATTATTAGAGCATGTCCCAGTGAGGACTGGATGATGGAGACTATGATTCCCCCACAAGTCGGGATGAGACTCCAGACCAAAAGAAAAAAAGAAAAAGATAGAAAAAAAGAAAAATTAGTGAAAGAAAGAAGGAAGAGAAGGGGCATGTTAATTCCACACTTGTGCTTAAAAGTAGAACCATGTTTTTCATATAGAGAGTTTCCAATGTTGTCATTTTCATATACTAGTGAGAATTTTTCATTGTAGGATTAGATGCACACCCACTTAGTTTTCATATTGAGTTTTCATACACATATAGCTCTTAGTACATTTGTTGCATGGCAATCCCTACTCCTCGCATTGATATCAATTGATGGGCATCTCCATAGCCCGTTGGTCAGCCGCATCGATGTGAGACTTTCTTATTTTTTGTCTTCTCTATATTTACCCCTATCATCATACTCTACTCCATCCATAGTGCTATATCCATGGCTTGCACTCATATATTGCGTGAGGGTTGAAAAATTTGAAGTGCGTTAAAAAGTATTAACCAATTGCTCGGCATGTCATCGGGGTTGTGCATGATAAATACTTTGTGTTAAGAAGACACAAAATTACAAGACTATGATTTTGTAGGGATAGCTTTCTTTAGCGTTGATATTTTGTAAGATACGGTTGTTTGTTGGGATGCCTGAGTATTGATGTCTTTATGTCAAATTATAGACTATTGCTTTGAATCACTCGTGTCTTAATATTCATGGCATGATTAGATATATGATCAAGATTATTCTAGGTAGCATTCCACATAAAAATTATCCTTTTTATCATTTACCTACTTGAGGACAAGCAGGAATTAAGCTTGTGGATGCTGGTATGTCTCCATCGTATCTATAATTTTTATTGTTTCATGCCAATATTATACAACTTTCACATACTTTTGGCAACATTTTACATGATTTATTGGACTAACCTATTGATCTAATGCCCAGCACGAGTTCCTGTTTTTTTGCATGTTTTTTGCTTCACAGAACATCCATATCAAACAAAGTCCAAATGCGATAAAAATTTATGGAGAATAATTTTGGAATATATGTGATTTTTGGGAGGTGCAATCAACACAAACGGGGGCCTGCGGCCACCACAAGACACATTGGCGCGCGAGGCAGCCCAGACATGTGGTGGTGGGTTGTGCCCTCCTTGAACGTTGGTTGGAGCTCTACTTTGGGCACAAGGAAACTTATATCTGGAAAAAAAAATCATGTTAAAATCTCAGCGCAATCAGAGTTACGGATCTCCGGGAATATAAGAAACGGTTTTCGGCCAGAAAACAGGAACGCGAAATAGAAGAGAACAGAGAGGGAGATCCAATCTCGGAGGGGCACCTGCCCCTCCGCTGCCATGGAGTGTAGCGCCCAAGATGCGATTCTATCCCAATCACGTGATGAACTCGTGATAGGGGCACAACCGCATTTCGAGAGCATAGCAAGGTGGATATAATTACAACATACCATGTACTGAATAGATGAGAATACAAGATAAAGGCTTACACTCGCCACAAGGCACAACATGAATACATCAATACATCAATACATAGCAATCATCATACAGAAGAGCAGGATCTGACTATGGATGAAATCAAACGAAAAAGAAGAAAGACATCCGCCCTGCTAATCCCAGGCTCCCCCGACCCGGAATCTATCCCTTGATCGATGAAGAAGAAGTAGAAGAAGAACTCCAAACAAGCAAGCATCACACTCGCGTCAGATCATTGCATTACATGTACTTGCAACTGTTGGTGTAGTAATCTGTGAGCCACGAGGACTCAGCAATCCCATTACCATGGCTATCAAGACTAGAAAAGCTTAATGGGTATGGAAGGGATAAGTGGTGAGGTTGCATCAAGCGAGTAAGCATTATATGGTGGCTAACTTACGAGTACAAGATTAAGGTTAGAAACTACGCAATGGTCGCAAACTAATAATGATCAAGAAGTGATCCTGAACTACTTACGTTCAAACATAACCCCACTGTGTTCTCTTCTCGAACTCATTCGAAAAGAGATCGTCACGGTTACGCACACGGTTGGTGTATTTTAATTCGAATCTGGTGTCAAGTTCTCTACAACCGGACATTAAAAATTCCCATCTTCCACATAACCGCAGGCACGGCTCTCGAAAGTTTAAACCCTGGAGGGGTGTCCCAACTTAGACCATGACAAGCTCACGATCCGTGGAGACAATCCTCCATCTCGGGACCCTCCGATCAGACTCGGAATCCTGGTGCACAAGACATTTTGACAATGGTAAAACAAGTCCAGCAAGACCTCCCGACGTGCCGACACCCTGATAGTAGCCGCGTGTATCTCATCTCAGGCCACGATCGGATGGGTCAAGCTATGAGTAAAACCAGATCCTCGGGTTTGCCCGTGGCGGCCCCGAAGGTTGCCCGTTTGGGACCAACACCATCAGCACTGGCCCCCTGTATTATGTTGAATTACTCCTCAGGTAGCGCTAACTCCCTATGTGTCAAATTTAATATCAAGTTTAGTTATTATGTTGGGAAAATGGTAAAACCAATGTTGGGCCTTGCTGGAAGAGTTTTATTCAAAGCGAACTATCAAGAGGGGCCCACAAACCCTCACCGTATTAGGGAAACAAAATCAATGAACATAACACCGGTATGATGGATACTAGGGCGGCAAGAGTGGAACAAAACACCAGGCAAAAGGCCGAGCCTTCCACCCTTTACCAAGTATATAGATGCATTAATTAAATAAGAGATATTGTGATATCCCATGGTATCCATGTCCCAACATGGAACAACCTGCAACTGCACCTACAACTAGCAACGCTATAAGAGGGGCTGAGCAAAGCGGTAACATAGCCAAACAACGGTTTGCTAGGGTGGTGGAAAAGGTTAGAGGCTATCATGGCAATTTGGTAGGCTTGATAAACAAGTGGTAGGTAGCGCGACATAGCAATAGCATCGAGACAACTAGCATAGCAAAGCTAGTAGTGAGATCCAAGGTGATGGTCATCTTGCCTAAACTCCCGCTAGGAAGAAGAACAAGTCCATGAAGAAGACGAACGGGTGTAGTCGAACGAATCCTCATGATCGCAACGAAATAGGAACTATCGAGAAGGAGCACAACCGGAAAGAAGCAAACAACATGGATAAGAGTTGCATATTATGAAACTAGATGAAATTCTAAGCATTTTACATGTTTGAATCATTTTAATCTGATGCACGGTTAATGCGATATGATATGCATGAACATGAGGGGCTTTTCTACAGAACTCCAGCTTCTCGATTAATTTAGCAAACTCGCTCGCGGAAAAAAACAGTGACTCGGGCTGAATGACCGGCCCAAAAGTGCACAGGAGAGGGGCGGGGGCTGCTCACCCCGGGCCAAGGCCCAGGTCGGTGGAGGAGGCAGTTGGGCCGCGGTCAACGGGCGAAGCGGGCGGCCCAGCCGATGGAGATCGAAGGGAGGCGCTCATCCTTCTTTGCAACCGAAGCAGGGCTTCGATGTAGAGGACGTCGGCGCACGGGCGTGGCACAGGACGGCGACGCGAGTTGTTCAGAATGGGAGGAGGCTCGGGGATGGCATAGGGCGACCCGGTGGTGGACAGCCATGGTCGGCGGTGCCAAGGTTGGTGGTGACGACGCTGCTGTAACCTGAAGAAATGGAGACAGAGGGAATATGAGAGAGATCAAGAGGAAGTAAGAGAGAGAAGGGAGGAAGGGCATGGTCCTGTTGGTCGTTGGCGAGTTTCTGTCGAGGGGGTGCAGCGCGGGCTCAGGACTGCCGCTGCTAGGTTGGCCGGCGGCCATCGGCACGAGGACGACGAGGAACGCCGGCGAGCTTGCTTCGGGACAAGGCAGATCAGCAAGAGGAGACGGGCGCCACACCCCTCCTGATGAACAGTATCCCGTGGAGTCCCGTTTTGTGGTACGCCACACCCCTCCCGATGAACAGGACCCCCGTTTCGACCGTAGCGCTCCAACACAAGTCCGTTTCCTCCGTTTTGCGGTACGCCACACCCCTCCCGATCAACAGGACCCCCGTTTCGACCATAGCGCTCCAACACAAGTCCGTTTCCTCCGTTTTACGGTACGCCACACCCCTCCCGATCAACAGGACCCCCGTTTCGACCGTAGGAGGTCCGTTTCCTCCGTTTTGCGGTACGCCACACCCCTCCCGATCAACAGGACCCCGTTTCGACCGTAGGAGGTCCATTTCCTCCGTTTTGCGGTACGCCACACCCCTCCCGATCAACAGGACCCCCGTTTCGACCGTAGGAGGTCCGTTTCCTCCGTTGTGTGGTACGCCAGGCCTCGTTTCCATCGCCTCTTCCGTCCAAGCCCTCCCGATGAACAAGACCATGCATTCCGTTCCGACCCATGAACACGACGACGACGCTGTTTCTCCGTTCTGACCCAGCCGTGTACACGAGCCCTCGCCGTACGTATGCGCGAGTAGGCGTTCGAGACCCCGCCCGTATGTACACATACGTGGCCGTATTTTCTTTCTTGCACCCTGGCCGCTGTACGTACGTGTACATGCTACGTGCGCGCCTCTACTACGACACGTGCTCGCCTCTACATTGACCAGTATGTACGTACACGTTCGCGACCAGAATGACAACGCTACGTACGCTTCGACCAGGTGGGTCGCGACTGTCAGGCACTTCCTTGCCTGCGAAGATGTAGCTAGTGGGTCCTAGCAGTCAGGGGGCAAATCGTTTTTTGGCCGGACGCACTTCCTTGTGCGAAGATGTAGCTGCTGGGTCCCAGCAGTCGGGGGGCCGGTGGGTCCCAGCAGTCAGGGGGGCGAATCGTTTTGGTTTTCTTTTTTTTTTGCCTGGACGCACTTCCTTGCGTGCGAAGATGTAGCTGGTGGGTCCCAGCAGTCAGGGGGGCGAATCGTTTTTTTTTGCCCGGACGCACTTCCTTGCGTGCGAAGGTGTAGCTGGTGGGTCCCAGCAGTCAGGGGGGAAACGTTTTTTTTGCGAAATACGGTGGCCCGTCCGGTGGGTCCCTGCTGTCAGGTGGAGGAATCATTATTTTCAGCGTAATAAGGAGGCACTTCCTTGCTGCCGCCGTGGACCCAGCAGTCAGCCTCTCCACGTACAGTCCACATCCGATGGAAGTCGTTCCTTGACCACATTGACCACGCCGCGCCGAGAGCACCAGGGCGGTGGACGACGGCGAGGCCTAGGAAGGGGACGAGGCGGAGCCGGTGAAGATGCGGCAGTGGATGCCCACGCGGAGAGGAGTATGAGGGTTCACTCGTTCGGCTGCGGTGTGAGGCTGTCGTCGCCACAGGGCCTGGCCAGCGGTGGGAATAGTAGGGGCGGTGAGGCCTCCGCGGCAGCACAGCCGGCCACGGGAGGCAGGAGCAGGCGGCACGACCAGTGCTGCTTTGGGTGGCTGGAGCAAGAAGACCAGAGGTTGAAGAAGCACTACGGCCGTTGGATGGACATCGTACGGTCACTGCAGCTAGAATCGTTTATATTGACTAAGTTGACAAAGCCCTTGGTACGTCAACTTAGTAGGCCCACAGGTCAGCTTCCGAAACGGTGCGCCCCAGATGTCAGGGGGGAATCATTTTTTGGGCGGGTGAACCTAGAATATCCGAGATTGAAGAAGAAGCACGACATCCGTTGGATGGACATCCAACGGCCACTGCTGCTAGAACCGTGTGTTGACTATAAGTTGACAAAGCCTTGCATACGCGTCAACTCTGTTTTTTTAGGGGACGCGTCAACTTAGTAAGGCCAGAAGTGTGTGGCAGAGAACTTATAGCCCATTTGAGATTTGTAAGAATGTGTAGCCCATTTTTGAATTCTAATGGAATTTACTATAGCCCATTTACAGTATGTTAAAAGTACAGCCCATTTCAACCAACCGTTCAAAACAGAATTCAATAAAAATTTCCCACATTTTGATGGGATCCGAAATATTTTTATCCCGAAATTTCTAGTCAGATTAAATAAATTTATATTACGTAAAAATCCAACGAAACATTGCGCTCGCAACAATTAATGAAATTAAAATTTTCAATATCCAAAAATAATATTTTATAAAGTAATCACGTGTTTGGTGCATTTTTTTATAGTTACTGCCCAGTTTTTATAATTACATCCCATTTATTATTTCTTAAAGCCCATTTTCTTGTTAAGCCTAATGCATCCCTCCTAGGAAAGATTTGCAGCCCAGCGGGGCGGAGAATAACAACTTGACCTTACCTGGGTATTCCTAAAAAAAGTATAGCTGGGCTAGCCATTTTCAGCTTGAAAAAAATTAATATCTGGGCTGGATATCTGGCCTGGGCTAGACGGGCCATAGCCCGCCCAGTTAATACCTGCAGCAATGTTTTCGTTGTTGTTCAGAGGAGAAAAATTAATATCTGGGTTAAACATCAAAAAACTCTGCAGTGCTCACACCTCAAAAACACAAATACTGCTCGAGCTGCTTGGTCCCAGCTTTCGGCCGCTTCTTGTGCAATTCTCTCGTTTATTGACTACTACATAGGTTGACAATGGTGTGGGACCATGATGTCAGGAAACCAGGGGGAAGCAAAATAAATTACTCCAGCGAGCGCTTCCACCTCTGCCTTGTTGTCTCCCGTGGAAACCCCTTTTTTTTGCTCGGGCAAGGACCAATGCATGCAGCACGTCCATGCGGTTATTAGGCAAGAAATAAAAGCGTTTTGCATGCTATGAATTACGGTGGCCTACATGGGTAGCTAATAAGGCATCCTCTTAACTGATGTGATTAAATGTTGTGTTTAGAAGAGAGAAATATTCTTATTTTCCACCAATCTGCTTGCACCTAGGTCGTGATGCACCTTCTAATACGACTTATTCACCTAGACGGAGGGAGTATAGTTTTATACATATATATATATATAATAAGGAGGCACTTGCGTATGTGAGGCTATGGACCTGGTGGGTCCCCATTGTCATCCTCTCCAAGTAAAGTCATCTCGCCCGCGCGCGCTTTCCGCCCGAAACAGTCAGCGCCGCCAGCCCCGCTTCGCGGTGCAGGCGATTGCTCCGCCTTCAAATGACACAAGTGTCGTCCGTCCGTCCATCTGCCGCCCACATTAATGATACGCGGTTGCCGAGGTGGCTACTCCGGCGCCACACGTCCGTCCCTCCGCCCGCCCACCATTGCTATATAAACTGCTGCACCGGCCATAGCCGCAGTCATCCGCATCCGTTCCCTTTCTCCTGTCACCACTACTGCCCACCATGGCTTCCTCGCGCTCCAGCGCTCTTCGGGACGGGCGGACGACAGACCACAAGGAGATGGCAGCCATTGCTGCCGACCGGCTGGCCGGCAGCCAGCCAGAGGACGACGACGTCCCAACGGAGAACATGGTAGTCGATGATCCGGCGCCAACCCCCTCCTCCGCGCCATCCTCGCCGGTGCATTGCACCATGACCATCGGCGAGGCCCGTGCCCAATACATGGACAGTGTGAGGCAGATGCGTCAGGAGCAGTTCCGGGAGGCGCAGGCCGATGCCGCCTACAACCACCATCTCCTCCAGGAGCACCTACAGGCGGAGGAGCAGATCACCGCGGAGCGGGCGGAGCAGGAGGCACTGCTCGACTCGTACCGCTCCGCCCGCAAGGGCCGCCTCGAGCGCTGGCGGTACCGCATGCGGGTGGCGGAGGCTGCGGCCGCCTACAAAGAGGCTAGCAAAGAGGGCGATGAAGCGGGCGAGGCGCTGTTTGGCGAGACCGAGGATGAGGCAGAGGACAATGCTGGCTCCGACGAGTCCCCGCTCCGCTGGCGTCGACGAGGCCCTGCTCCGCCGAGGCCCCGTGGCGCCAACAACGAGGCAGAGGACACCGCCAGCTCCGCCAAGGCCCCGCCCCGCCAACAACGAGCCAGAGGACATCACCGGGTCAGCCGAGGCCCCACCCTGCCAGCAACACGGGGGAGGATTTCCACGGCTCCGCTGAGGCACCGCCCGCCGGCAACGAGACAGAGGACATCGCCGGCTCCGCCGAGGCCCCACCCCGCTGCCAACGAGGTCGCGCCACATAGAAAACGAGGAAGAGTAGAACACGGTAGGTCGCCGCCGCTCGGGTCCAAGTAAGGCCACCACTGCTACCCTCCTATTGAAGCCAAGCTAGGCGGGTTGACCATTGACGGCCGGTTAGCTTCTTGGCAGTGACGTGGAGTTGGGGAGTTTTGCTGGAGAATAACGCTGCTTCTACTTAACTGCTGGTGCAGTTGGCTGACTAACACGTGGGCCCAACAGGCCACATGTCAGTTACGCAACTGCACCTGCAGTTAAGTCACTGAAGCTTCTGTTTGGCTCAGCGGGACACAGGTGGGTAGCTTCGGTTAATTAATTATACCTCCTTCGTCACCAAGCTTCCTCCGTCGTGGATCTCATTGGCACTCTTGATGTGGAAGAAAAGGCGAGAGCAAAGGACACACATGCTTGAGGAATTGAGGGAGGATCTAGTGCCAATATGGTACAGAAGAACTTCCAGCCCCACAAGTTCAAGAACAAGGGCAAGTTCGATGGTAAAGCAAAGTTTGATGGGAAGAACAAGGCTGTGCAACACACGAACTTCAAGAAGAAGAATGACAAGAAGAAAGGTGTTTGTCATGTGGTGATCCTGATCATTGGGCTCCTAGTTGCCCTAATCCCTATGACAAGCTAGGCCGGTTAATTAATTATACATCCAGCGCACCCCTTTATAGTTGAAATGTAATGAAATCCGGCATGTTTATATGAAATCTGACCGTGTATGAATGAATTTATTTTGATTAGTTCAAATTCCTGTATCACTGGCATTGGATGAACATGCAAAACAATACGTACTAGCATTATTCCCAGGGTGATCACCTCGTTTGCAGCAGTTTCACATGTACTCCCTCCGGTCCTTTCTAGTCTGCATACAAGTTTTGTCTGCAGTCAAAGTATATCTACTTTGAGCAATCTTATACAAAAAAGTATGCACTTACACAATGTGCGAAGTAAAAAGGAACAGAAGGAGTACAGAGAGTTTGAGCAGCTTTTTAGCGTTTCTGTACATTGCAATCAAACACACAGGCCTGGCAATCCATAGAGAACATTCAAAACAATCGATGATTATGCATCTCAGCGACTCACATGTCAGAGGCAATATTTACTTCACAACTAAAGAATAAAGAAAAAATTGATCGACGCTGCTGACAGCAAAGGGTGTCCCATTCGAAAATATCAAACGCATGTCTTGCTAAAATCAATGAGCAAAATTTGACAAGGTTGTCCCATTCCAAAATATCAAATGCCTGCGATTGTGGAATGGACAGGGTTTGCCATCAGTTCGGACATTGACATGGCACCTCGTGCTAAATAAACCAGCTGTTCTTTTTGTGCAGTTCCACCAAAATCAACCAAATTCGCGTGTAGCTTGTATGATTCCGCCCTTATATGTTGCAACGCCTTGAACTTATTGGCACCTCCTTTCTTGTGGTGGAAATGAATGATTCGATGTATTCATGAACATTTTGTGCAGTTCCCATTGAAATCAAGTTGAGCACCCTTGTTTGCACAAATACAAAAAAGTGATTAGTATAGAGCAAACTGTACTATGAATTGACAGTTTCAACACGCACATACATGGTCCATGTAGATCACACTTTTAGAAAAATGGAACTCACCAGAAAGAATCCTAGAACAACAGCAAAAAAATGGAGATTTTGTCAGTCCTTCTGAGATGAAGTTAGTTTGGCCTTCTGGGGAGTAATGTAACCATCCTTCAACTGCTCCTTCTGATGATAAGATAGACAGGGCTTCTTCAACCTAGCATAATCGGAACTAGTCACTTCACGTACTCCATATTCTTCTTCAGAGGAAGATGATCCTGTTGTGCAACGACAAGAGGACTACTAAATGCTAGCATCACTGTTTGCTCGAAAAAAAGGAAAGGAAATATTTAAAACAGCACAGATGAAGCACTTTTCAAGGACAATACCACTTTTTCATGACAGTATCTAAACAGTAGCACAACACCAATAGAGATGACAAAGCTCAATCATATGGATGAAATCAGTGGGCGAGTACCAACCTTTGTCAGGAGGCTTATTGTGTAGAGCATACAAATGAAGCATCTACGGTGGTGGCCAAGCTTACTATATACTCCTCGATTAGTTTAATGTTCCCAACATCTTCTTGTGCAGTTCCACTAAAATATATGGTATCTTCAAAGAAGATCCTTGTTTGCACAAGTAGAGATACTTACATATTACATTAAGAGTGGCATCAAATCAGTGGCAAAACAATTGCTCGTTCCAGCCATAGCAATAAATTAAGATGCAAAAATATATCATTACTTGTGCCATCACAGTTCCAGTGCTTCATTACAGCACCGGGAGTTGATTTTTGTTTTTCTTCCCCTTGTAATTCCCCTTCATCACTTGGTTCAATAACAAACAAGCTTCACCTTCAATGTAAGATTTGGCATGCCAATTAGGGAGCACAAGTATAGTACTAAACTTAATTTTCTGATGAAAGTGGCAAAATACAGGCCAGCAGTTCTGAAATATCCTTATCTTACCTCAATGGGATATTGCGGTGCACATACAGATTGGAAGTCTTGTCTCCATTTGTGCAGTTCACTAAAATCAAGCAACATTATCGTACAAGTAGCACAACATATGAATGCACACTGCAGAATCATGTGAAAGAAGGCTAGTACCGACCTCTCATGATGCGGAATTCAAACAACTCACAAGAAGAAGATCTGAGCCAAATTCGCCTTAACGGATAGGAAGTAAGATCTCCTCTTGTGTAGTTCCACTAAGATCAAGCAATCAAGCAACGTTGTCGGTGTGACATTTTGGTTGAACTGCACAAAACACTCTTAAAACAAAAGTGTCTTGTGCAGTGCAACAAAAGGTCACAATGGCAACGAGGTGAAGCAGATAACCCTGTTTACACAGAGGTGCAAAGGAAACAATTAGTGGTCAATAATGGTGGATGACACAGAAGCCAACAAAAAGAATCATGTACCTTATCTAAATGGGAAAGAAAGCAAGATAGTAGCATTTCTCAAACGGTGGCATTGATTAATATTAACATAGAGATTATATTAACAATAAAATTTGTTAAACATGTAATTTGCTTTTAACTATGGCATTGCATCAATTTTGCAGTGGCATTATTAGAGGGTGTTTGTTTACAGGGACATTTTGGTGTAGGGACTAAAAAAACTCCGTGTCAGTCCGTGTTGGTCCCAGTTTTGTTATCAGAAGCCTTTCCCTATGTGAGCGCAGCAAATCTAGTCCTGCTCAAACTCTACAGCCTTGTCCCTTCCTTTCCTTTTTGAACTAGTACTTTCGCCCCTTCCTTTCCTTTTTGAACCATGTCCTAGATTTATGCGATACAACTTTCCCCACTACTTTCCCCCATTCCTTTCCTCTTTGAACCACGTCCTAGATTAATGCTATACAACTTTCCCCCTTCATTTCCTCTTTGAACCACGTCCGAGATTCATGCTATATACAACTTTTCCCACTCCTTTCCTCTTTGAACCGCGTCCTAGATTCATGGTATACATGCAGCCAGAGAAATGCATGTGGAGTAAGTAAATTATACCTTAAGGTTCTTGGGGCATGGTTCGGCGGGCGACGGGACGGCGGCAAAGAGGAAGGGGTCGGAGGCCCTCCCGCGCCACCGCTGGGTGGAAAGTGAACAGCTGCGCCGGTAGTCCCTCGCCGACGGCGACAGCGTTAAGCCTCCTTTCCCTTCCCGACGGACGGATCCTGCCGGCTCTTTGAGCAGCAGTGAGGGGAGATAGAGGCCAACGAAGTCTTGTTTAGATCTGGAGAGGGTGAGAGAGTGTGAAGAGAGCAACTACAAGCGCTGAGGCTCCAGCGTGTATATATATACTGGAGAGAGAGTGTGAAGTGTGCAAACCCTAGAAAACATTTTGACCAGTCAAAGAATCCTCCTGGCACAAATTATGCTCAAGTGTAGTTATCGAACCCGAGACCTCAAGTTTGATGAGCGAACAGGCTAACCAGCTACACAACTTTTGTGCATTCCTGAATCCTTATTATAACATGCACACAAATTTTGGGCACTTGTATTCGACTTAAGTCAGTGTGCCACCGTATCTCGTATACTTACTACTCCCTCCGTCTAGGTGTAATAAGTCACGTCAGAAGGTGCAACGAGACCAAGGTGTGTACGTGTGTGTGTGTGTGTGCATGTGTGTTAGAGAGAGCGACAGATCGACCTACTCCTATAGAGAGATGTTGTGTAGTGTACGATTTTAGCCGCGAGAGTCGGTGCATCCTCTCATTTCTGGGCGTGTCCGGTAGGGACATGCGGACAGCTGCCACGGCCGCTCCTGACCAGCCTGGCCCACCCAAAGCCCCTCCATTGCCCGCGCGCGCTTCCCACCCGAAACGGTCGGCGCCGCTCCAAAGAATCAGTGCCGCATTCATGCCCGGGCAGAGCGGACGCGACCTCTCACTGGCGCAAGAGTGATGGTTGCTTCGTCCGTCCAACTTACTGCTGGGTCTATGTGATTTGACGGCTCATTGGTCCTTATTACTGAGGTCGTAGGACTGCTGGATGTCCCACGCTTTCGGTGAAAGGAGGTATACCTACTAGATTACAATTTTCTCCATTCTTACAGCAGAGGCGTTCAAGAGCAGTGAAAACACGCAGACTCAGTGATCCGCATGTGGTTCATGTTGAAATCTCTACAAAGACTTATATTTAGGAACGGAGGAAGTACTAGTATAGTACGTACTATAATTTATCAGCGAGATAAATTTGTACAATGCTATGAAGCTTCCAGCTTCTGTTACATGTATCTTACGTCCAAGATTGCCTGTTGCAACATTTCATCAAATACAAAGGAGACTAACATGCATGCTATTGCATATCAATGATTGACAGATCATAGCAAATATGTACTCCCTCCGTTCCAAAATAAGTTTCTCAACTTTGTGCAAACTTTGGTACAAAGTTGTACTACTACTAAAGTTGACACTTATTTTGGAACAGAGGCAGCTAAAGAAAAAAACGATCCATGTAGTCCCTAGCCCTTGAACCGTGAACCCTGACCAGGCTTCAATTTGCTGGCAACATTCGAGCTTCCTAATAAATGAAGTTTGCAACCTTTTGACCATTGGATCATTTTGTGCAGTTTCACCAAAATCGAGATGAGCATCCCTATGGCAAAGAAATTGAACAAGCGTGATTAGAATAAGATTACTAGGACTAGTTGATGAGACATAAACTCATCACAAATACAGTACGTAGAAGCCAGTAGAGGTATGTGCGGGGCAAAGAAGTAGAGAAATATCCACAGGGAGTGATGTGGGCAGCTGGAGCAGTGGTGCAAGCCGGCTGTAAAGGGAGTTGTACCTGAGGGACGTAGCTCAACCTTGAGGAGGGCGGCGGGAGGCGGCAACTGCCCACGTCGCGGCAGTGAGAAAGGGACGAAGGCAACCTCACCGGCTTTGTGAGAGAGAACGGCGGGGACCCCTGATCGGGACGTGCTGACAGTGGTTTTTCGCCGTCGTCAATGGACAACGCATCTACACTAAGCATCCACCCCTTCCCCAAGCGGACGTGATCCGCCGGGATGTTAGAGATGTGGCCACAGTCGTTTTGTGCGAGAGAGTGTGAAGAGAGCAACCCCAGCAAGCAACCGTGTAGGCTGGCCCGTCCTGACTATGTATATAGTGGAGCGGTTTCCTTTTCTCTCCATATGAACCTATCATATTGCATACGTGCCACTGAAGAAAAAAACTTTATTTATAAATGACGCGGCACCTACTACTCGTTCTCCTATAACCTTGCGCTTGGCATCTCCAAGATATTAACCTTGCGATTGGCTCTTCGCCTCTTCGGCAAGTCGAGCAATAATGGTAGTGCAGTATATATCGTTTTGGCTATATGAGACTGAATGAATTGCTGCACGTCCACCACGTGGGCGAGGGTCAAGGGGCAAGGGAGAGTGCTACATACGGAGCGAAATGAGTGAATCTACACTCTAAAATACATCTATATACATCAGTGTTTGGAGTATGTACTAGTAGTTCATATTGAAATCTACTAAAGGACATATATATTCCAAACAATATGATAGTATAATCTCTATAACCAAGGTAGTAGGGACGAGGAGTAAACGGAGGGAGTAGTAAAATTTTCTCCTCGGGCTGCGAGCCACCGCGCGCGTGGGCGAGGGAGCGGGTGTAAGGCGTAGTAAGCAAGCTTCACCTCATCCTGCGAGCCACCGCGCCTGTGGGCGGGGGAGACGGTGTACTAAGCAAGCTTCTCCTCGTTTTGCGAGTTGACGGGACACATCAAAAGTACTCCAATGTATAGAGTCGTGCCTCTAAGGTAGGCCCCACATGGTTTGCCTCTTTTTTAACATAACACGTCAAGTCGCAATTTGTTTGTTCACCCGTGGTAGACGATCCTCCCTCCACCAAGTGGACAACCAGTACACATGCCAAATTACCACGTGGGCTGCCTTTTTCGTACAGAAATGAGCTCCACAATATACCCGCGCGGGTGTGGTTGGGAAAGAGACGGGAGTACGTGCGCCGTGCATGCACCTCTTCTCTTCGTGCACGTCCCCCACCTACGTGGGGTGTGTGTGAGAGATACAAACCGCGTTCATGAGTGTTTTTTGTTTTGGGGTGGGGGTGGGGTGGGGGTTGATTTCGTGAATTATCTGTGGGAATATGTGTCGATGACATCTCAAACAAAATTTTCCATGCAATGTGTGTGAAATGGAGGCCTATCCATATCATACATAGAGGGTCGGGCAATCCACGAGAAGAGAGGGAGGGGTCATAGCTATCGATAGAGTCAAAGAGAGGATCAAGTGGGTGGGTGCGAGATCAATGAAGAGAGCCATCGAAATTGTTTGTGTGTACAAGTCAAAGATATAGGGCGACTAGCCTACCGGAACGTTAGAGGGCACACATCAAGTTTGTGTGTGGCAGGGAGACATGACTAGAGCGCTCGATGTATCGGTGTGTGTGTGGGGGAGGGTGGTGGGAGGGGTAGGCAGAGGCCTAACTATAGAGGTAGAATGACTCGTATATGTGTTGAGAAGGAGAAACACAGCTATGTCTTGAGGGAGATAGGTCGACATCCATACATAACTGA
Organism: Triticum urartu; assembly: GCF_003073215.2. Lineage (NCBI taxonomy): Eukaryota > Viridiplantae > Streptophyta > Magnoliopsida > Poales > Poaceae > Triticum > Triticum urartu. Next base: position 104,289,116 of record NC_053024.1, on the reverse strand, counting down.
AGGATGGGAAATATGATGGACAGAGAGAGAGAGGAGGGAGAGAGGGAGGGACAGGGAGGGAGAGGGGTAGAGTGCTGGATGGGTGATGGAGTTGCTTCTCGAAGATGGTGGGAGAGGCCTACTAGACAAACTGAGGGTGGAACTGCAATGTTATCAATAAGAGTGGGGATGTGTTTCTGTGTGTGCCTGTGCGTGATAGATCTGGCGGGACGCATCCATGGATGATGAAGGGGAACCATGTGTTTGGTAAGCAAACCTAACTAGATCGATAGATCAATTGTTGTTTGTCGGAGGAAGGGAGAGACACAACTAATGAGGTAGATCGATTGACGTGTGGGTAAAAACGAGTTATAAGGACCTAGCTAGCTATATGTATAGCGAGAGATCGGTCGGTGTGCGTCCATTTGTTAGAGGCAAATACTAAAGGAAATATGCCCTAGAGGCAATAATAAAGTTATTATTTATTTCCTTATATCATGATAAATGTTTATTATTCATGCTAGAATTGTATTAACCGGAAACATAATACATGTGTGAATACATAGACAAACAAAGTGTCACTAGTGTGCCTCTACTTGACTAGCTCGTTAATCAAAGATGGTTATGTTTCCTAACCATGAACAACGAGTTGTTATTTGATTAACGGGATCACATCATTAAGTGAATGATCTGATTGACATGACCCATTCCATTAGCTTAGCACCCGATCTTTTAGTATGTTGCTATTGCTTTCTTCATGACTTATACATGTTCCTATAACTATGAGATTATGCAACTCCCGTTTACCGGAGGAACACTTTGGGTGCTACCAAACGTCACAACGTAACTGGGTGATTATAAAGGAGTACTACAGGTGTCTCCAAAGGTACATTTTGGGTTGGCGTATTTCGAGATTAGGTTTTGTCACTCCGATTGTCGGAGAGGTATCTCTGGGCCCTCTCGGTAATGCACATCACTTAAGCCTTGCAAGCATTGCGACTAATGAGTTAGTTGCGGGATGATGTATTACAGAACGAGTAAAGAGACTTGCCAATAACGAGATTGAACTAGGTATGGGATACCGACGATCGAATCTCGGGCAAGTAACATACCGATGACAAAGGGAACAACGTATGTTGTTATGCGGTCTGACCGATAAAGATCTTCGTAGAATATGTAGGAGCCAATATGGGCATCCAGGTCCCGCTATTGGTTATTGACCGGAGACGTGTCTCGGTCATGTCTACATTGTTCTCGAACCCGTAGGGTCCGCACGCTTAAGGTTACGATGACAGTTATATTATGAGTTTATGCATTTTGATGTACCGAAGTTTGTTCGGAGTCCCGGATGTGATCACGGACATGACGAGGAGTCTCTAAATGGTCGAGACATAAAGATTGATATATTGGAAGCCTATGTTTGGATATCGGAAGTGTTCCGGGTGAAATCGGGATTTTACCGGAGTACCGGGAGGTTACCGGAACCCCCCGGGAGCTATATGGGCCATAGTGGGCCTTAGTGGAAAAGAGAAGAGGCAGCCCTACATGGGCCGCGCGTCCCTCCCCTCCCTTGGTCCGAATAGGACAAGGAGAGGGGGCCGGCCCCTCTCTCTCCTTTCCCCCCTCCGCGAATCCTATTCCAACTAGGATTGGGGGGGGGAATACTACTCCCAGAGGGAGTAGGACTCTCCTGGCGCGCCCCTCATGGCCGGCCAGCCTCCCCCCTTTAGTCCTTCATATACGGAGGCAGGGGCACCCCAGAGACACACAAGTTGATCCACGTGATCATATTCTTAGCCGTGTGCGGTGCCCCCTTCCACCATAGTCCTCGATAATATTGTAGCGGAGTTTAGGCGAAGCCCTGCTGCAGTAGTACATCAAGGTCGTCACCACGCCGTCGTGCTAACGGAACTCTTCCCCGACACTTTGCTGGATCGGAGTCCGGGGATCATCATCGAGCTGAACGTGTGCTAAAACTCGGAGGTGCCGTAGTTTCGGTGCTTGATCAGTCGGGCCGTGAAGACGTACGACTACATCAACCAAACGCTTCCGTTGTCGATCTACTAGGTATGTAGATCACACTCCCCCCTCTCGTTGCTATGCATCACATGATCTTGCGTGTGCGTAGGAAAATTTTGAAATTACTACGTTCCCCAACAAATAAGGCCCAGCGAGACGGATAGACAGAGAGAATGGAGCTAGGAGGTGGTGCGAGAGGCCCAACTACTAGCTAGATAGGGGGAGGAGTGTGCGGTTGTGATAGCGATGAAAAGAGGGGCGAGAGTTTACACGTGTGTCTGACCGTATGAGAGACACGAGGCAAGGACACATAAAGGAGGAGATTGAAGGTGTGTTTGTATGTTGTAGGCAGGCACCGCTGGAGAGGTTTATCGATTGGTGTGTGTCGGAAAGGAGTTGTGGAGACTCTGGGAGAACGACCTAAAGAAAAAAATGAATGTGCCAGGTGGATAGAATGCCGAGGGAGGGGGAGGGCGAGGAGGGCATGTGCATGCACGAGAGAAAGTTAGTGGTAGCTACAAAGGTTAGAGGATTGTGTGGGTGTAAGAGACTAACAAAGATCATAATTTGATATGAAAGAGGATTCATATATTTGAATAGGAGATCATAGTGTTTTAAACATTGCATGCATGAATATAGCGGTGATACACGTGTTGTGCACATGTTATACCATAATGTGATAATGCATGGCGTTTGCAACTCACAGCTAAATGCCGAACAATCTAAACCATACTATACATCAAACAATCTCACATTTTATTTGAATTTGTGATAATGTGTGGCGTTCGCAGCTTACAACTAAATATCAAACAATCTAAACAATACTATATATCGAACATTCTCACATTTTATTTGTGTCGCGACCCGACCCGAATGGATCAAGCGCTCTGTGCTCAGGTGTCATCCCTGGATCAGTAATGCTGACACCACACAGTACATCGAAGGATTTATAGCAGAGTGGCAATCACACACTTATTACATCGTTGTCTCAAAGAGAACTTATTACAATAAATATGGCTTAAGGCCATCTAGTGTCGAAAACAGCGGAAGACTTGGAAGATAAATGGGTCCATCAACTCCAGCGGCATCACTGAGTATAGAACCACGACCTAAAAGCACCTTACTCGTCGTCTGAAAAGTCTGCAACATGAGAAGTTGCAGCCCGAAAACGGGTCAGCACATGGAATATGCTGGCAATGTAACACATAGAGAGTAAAGGAATGAAACAGCTATACTACATGCATATATGGTTGGTGGAAAGCTCTATGGTTACAGTTTTGTGTAAAGCCAGTTTTTCCCTACTGCAAAGGAATAAATTTATTTAACTATCATGGTGGTTGTGTAACATTGAGAATGGTTGACAGCATTCTCAATCCCAATTAAAAATAATTAAAACCCAACAATATTAATTAGAAGTAACATGTTGAGATTCACATGATATTCAAGTACTAGATACTCAAGATGTCCATAACCGGGGACACGGCTAATCATGATTAGTTTGTACACTCTGCAGAGGTTTGCGCACTTTTCCCCACAAGACTCGATCGCCTCCGTTTGGTTTCTCGCACTACAGGGTGTTTGAGAAGACGGATGACCGAGACATAGTCTTTCAGAAGCGCTAGCACCTTACGATCGGGTAGACCAGTACACCTACATCCCCTACATCTGCTAGTCCACCACTGTAAGAGTTCGCACAACTTAGTCAACTATGCCAGAGCCCATAATGGCTTGTGGCTGCACACGGAAGTTTCTAGCATGAAAGATCTTATGATCCCTTTGAGCCTGGGTGGCGGTCCAAAAAAAACAGGCAAGTCCTGATAGACATCAGGTGCCTCAATCCACCCAGATGTGTGTTTAAGTTGCCACCTTAGATAAACCATTAAAATTATCAACTCACATCTGTCATGGATATCACTCACCCAATCCACGTCTACTAGCATAGCATGGCATAATAAGCAAACGTAGAAGTAACTTCCAAAGGTTTGATAATAAACAGGTAATAGGTACTACCTCATCTACATCCCATCCCACAATTTAATTAGATCCTAATCATGCAATGTGTGAGGATTGATCTAATGCAATAAAACTGGGTTGTAGAAAAAGTATGATCAAAGTGTTACTTGCCTTGCTGATGATCCGCGAGACCTAGGGTTTCGAAGTAACAAGCGGCGCAATCCGGGTGATCTATCACAGACAAACAACAAGCATACAATAAGTACTCATCTAATGCACAGGTAAAACTCGAACAAGAGAAAGAACGAACCGAACAAAGAAACGGAAAACAAACGGCGGAAGAAACAACTCGGTTCTAGCAAGTTGAAACTAGGTCAAATTTTACTGGGGCAAAAACTTGTTTAAGTTGGTTAGACGGAACGGCGGTTTTGAGACGAAACTCCAGGCGCTTGAATCACCTGATTCCGATAAACGAGCGAGAAGAAAGACTAGAACGAAGATCGGATCTGAGATCACGATCGCGGAATAAATCCGACAGAAAGAAAAGAAGGACGGTTGAACGAACGGACGTTCGTTAACCTAGAAGAATCCGGTGATCACGTTCGTTAGGACGAACGGTCCGGCGAACGGTCCAAAGGCAACTAAATCGGAAAAGAAAACGAATCCGATCTAGGGTTTCGGAAAAGAAAACCGAACGAAAAACCGATCTAGAAAACCGGAACGGTTTAGAAGAGAACCGGAAAGAAAACGAATCGGAAGAGAAGAAAAGAATCGGAAAGATTATAAGAAAACGATCCGAGGAAAAGAGATGCGGGGCAACCTCGGCGAACGGGGCTCCGGCGGCGTGGCGTAGGGCGGCGGCGGCATGGGCAAGGTGCGGCGGCGCGGGTGAGGGGCGCGGGGTGGGGTGCGGCGGCGCGGGTGTGGGGTGGCGCGGCGGCGGTGTAGGGCGCGGGGTGGGGTGCGGTGGAGACTTGGGGTTTGATTTGATGGGTTTAGAGGGGGGGGTGTTGGGGTATTTATATTGGGGAGGGGAGGGGGTTTCTTGGGGTAGGGGACAAGAAATAGAGTACGAATAGGAAAACGAAACAAAGGAAAGGGCTAGCCTAGAATCCATATAGGACTCGGCTAAGACGAGGCGAGGCGGCGGCCTGGCGCCTGGCCTAGCGCTGGCGCACGCGCGCAGGGGCTGGGGTGGCCGGCCGGCTGGGCCTTTGGCCCAGGCGGGGCGCTGCTCTCTTTTTTTTTCAATCGGTTACGCGCGCAGAAAAACAAAAGAAAAAGAAACTAAACAAACTCCGAAAAATCTAAAGTAAATTTTCCCCGACTCCTAAAAATGAGTCGAACAAAATGAACTTTACTCCGGACCTAGAATGCAATTTTCAAAAACACGCATTTTTCCCTATCCAAATAAAATGCGAATAAACTCCGGAAAACAAAATTTGATCTATTTATGAAATCTTCATTTTTCCTCAATTTTCGGAAAGTCATATTATTCCCTCTCTTATATTTTTTATATCGGAAAAATTATTGAAGATGAAATAAATAAATCAAATGATCCTCTTTTTCAAATTCGAGAAAACTCTCAAATATGAAAATAACGAAATCTCCAACTCTCTCCGAAGGTCCTTGAGTTGCGTGAAATTTCTAGGATCAACCAAAAATGCAAGAAAATATGTTATGCATGATGATCTAGTGTATAACATTCCAAATTGAAAATTTGGGATGTTACAATTTGAATTTGTGGTAATGTGTGGTGTTTGCAACTCACATCTAAATACTTGTAGGCGTAGGGGGCGGGGCACCATACATAATGTGATAAACACATTATACATATGAGACATGGTTTAGATTATGAAGATCTAGCTAGAGCTATAAATGTAATGTGATTTGAAATCAAAATAAAGTGGATTCAAAAAATCTAGTTGGAGTTCATATAGGAGTACACATAGTTCATATGTAACTCGAGACTAACCATGTGGTGTGCTGTGAAGATAATACACAAACGATGGTTTAACTTGACAATAATGATGATTGTAGATCTTATTAAAACAGAGAAACGAATTCAAATGCTTTAACTTCACAACAATCATTACTGTAGATCTTATTCAAATAGAGAAATGAATTCAAATTTAGTTCATATTGAAGCGGTAGTATATACATTTGGAATGCACTAAAACGTTCATTTGAGTAGTAGGTTGCATGCATTATACACGTAGCGAAATATTTTAATTGAACATAACATGAATTCAAAGTTTTGAATGACATTTGTAGGGCGCATTGATTTGGGACAGTACATGTTAGGCTTGTCCGGAAATTTCAACCCGCGCCTTGTTAGCCCGAAATATTTAAGATATATCTTTGTCTCGTTGTGCTCCGACAACTCCCTCCATCTCAACCCGCGCCTTGCTATTCCAAAATTACAACGCGCGCGAAAACTCCCACCTCCTGTGAAATCCAGACACGCGAAATGTCTGTGGTACCCCTGAACCGAAAGAACCGCCTCAAATTGGTGGGGGTACTTTCGTAACTTACCCCACATTTCGGACAAGCGCATCTCTAAGCCATGGTTCCCCACTGCCATCCCATCCGCCCACCCATTTGTACACTGAGGCCGCGAAAACCCGCGACGAAACCCCACACCCTGCTCCGTCCGCCACCCAGCCGGAGCCTCTTCCCCGACGATGTCGTCCACAGCAACACCTCGACGTCCCTCATCCACCGTACCGGATGAGGATCCGTCGTCGATCTCATCGTCCCGCCGGTTCAGCCACCCCGTCCTCCACCTCCAAGGAGTTGCCCCGACGTTTCCCTCGTATTTTGCGCCACCTCCATTCCCACACCGCCGTCTTCACCTGCACCACCGGAAGAGCATCATCATCATCGTTTCCTCGGATGAAGCTGCGGCCTAATCGGCGCCACCAAAGAGGTTGTACACTAATTGCCGCATTTTCTTCTTGATTCGATCTCACGGTGCTGCCGGCGCTCGATCCCGAGCCGACATGGCGCGGCTCCATCCACGGCGGAGTCGCCGGCCACTTCCTCCACGGCGTCGCTCCCTCGGCGGCGACGTCCACATCAGTAGGACATGCTGCTGATTTAGCTCTCGCTCGCGCTGCTGCTCTGCTCTTGCTCTCGGTCCCCTGCCTGGTCTGCTCTTGCTATTGCTCTTGCTCGCGCTGCTGCTCTTGCTCTTGCTCTTGCTTGCGATGCTGCTCCAATTTAGCTACACTTCAGTCGACTGAATCGACTTTTGGGTCAGTCGATTTTCAGGTGGTGGGGGGGCTCGCCGGGGTGAAGGAAGAACTAGCCGCAGCGGGGAGGGGGGCTTGCCGGAGAGATACCCCACTGTCTATCTTAGGGTTCAGGATGGGGGCGGTGGTCGCCGGCGGTGGCGGGGCGTTGGCGGGGCGGTAGCATGGGGATCGCCGGAGAAAAAGCTCGACACAGGGTGGCCTAGAGGGATGGCCGGGGTGGCGGCGGACCGGCGGTGGGGAGTGTTTTCGGGGCGGGCCGGGCGGCACACCACCGGCCGCGGGCGGCGGGGGGCTGCTGTTTGGCCGGCTCAGGGGGTGGAGGTTGAATATGAACTGCAGGCCCTTGATTTCGTATCCAACGGCTGCAAAATCGACTGACCAGAGATGAAAAAGTCAGTCGACCGACGTGTAGTCTCACCTTGCTAGTGCGTTCAGTTTCGACAGCAAAATTCAGTTTCGACAGCAAAATTCAGTTTCGACAGTTAAGTTCAGTTTCGACAGTTAAGTTCAGAGATGAGCGGCTGATGTATTTTACATCTAGCACTTTTTGGTTATGTATTTTACGTCATGTATTGGAGATGCTATTAGAATTCCACTCAGGTTAACGTTGTTCGTTGTCTCTCTTGTCCTGCTTCAGCCTCGGCGTCGTATAACTCACCGGAGCTGCTCCAACGACGAAACCCTCCATCACAGCGGAGCAGTACCTCGGGCTCCATCTCCAGACGCCTAAGATCTTCTTCCCCTCCTCCGAAAGCCAAGTCAGCCGGAGCATCCTCACCGGCCAACCCAATCACGGTGAGATCTACATGGCTTCGCCAAAGAGGTTCTACACTTGTTGCATCTCTTTTTTATTCTACATGTTATATATATATTGTCCACTGAGCACACGGATTTGTTACTTTAGTGTCTCCTTGAAAGAAAAAACATAGGAATTTTAATTTTCACTTGTCCTCCTTTTCAAATTCCTATTCATGAAGCACAAGACTAAGAGATAGTAGCATAATAGCATTATAACCGTACATTTTCTTGTGGTTTGACTTAATGTCACCATGCTTCTTTGCATCCTGTGATCTTCCAATTGTTGTGAATCAAACACCCAGATTGGCAGAAATCCTGTGTTTTTAAATTCTCTATTTTGCACGTGCATTCCTATCCTATTCCTATCTATTTCCTATCCCTGCATTGTTGGAATCCTCCAATTCAAACGAGCCCTTACAGAATTACTTCTCTTACAGATAGTTGTCAAAGAAAACCTTACGTGGTTTGTCCCACTCCTGCTACGCCGTCGTCCACCCCAGCTCAGCTGCTCCAACGACAGAAGGGTCCAGCATAGCAGGGATCCAGCCTCCAGACTGTCTTTCGCCGCCTCAGATCTTCTTCCCCGCCGCTGGCAGCCATGAAAACTGCACTACCATCATCAACTGAGCAGATGACCTCGAGGACTACACGGGTCTGCAAGAGAGGTCTCACTCTTTCGTGTCTGCTTACGTTATGCATCGCTTAATATTACATGCTACTTTATCGTCCTGTTCACCGATTAGACTCTGAGTCAGCTCCAAACTAATGGTCAAACTTGAGTTTTTAAATGGTTGTGGGGTACATATCGGGGCCGCTATCAATAGTATCTATCTACTATCTGGTTAATCTCCGGTGTCTACTATGAGTTTCATGTTGGGTGGGAAACAAACAGTAAAGAAGCCATTATCTGTATTTTTTAACTGAAGCCATTATCTGCCTGCTATTATTGGTTTTGGGTCTATCCACAGGTTGCTACCATCACTCTGGATTTCTGCATGCACTCCTTACATAATCTCACTATGTTTTATTCCTATGCATGACAGTTATTGTAAACAATGGAACTGAACATGTAGAGCAAAAGAGACGAGCCTTGCGTGGCAATAAAATTTCATGCAGACGTCGCTCCATGGTAGGCGCAAAGGCAGCCCCCCTCCACGCATTTCGGATTGTAATCGAGAGGAAGACATCTGTTCTGAGGGGGATTCAGAAGGAGAACACAACTCATATTTACCCCCTGAGGTCTTCGCTCTAACTTGGCATGCTGATGTTGGTTATATCATGCATATGGTGTCTTGCATTGCTTACTTTATACATCAAATATGTCATCTGCTTAGTTTAGACATCCTTTGTGTGAATGCCATCTGTTTATTTTATTCATCGTTTATGTGAATTATGCAACGCCATCTTGTTTAGCTAGGCATCATATATGTGAATTTTGCAATGCCATCCTGCTTAGCCAGTCATCTTATATGTAAATTATATCAGGCCATCCTTTTTTTGGTTACATATTACATTTGTCAAAAATGTTATTACATTCAACTGCTCTTCGTGTGCATCAGCCATTTGACACGGTGATGGCAAATTCTGGAGTGAAAACAAGGTCTTCAGAGCAGACTATGCTATCTGATGAAGCGCATATCTCGCTGGTTACGGATAGCTCCTCAGAGGAGGATTCAGAGACAGATGACCAGTCCTATTCCCCCCCCCGAGGTGTATGCTCTAACTTGGCAGGGTTATGTTGCTCATATCGTGCGTATGGTGTCTCGCATTGCTATGTCATTTGATTAGTTTAGACATGCTTTGTGTGAATGCCACCTGTTCAGTGTCTAATTACCATATATGTGAATTATGCATTGCCATCTTGTTGCAAGACATTATATATGTGAATTATACAATACTATCTTGTTGCAAAGGCATTATATATGTGAATTATGCAATGCCATGCTGTTTAGCCAATCATCATGTATGTGAATTATATCATGCTATCATTTTTTTGTATTACGTGTTCCATTTGTCGACAACGTTTGTATATTCAACTACTCTTCCTGTGCATCAGCCATTTGAAGCGGTGATGGAAGTATCTGGAGTGAAAACAAGGTATTCAGAGCAGACAATGCTACCTGCTGAAGCAGACATCTTGCTGGTTACATAGACCTCCTCAGAGGAGGATTCAGAGACTGATGACCGGTCCTATTTTCCCCCTAAGGTCTATGCTCAAACTTGGCAGGGTTATATTACCCATGTCATGCATGTTGTCTTGCATTGCTTAGTTTTTACATCATATATGGATTGCCATCTGCTTACTTGCTTGCTATATAAATCATATATTTGAATTATATCATGCCATCATGTTTACATAGTACACACACATCATCTATCTGAATTATGGCATGGCAACCCATTTAATAAAGACATCATGTAGTTATATCATCTCATCCTGTTTAGTGTTTAGGGTCATCATATTTTGAATTATGGCATTCTATCCGTGAATGTGTGTGAATTATGGCATGCCAACCTATTTAATAAACACATTATATAGTTATGTCATGCCATCCTGTTTACATAGTCTCATATTTTGAACTATGTCTTTCCATCTTTTTTAGTTAGCCATCATAATGTGAAATTGTGTCATGCTATCCTGTTTAGTTAGCCATCATATATGTGAAATTGTGTCATGCTATCTTGTTTGGTTAGACAACATAAATATGAATTATTTCATGCCCTCTTTTATTCCCCACTATCCATTGCACCTGTCTATCATACAATGTCTATACTTTCAATTACTTTTCTTGTTTATCAGCCATTTGAATTGGAGAGCGTGATGGCAGTATCTAAGGGAGTAACAACACGGTCTTCAGAAAAGATAGTGCTACCAGTTGATGCAGATAGAACCACGGTTGTACTTGCCCAAGGACCAGATCCACCGCACATAACCCAGAATCTCGCAGATTGTACCCCTACCTAGTTGGACAGAGAACCAGCTACACCCCTTCTAACCCCAACCCCGGCAGATAGTAACCCAGTTCCAGTTGACACAGCACCGTCTCCACCATAGAGCACCCAAACACGAGCAGTTAGTAAGGGAACTACAGTGCCCAAAGCACGAGGACCACCACTCCGAATCCCAACTGAACGCTTAAAGGAGAAGAAGATTTGTTCTCAGGTCAGGTTCTGTAGCTATGGTTCATAATCCTTTGCTCTTGCATGACTATATTTACTCATACCAACTATTTTCAAATTTGAAGGATGGAATTGAAACTCCAATGGCGCAACAGGTATGTTTTAAACCTGTTTCTTTAATTGGTTTGTTGTTGTAACCTGCTCTATGTTGATTTTAGTTTCAATTGAATAAACAGTTATGTTCTCATGTCATGCACATTACAAGTGTTGTTATTGCTCTATAGTTACCCACACTTATATTCTGTCTATTCTGCTTTGTCTTGAACAAATATTATTTGAACTGTGTCTCTATCTTGATTTGGCAACAAAAACTAGAATTATATAGACCATAAAGTGACCATGGTACATAGATATATGTTTGTTTCATGATGTTATCCTGTCCACTTTACTACTGAACTCATTTACCAAAATGAGTTTCATATACAACATGGTAAACATGTGATGTGTCTGCTTGTTTCGCTTTTAGAATGCGGACAAAACATTGGAGAACAGTACCGCGTTATCCAATGGTAAAGAAAGTAATGCAGATAAGGTTCAAGATAGTGAGACATCCCTGTTGGTCTCCAAGAAAGCTGATAAAAACTATCTTGACGACAGTGAGGGAACCCAAAAGTCCTGTCTTGATGTAGTGTTCGAGTTACTGGCCACTACTGCTGGCACAAGCTCTTTGAACTCACTGCCTGAATCAGTTCGTCTTCTTGAGTCTCAACTTCAAGTTGAAAGACATCGATCAGATGTGCTGCGACAGGAAGCTGAAGGACTGAGGAAGTCCCTGCAGAATTCAGATGCATATTTTCTGGTGCAACAGCAAGCACTGGAGGATTTAAGTGCCAAACAAGAGAAAGTTAATAAGCTTGCTAAGCATCTTGCCAGCATTATGGGTACCCAGGATATTGTTTTTTGAGATCTTCTGAAGTGGTTTCAGTTCTGGATTTGTTTTGCTGCGGCGTTTATTTGCGCTGGTCGCCAACTTTGACAACCAGTGTATATGATATGCTGCTTTGTTCCCTATATTTGCACTGGTGGCGAACTTTGATGCCCAGTGGATGTAATATCTGTAAAAGCCGTGATAGCCTAGCGTTAGTTGCTTGCGTATTTATTTCCTTGTTGTCTTGTTTATTTGTTTGCTTGTAGTCATTGCAGTACTTTTTCCGCAGTTAGCTAGTGGCTGCAATAACCTATTTTTTAAAACTAGGCCACAATAACCATGGGCTAATATTTACTGTAGTGACACTGGGCCTCCTACTGGCCGTAGAAACAGTGGGCCTTCTACGGGCCATAGAAACAATGGGCCTTCTACGGGCCATAGAAACAATGGGCCTTCTGCGGGCCGTATTATCGATGGGCCTTATATGGGCCGTATAATCGATTGGCCAAACATGGGCCAAACAGACCGCATTATGGCCGTAAACGGGCTAGAGTTGCAATCGTCCGTTCATGGGCCGACCATAACGGGCCATCGTTAATAGGCCGTATTTGATGACGCTATGAAATCGGCCCAACGTATTAACGGACCACAAATGGGCCGACTGTAACCACGGGCTGAATTTGGCCCACAAGTAGAAAATGACAGTAACAGGCCGTAAGTAAAAAAATGCTGGAAATGAGCCCAAGAATAAATGGGCTCTGAGAATGCCGAAAGATAACATGGGCTGGAAACGGCCCAACGGAATAATGGGCCGTTAATGGGTATAAAGTGATACACTGTTCATTACGGGCCAGTTTCACCACGGGTCGTTAATGGGTGTAAAGTGATACACTATTCATTATGGGCCAGTTTCACCACGGGTCGTTAGTAGGCCAAGAGTTACATAGGGCCTCATATGGGCCAAAAGACGGCATGGGCCATACATGGGCCGAAAGTGAAAACGGGCTGGAATCATATTGGATGGCCCAGATGACGCTACTGGGACTAATTCGGATAGGGCGTAACGGGACTTGGGTTAGCGGGCTGTAAATGGGCTATATTCGAACAGGCCGTTAACAGGCTTTCCATGGGCCAGCCCGCCAGCTTTTGACCAAGTCAAACGGGCCGGCCTTTTCACAGGAATGGGCCTCTGTTGGGCCGTGCCACGTGTCGACGTATCATAGGCGCCTATCTGACCGACTGACGAGCTAACACGTGTTCCCTCCGACCAATAAGAATTTTACACGTGGAAATTTCCTATTGGTCGGGGCTGTTAACGGGTTATCGGATCCAAAACCTGACCCGATAGCTTAACGGCGTTCCGTTACGGTGGATGCCACATGTCGGTCACCCTTGACGAAAGCACTTCTGTGACGCGCGATTTATCGTCATGGAAGTGGACACTTCCATGATGATAATTTTGGTAATGTCATGGAACACTTCTACGACAGCACAGGTATGACTATCTTGATTCTGTCATAAATTTGTCATGGATGTACATGCATCACAAAAAAGCGACCTACTGTGACAAACACGTATCATCACGGAAGTGTATTTTTTTGTAGTGGTGTAGAGTTGTATCGGTGGTTGGTAGAACTTGAGGGAATATTTGTTCTACCTTTATCTCCTCGTTGGGTTTGACACTCTTATTTATCAAAAGAGGCTACAAACGATCCCCTATACTTGTGGGTTATCAGATACCAGCAAGCCTTGTGCCACTATCACAGCCGCAGGGTCCACGCCCAGAGCCTTGAGGAAGGTGGCCTTGTCCTTAGGCGTGTTCAGTCCGCCAAGGGTGCAAACAAGTTAACACCAAAGTGGGAAGGCCCTTACCGGGTAGTACGTGTCACCAGACCTAGCGCAGTCCGTCTAGAGACAGAAGATGGCATCCCAGTGTGAAACTCATGGAATATTGAGCATCTTCGTAAGTTCTACCCATAAGGCGCGCTTGTCGGGCCTTGCCCCTGTAACCTGTTTTGTACAAGCATAGTCCCCTGGACTTGTAACCCTTTGTACAAAGCCAGGCGCAGACTCTATGCATAGTCAATAAATGAAGCGCTTTTTCAAAAACTTGCATGCATATTTTCTTAACTATAATCTCATTGTGATTACAATGGTTTTTGATATAAGATGATTAACAGATTAGAGGGGTGTTAAATAGCATATTGCATCTGAACATATAATCTTCCACCAAATAAACCATATAGTAATCAACTACAAGATGTAATCAACACTACTAGTCACCCATAAGCACCAATCTATAGTTCTGGTACAAAGATTGAACACGAGAGATGAACTAGGGTTTGAGAGGAGATGGTGTTGTTGAAGATGTTGATGGAGATTGCCCTCCCCAAGATGGGAGAATTGTTGGTGTTGATGATGACGATGATTTCCCCCTCCGGGAGAGAAGTTCCCCCGGCAGAATCACTCAGCCGGAGGGCAAAAGTGCTCATGCCCAAGTTCTGCCTCGAGACGGCGGCGCTCGGTCCCAAAAGTCCTCTCCTTATTTTTTTTTCTAGGTCAAAATGACTTATATACCATAAGAGGGGCACCGAAGGTGGGCCGAGGAGGGCACAACCCACCAGGGCACGCCTGGGCTCCCTGGTGCGCTCAGGTGCGTTGTGCCCACCTGGTGGGGCCCCCTCTGGTACTTATTGGCTCCATTATTTCTTATATATTCCATAAAAAATCCCCGTAAAGTTTCAGCTCATTTGGAGTTGTGCGGAATAGGTAGCCTGATGTAGCTTTTTCAGGTCAAGATTTCCAGCTGCCGGTATTCTCCCTCTTTGTGTGTACCTTGCATATTATGAGAGAAGGCATTAGAAATATTCCAAAAAGCATTATTATACATAAAAACAATATAAATAATAGTAGGTAAAAATGATGCAAAATGGACGTATCAACTCCCCCAAGCTTAGACCTCGCTTGTCCTCAAGTGAAAACCAAAATCGAAAAACATGTCCACATGCTTAGAGAGAGAGGTGTCGATAAAAAAATACAGACATAGAAGCATCATGTGAATTATTGTAACAGCAACAAACTTTAACATAAAATGTTTATCATAGAACTTTTATCATAGACTTCTCATGAATAAGTAACAATTCATCATACTATTGAAGTATAAAGCATAAATTCTATTGGAAACCAACAAACTATGTCACAGTCAACTTTGCAACTACAATTCATCATCTTTTCACAAAGGGTCATGTATCGGAGCCTTTAGGCAAGTCCACATACTCAACCATCATATAGTGTTCTATGATTGCTAACACTCACTGCATACACATGAGAAAAACATTTCAACTGGACACATAGAAAGATAGGGGTTCATAGTTTCACCTCCCAATGTATTCACCTCAAGGGTGATGTCAACAATAATAACTCATGCTACTCATATTCAACTGGACATATGTGCCTAGACCTTTCCTCACCACATGATCCTTGCCAAACGAGAAAAATAAAAAGGAATAGAGAGAAAAACTTTGACTCTTGCATAAAATTAAATACATAAAAGTAAAAGATAGGCCCTTCGCAGAGGGAAGCAGAGGTTGCCATGCACTTATTTGTTTGTATGCTCAACCCCTTAGTGCAAAAGAATGTCACGTTATATTGCCCCTTATGATAGCAACCTTTATTATGCAGTCTGTCACTTTTGCTCTTTGCTATCACAAGTTCATACAACGCTCAATTTTCTCTTAAACTAAATGATCTTACATTTTTAGAAGCAATTTTTATTGCCTTATTGCACCGATGACAACTTACTTGAAGGATCTTACTCAATCCCTAGGTAGGTATGGTGGACTCTTGAAAATAAGATTTGGGTTTAAGGGTTTTTGGATGCACAAGTAATATCTCTACTTAGTGCGGAATTTTTGGCTAGCAAAGATGCGGGGCAAGGACCACATGTTGAAGGATCTATGACAATATAACTTCTATGTGAATATGAACAAACATAAATCATTACGTTGTCTTCCTTGTCCAACGCCAACAATTTTGGCATATAATATTTTGATGGGGGCTCACAATCACAAAAGATTTCCAGGATAGTGTATTTGTATATGAACCTTTTCTTCCCTTATTAATTCTTTCATGAGTTGCATCATTGACCAATGCTATGTTTGTCAATCTCTAATAAAATTTCCTACTTATACTTTTCCTTATGTGGTGTCATCACCTACCATAAGATTAGCATATGATATTTTTCATTTATTTCCTTTCTTTTTATTGGAACATGAAAGTAAAAACAAAGCAAAAACTCAAACTAAACTTTATTATATATCTTGCACACGATTACAAGGATAGATCACTAAGCAAACTCTCAAAAAGAAAGGATCGAACTAAACTTTTATTCATCTAAAGCAAAAGATAACTATGGATCGAACTAAAATAAGTAAAGGCAAAAGATAGTGGAGGTGATACGATACCAGGGCACCTCCCCCAAGCTTGGCGGAAGCCAAGGGGAGTGCCCATACCCAATACTCAATTTTCTTTTGGTGATGAAGAAGGTGGTGGTGATGAAGTAGTAGCGTTTTCTAATATAACCATGAGTAGATCCCTCAAGCCTTGAATCTGCCGAAGGGCTCGATGAAGTAACCTAGTGTTTTTCATCACTTCAGCCATTATGTGTTTATTTTCCGGGCCCCAGGGGTTTGTTCCTACATTGCTTTCTCTTGGACGAGCTATGTCCCAATTGGATGGTATGTGCACACAAGGACTATTCTCGAACCCATAATGTGAATCAAATTCTAAAAATTGTTACGATGTAACATGTGTAAAGGCCTTATTGGTGGGAGTTCTTCATGCACTTTGGGGATCTCTTGATTGTTTGATGATCTCATAGCTTGATGAGGACTAGGATGAGTGGAGATGCTAGCCAATGTGCCTCTCTCGGAAGCCGGAGGCTGAACCCCAAAGGGATTTTCCTCTCCTTCCTCCATGGCAACCTCTTCAGCTTCCTCTCTCCTTAGATCTTCCCGAACCAACCATGCGTCTTCTTCTCTGTTGTTGGAAGATGAGGAAGACATGACGCTGGCCTAACCAAATCTGCCAGAAAACAGCAAGGAAAAGAAAAACAGAAGATTTCTCCATGATACGGTGGTCAATAGGTTCGGCGGGGGCATATAAAGATTTTTTTTACCTTGGGAAAGAAGCAAACGAAAGAAAAACAGAGTCTGGAAGGTACCCCAGGTGGGCACAACCCACTTGGGCATGCCTGGCAAGCCAGGCACGCCTTGGTGTCTTCTGCCCACCAGGCTCGCCTTCCCGGTAGTTTCTTATTTTCCAAAACAGACAAAAAATATTTTTGCAGATTTTTCGTAGTCCGTTTACTTACCGTATCACGTACCTCCTCTTTTTCATGATTCTGGAGTGTTCCGGAAGGTCTCTTTTATGTGTTCTTCCGGTGTCATAGTTTGGATAATATTACTTTCAACATTAATGGGCGTACCTGAGATATAATGTTTTATTCGTTGTCCATTAACAACCTTCAGGTTAGTACCTTTGGCATTATTTATTTTGATAGCTTCAGATCGATAAACCTCCTCAATAACATATGGTCCTTCCAATTTGGAGAGGAGTTTTCCTTCAAAGAGTCTGAAACGAGAGTTGTATAAAAGAACATATTCTCCAACTTTGAACTCATGCTTTTGGATTCTTTTATCATGCCATATTTTAACTTTTTCTTTAAATAACTTGGCATTTTCATAAGCTTGGGTTCTCCATTCATCTAATGACCTAATATCAAATAACCTCTTTTCACTAGCAAGTCTGAAATCATAATTGAGTTCTTTGATTGCCCAATGCGCTTTATGTTCTAACTCAAGAGGCAAATGACAAGCTTTCCCATAAACCATTTTATAATGAGACATACCCATAGGATTTTTATACGTTGTTCTATAAGCCCAAAGTTCATCATCTAATTTCTTAGACCAATTCTTCCGGGACCTATTGACAGTCTTTTGCAAAATTAATTTTATTTCTCTATTGCTAAGTTCAAGTTGGCCACTAGACTAATGATGATAGGGTCATGTAATTCTATGGTTAACATCATATTTGGAAAGCATTTTACGGAAAGCACCATGAATAAATTGTGAACCGCCATCAGTCATTAAATATCTAGGGACTCCAAGCCTTGGTAAAATAACTTCTTTAAGCATTTTAATAGAGGTGTTGTGATCAGCACTACTAGTTGGAATAGCTTCTACCCACTTAGTAACATAATCAACAGCAACCAAAATATGTGTATACCCATTAGAGGAAGGAAAAGATCCCATGTAATCAAATCCCCAAACATCAAATGGCTCAACAGCAAGTGAATAATTCATAGGCATTTCTTGACGCTCACCGATATTACCTATTCTTTGACATTCATCACAAGATAAGACGAACTTACGGGCATCCTTGAAGAGAGTAGGCCAATAAAACCCAGATTGCAATACCTTGTGAGAAGTTTTGTCTCCCTCATGATGTCCTCCATAAGCTTCGGAGTGGCATTTCCGTAGGATTTGTTCCTATTGATGCTCATGTACACAACGTCTAATAACACCATCTACTACTTCTTTATAAAGATGTGGGTCATCCCAAAAGTAATGTCTTAAATCATAGAAGGATTTTTTTTCTTTTGATGGTATGTAAAGCTAGGTGGTAAATATTTAGCAACGATATAATTAGCATAGTCAACATACCAAGGAGTATTATGAGAAAAATTTGTTGCAGTTGATTTCTCATCAGCAAAACTATCATCAATAGGTAGTGGGTCATCAAGCACATTTTGGAGCCTAGACAAGTTATCCGCTGCGGGGTTCTTTACTCCTTTTCTATGAGTGATATGCAAATCAAATTCTTGTAGCAAGAGAACCCATCGAATAAGTCTAGGTTTAGCATCTTTCTTTTCCATAAGATATTTAATAGCAGCATGGTCCGTGTGAACAATTACTTTTGAATCAACAATGTAAGATCTAAATTTATCATAGGCAAACACCACTACTATAAATTCTTTTTCGGTAGTAGCATAATTTCTTTGTGCACTGTCTAAAGTTTTACTAGCATAATGAATAACATTTAGTTTCTTATCAACTCTTTGTCCTAGAACAGCACCAACATCATAATCACTAGCATCACACATAATTTCAAAAGGCAAGTTCCAGTCAGGTGGTTGAACAATAGGTGCAGAAATTAAGGCTTTCTTGAGTGTTTCGAAGGCTTCTAAACACTAATCATCGAAAATGAAAGGAACATCCTTTTGCAAAAGATTTGTAAGGGGCCTAGAAATTTTAGAAAATTCTTTGATAAATCTCCTATAGAAACCAGCATGACCTAAGAAACTACGAATACCTTTGGTATCTTTAGGACATGGAATTTTCTCAATTGCATCAACCTTAGCTTTGTCCACCTCAATACATCTTTCAGAAATTTTATGGCCCAAAACAATACCTTCATTAACCATAAAGTGGCACTTCTCCCAATTCAAGAAAAGATTTGTTTGCTTGCATCTCTTCAAAACTCGATCAAGATTGCTTAAACAATCATCAAAAGACTTCCCATAAACAGAAAAGTCATCCATGAAAACCTCAACAATCTTTTCACAAAAGTCTGACAATATAGCAGTCATACATCTTTGGAAGGTAGCAGGTGCATTGCATAAACCAAAAGGCATACGTCTATAAGCATAAGTTCCAAAGGGACAAGTAAAAGTGGTATTTTCTTGATCAAGTTGAGAAACATGTATTTGTGAAAAAACAGAGTGTCCATCAAGGAAGCAAAAAATGTGTGTGCTTAGATAATCTTTCTAGCATTTGATCAATAAAAGGCAGAGGGTAATGATCTTTTCTAGTTGCTTTGTTTAATTTTCTAAAATCAATTACCATTCTATAGCCTGTAACAATTCTTTGTGGAATAAGTTCATTATTATCATTAGGAACAACAGTAATACCATCTTTCTTAGGGACACAATGAACATGACTTACCCATTTGCTATCAGCTGTAGGATAGATTATACCTGCTTCCAGAAGTTTTAATATTTCCGTTCTTACCACTTCTTTCATCTTTGGATTTAACCGACGTTGGTGATCAACAACGGGCTTAGCATCAGGTTCCATATTAATCTTGTGCTGACATAGAGTGGGACTAACACCCTTTAAATCATCAAGAGTATATCCAATAGCAGCTCGGTGCTTCCTTGGAACTTTTAATAATATTTCTTCTTCATGTTCTGAAAGGTTAGCGCTAATAATAACAGGATATATCTTCTTCTGATAAGCATATTTCAAAGTGTCTGGCAATTGTTTTAATTCAAACATAGGGTCACCCTTAGGTGGAGGATGACCTCCTAGAGTTTCAATAGGCAAATTGTGTTTAAGCAGAGGGCGTTGTTCAAAGAAAATCTTATCTATTTCATTTCTTTCATGCATATGTAAATCATTTTCATGATCTAGCAGATATTGTTCTAGAGGATCAGTAGGAGGCACAGCAATAGAAGCAAGACCAGTTATTTCATCCTTACTAGGCAACTCTTTTTATGAGGTTTTCTACTAAACTTGGAAAAAATAAACTCATGAGACTCATCACCAAAGCTAACACCGACAGTTTGTTTCTCACAATCTATTTTAGCATTAATGGTGTTCAAGAAAGGTCTACCAAAGATAATGGGACAAAAATCATCTTGTGGGGAACCAAGAACAAGAAAATCAGTAGGGTATTTTATTTTCCCACACAAGACTTCAACATCTCTAACAATCCCAATTAGTGATATAGTATCACTATTAGCAAGTTTAATAGTAACATCTATGTCTTCTATCTCTGCGGGTGCTATGTCATTCATAATTTCTTGATATAATGTAAATGGAATAGCACTCACGCTAGCACCTATGTCGCATAAACCATGATAACAGTGATCGCCTATTTTAACTGGGACAGCGGGCATGCCAACAACAGGTCTATATTTATCCATTTTATCGGGTTTGGCAATTCTAGCAGCTTCTTCACAGAAGTAAATAACATGCCCATCTATATTTTCTTCCAGGAGATCCTTAACAATAGCAACACTAGGTTCTACTTTGATTTGGTCATCAGGTTTAGGCATTCTAATATAACTTTTGTTGACCATAGTTGAAACTTTAGCAAGTTCCTTGATCCTAACAGGGAAATGTGGTTTTTCAATATAAGCAGTAGGAACAACTGGATCAATAGCTAGTACTGGTTCTTTAATTTCTTCTTTGATAGGTGGGTGATATTTAAACCACTTCTATTTAGGGAGATCAACATGAGTAGCAAATGATTCCCAAAAGGAGGCTACTATCTCGAAGTCAAGTCCATATTTAGTGCTAAACTTTTGAAAAACATCGGTATTCATAAAAGATTTAACACAGTCATACTTAAGCTTAATACCTGACCTGACTCTTTACCTTCGTCGAGTTCCCAATCTTCAGAGTTGTGTTTAATTCTTTCTCAAATATCCCACTGGAATTCAATAATCTTCTTCATAAATGAACCAGTACAAGAAGTATCGAGCATGGATTGATCATCACTAGAAAGCCGAGCATAGAAGTTCTGAATAATAATTTCTCTTGAGAGCTCATGATTGGGGCATGAATATAACATTGACTTAAGCCTCCCCCAAGCTAGAGCGATACTTTCTCCTTCATGAGGCCAAAAATTATATATATAATTCCGATCATGATGAACTAGATGCATAGGATAATTTTTTTGGTGAAACTCCAATTCCAAGATCAAATAACATCGCATGGCCTATACCATGCCAATGTTTTTCCCTTTAGAGATAAATGGAAAACCTTCTTCTTAACTTCATCTCCGAGTAAACCTGCAAGCTTAAACAATGCACAAATTTCTTCCACATATACCATGTGCATATCAGGATGTTTGGTTCCATCTCCTGCATAAGGATTAGCTAGCAGTTGTTCTATCATACCCGAAGGAATTTCATATTCAATATTTTCAGTAGGTGTAGTAGGTTGTGGGGTAACTAACTGTGGTTCCGGTCGAGGTGAAGATACCCTGAACAAATCCCTCAAAGGATTGTTTTCCATAGTAACAAGTGACAATAAATTTCAACATGTAGTAATAATTTTTCCTTACCAAGAGCGCTTCACTCCCCGGCCACGGCGCCGGAAAATAGCCTTGATGACAACAAGTATATGGGATCAATTGTAGCCTTTTCGATAAGTAAGAGTGTCAAACCCAATGAGGAGCAGAAGGAAATGACAAGTGGTTTTCAGCAAGGTAATGTCTGCAAGTGCTAAAATTTTAAGTAAACGAGTAGTTTGATAGCAAGATAACGAGCAAGTAACAATAATAGTAACAAAAGTGCAGCAACATAGTCCAATCCTTTTGAGGCAAAGGAAAGGCCAAAGCGTTCTCTTATAATAAGCAAAGCGTTCTTGAGGGTACACGGGAATTTCATCTAGTCACCTTCATCATGTTGATTCGATTCATGTTCGCTGCTTTGATAATTTGACATGTGGGTGGACCGGTGCTTAGGTGCTGTTCTTACTTGAACAAACCTCCTACTTATGATTAACCCCCTCGCAAGCATCCACAACTACAAGAAAAGTATTAAGAATAAATTCTAACCATAGCATTAAACTTTTGGATCCAATCGATCTCTTACGGAATAGTGCCTAAACTAGGGTTTAAGCTTCTATAACTCTCACAATCCATCATCTACTAACTACTCCACAATGCATTCCCTTAGGCCCAAATATGGTGAAGTGTCATGTAGTCGACGTACACATGACACCACTAAGGGAATCACAACATACATACTATCAAAATATCGAACACATATCAAGTTCACATGATTACTTGCAACATGATTTCTCCGGTGACCTCAAGAACAAAAGTAACTAGTCACAAATGATAAACATGCTCAAGATCAGAGGGGTATTAACTAGCATATTGCATCTGAACATATAATCTTCCACCAAATAAACCATATAGTAATCAACTACAAGATGTAATCAACACTACTAGTCACCCAAAAGCACCAATCTATAGTTCTGGTACAAAGATTGAACACGAGAGATGAAGTAGGGTTTGAGAGGATATGGTGTTGTTGAAGATGTTGATGGAGATTACCCTCCCCAAGATGGAGAGTTGTTGGTGATGATGATGGCGATGATTTCTGTTGGGGAACGTAGCAGAAATTTAAAATTTTCTACGCATTACCAAGATAAATCTATGGAGTAATCTAGCAACGAGGGAAAGGGGGGTGAATCTACATACCCTATTAGATCGCTAAGCAGAAGCTTTGCAAGAACGCGGATGAAGGAGTCGTATTCGCAGCGATTCAGATCGCGGTTGATTCCGATCTAAGCGCCGAACAACGGCGCCTCCGCGTTCAACACACGTGCAGCCCGGTGACATCTCCCATGCCTTGATCCAGCAAGGGGAGAAGGAGAGGTTGGGGAAGACTCCGTCCAGCAGCAGCATGACGGCGTGGTGGTGGTGGAGGAGCGCGGAACTCCAGCAGAGCTTCGCCAAGCACTACAAGAGACGAGGAGGGAGAGAGGTAGGGCTGCACCAAGAGGGAGATGATCTCGTGTGTCTTGCAGCCCCCAATACCTCAAGTATATATATGGGAAGGGGAGGGGATCCGCCCCCATCTAGGGTTCCGTCCCTAGGGGTGGCAGCAGCCCCAAAACCCATCTAGGGTGGCGGCCAAGGGGAGAGAGAGGGGGCGCACCTAGGGTGGGCCTTAAGGCCCATCTGGACCTAGGGTTTGCCCCTCCCACTCTCCCTTGCGCCTTGGGCCTTGGTGGGGGGGTGCACCAGCCCACCTGGGGCTGGTCCCCTCCCACACTTGGCCCACGCAGCCTTCTAGGGCTGGTGGCCCCACCTGGTGGACCCCCGGGACCCTCCCGGTGGTCCCGGTACGTTACCGATAGCACCCGAAACTTTTCCGATGACCAAAACGGGACTTCCCATATATAAATATTTACCTCCGGACCATTCCGGAACTCCTCGTGATGTCCGGGATCTCATCTGGGACTCCGAACAACATTCGGTAACTGCGTACATACTTTCCCTATAACCCTAGCGTCATTGAACCTTAAGTGTGTAGACCCTACGGGCTCGGGAGTCATGCAGACATGGCCGAGACAACTCTCCGGTCAATAACCAACAGTGGGATCTGGATACCCATGTTGGCTCCCACAAGCTCCACGATGATCTCATCAGATGAACCACGATGTCAAGGATTTAATCAATCCCGTATACAATTCCCTTTGTCTATCGGTACGATACTTGCCCGAGATTCGATCATCGGTATCCCAATACCTTGTTCAATCTCGTTACCGGCAAGTCTCTTTACTCATTCCGTAACACATCATCCCGTGATCAACTCCTTGGTCACATTGTGCACATTATGATGATGTCCTACCGAGTGGGCCCAGAGATACCTCTCCGTTACACGGAGTGACAAATCCCAGTCTCGATTCGTGCCAACCCAATAGACACTTTCGGAGATACCCGTAGTGTACCTTTATAGCCACCTAGTTACATTGTGACGTTTGGCACACCCAAAGCACTCCTACGGTATCCAGGGGTTACACAATCTCATGGTATAAGGAAATGATACTTGACATTAGAAAAGCTTTAGCATACGAACTACACGATCTTGTGCTAGGCTTAGGATTGGGTCTTGTCCATCACATCATTCTCCTAATGATGTGATCCCATTATCAACGACATCCAATGTCCATGGTCAGGAAACCGTAACCATCTATTGACAACGAGCTAGTCAACTAGAGGCTTACTAGGGACATGGTGTTGTCTATGTATCCACACATGTATCTGAGTTTCCTATCAATACAATTCTAGCATGGATAATAAACGATTATCATGAACAATGAAATATAATAATAACTATTTTATTATTGCCTCTAGGGCATATTTCCAACAGTCTCCCACTTGCACTAGAGTCAATAATCTAGTTCACATCGCCATGTGATTAACACTCACAGGTCACATCGCCATGTGACCAACATCCAAAGAGTTTACTAGACTCAATAATCTAGTTCACATCACTATGTGATTAACACTCAATGAGTTCTGGGTTTGATCATGTTATGCTTGTGAGAGAGGTTGTAGTCAACGGGTCTGCAATATTCAGATCCCTATGTACTTCGCAAAACTTTATGTCATATCGTAGATGCTTCTACCACGTTCCAGTTGGAGCTATTCCAAATTGTTGCTCCATTATACATATCTGGTATCTCTACTCAGAGCTATCCAGATAGGTGTTAAGCTTGCGTCGACGTAACTCTTTACGACGAACTCTTTATCACCTCCATAACCGAGAAACATTCCCTTATTCCTCTAAGGATAATTTTGACCGCTATCTGGTGATCCACTCCTAGATCACCTTTGTACCCTCTTCCCAGACATGTGGCAAGGCACACATCAGGTGCGGTACTCAGCATGGCATACCGTATAGATCCTATGACAAAAGCATAGGGGACGACCTTCGTCCTTCCTCTTTCTTCTGCCGTGGTCAAGCTTTGAGTCTTACTCAACTTCACACCTTACAACTCAGGTAAGAACCCCTTCTTTGACTGATCTATTTTGAACTCCTTCAAAAACATGTCAAGGTGTGCGTTCTTTGAAAGTATCATCAGGCGTCTTGATCTATTTCTATAGATCTTGATGCCCAATATGTCAGCAGCTTTATCTAGGTCTTCCTTTGAAAATCACTCTTCAAACAACCATTTATGCTTTCCAGAAATTCTACATTATTTCGAATCAACAATATGTCATCCACATATACTTATCGGAAATATTGTAGTGCTCCCACTCACTTTCTTGTAAATACAAGTTTCTAGCAAACATTGTATAAACCTAAAAGCTTTGATCACTCCATCAAAGCATATATTCCGACTCCGAGATGCTTGCTGTAGTCCATAGAAGGATTGCTGGAGCCAGCATACCTTTTAGCATCCTTAGGATCGACAAAACCTTTTATTGTATCACATACAACTTTTTCTTACGAAAACTGGTAAGAAAACTTGTTTTGACATCCATCTGTCAGATTTCATAATCGAAAAATATAGCTAATGCTAACATGATTCCGACGGACTTAAACATCGCTACGGGTGAGAAAATCTCATCGTAGTCAACTCCTTAAACTTGTGAAAAGACTCTTTGCCACAAGTCGAGCTTCACAGACGGTAACATTACCGTCCACGTCCGTCTTCTTCTTAAAGATCCATTTATCTCAATGACTTGCCGATCATTGGGCAAGTCCACCAAAGTCCATGCTTTGTTCTGATACATGGATCCTATCTCGGATTTCATGGCTTCTAACCATTTGTCGGAATACGGGCCCACCATCGCTTCTCCATAGTTCGTAGGTTCATTGTTGTCCAACAACATGATATCTAAGACAGGATTACCGTACCACTCAGGAGTAGTACATATCCTTGTCGACCTACGAGGTTCGATAGCAACTTGATCTGAAGCTTCATGATCACTATCATTAACTTCCTATTCAACAGACGTAGGTGCCATAGAAAACATCTTTCTGTGTTGCATCACTCTCTGGTTGAAGTAAAGGTTCGACAACCTCATCAAGTTCTATCTTCCTCCCACTCAATTCTTTCGAGAGAAACTCCTTCTCGAGAAAGGACCCGTTCTTAGCGACAAACAATTTGCCCTCGGGTCTGAGATAGAAGGTACACCCCAACTGTTACCTTTGGGTATCCTATGAAGATGTGTTTGTCCGCTTTTGGGTTCGAGCTTCTCCGACTGAAGCCTTAAGCATCACAGCCCCAAACATTAAGAAACGACAACTTTGGTTTCTTGCCAAACCATATTCATACGACGTCGTCTCAACGGACTTAGATGGTGTCCTATATAAAGTGAATGCAGCTGTCTCTAACGCATATCCTCAAAATGAAAACGGTAGATTGGTAAGAGACATCATAGATCGCACCATATCTCATAAGGTTTGATTACGATGTCCGGACACACCATTACCCTATGGTGTTCCAGGTGGCTTCAACTGTGAAACAATTCCACAATGTATTAAGTGATTGCCAAACTCATAACTCAGAAATTCTCATCGATCAGATCGTAGGAATTTGATCTTCTTGTTATGATGGTTCTTAACTTCACTCTGAAATCACTTGAACTTTTAAAATGTTTCAGACTTGTGCTTCATTAAGTAAATATACCTATATCTACTCAAATCGTCAGTGAAGATGAGAAAACAGCGATATCCACCGCACGCTTCAATTCTCATTGGATCACACGCATCAGCATGTACGATTTCCAACAAGTCACTTGCCCATTTCATTGTGCCTAAAAACGGGGTCTTAGTCATCCTACCCATGAGGCATGGCTCGCATGTGTCAAGCGATTCAAAATCAAGTGACTCCAAACATCCATCGACATGGAGTTTCTTCATGCATCTTACGCCAATATGACCTAAGCGGCAGTGCCACAAGAAAGTGGTACTATCATTATTAACTCTACATCTTTTGGCGTGAACATGCGTATTACCACGACCGAGATTCAATGAACCATTCACATAGGGTGCATGACCATGAAAGGTATTATTCATGTAAACAGAATAACCATTATTCTCTAACTTAAATGAATAACCGTATTGCAATGAACATGATCTAATCATATTCATGCTCAACGTAGACATCTGATAACATTTATCTAGGTTCAATACTAATCCCGAGGGCAGATGGAGCGTGCGATGGTGATCTCATCAACTTTGGAAACACTTCCAACACACATCATCACCTCGCCCTTAGCCAGTCTCCATTTAGTCCGTAGCTTTTGCTTCAAGTCACTAATAATAGTAACTGAACCGGTATCCAATACCCAGGTGCTACCAGGAGTACTAGTGAGGTACACATTAATAACACGTATATACTTTGTTGAAGTTGCCAGCCTTCGTATCTACCATGCATTTGGGGTAATTCCGCTACCAGTGACCGTTCCCCTTACAATAGAAGCACTTAGTCTTGGGTTTGGGTTCAACCTTGGGTTCCTTCACTGGAGCGGCAACTGGTTTGCCACCCTTGAAGTTTCCCTTCTAGCCCTTGCCCTTCTTGAAACCAGTGGTCTTGTTAAACCATCAACACTTGATGCTCCTTCTTGATTTCTACCTTTTGCGGTCTTAAGCACCGCGAACAGCTCCGGGATCAACTCCATCCCTTGCATGTCATAGTTCATCACGAAGATCTAGTATCTTAGTGATAGTGGCTAGAGAACTCTATCAATCACTATCTTATCTGGAAGTTTAACTCCCACTTGATTTAAGTGGTTGTAGCACCCAGACATTCTGAGCACATGCTCACTAGCTGAGCTATTCTCCTCCATCTTGTTGGCAAAAGAACTTGTCAGAGGTCTCATACCTCTCATTACGGGCATGAGCCTGAAATCCCAATTTCAGCTCTTGGAACATCTCATATGTCTTATGGCGTTCAAAACATCATTGGAATCCCGATTCTAAGCCGTGAATTATGGTGCACTAAACTATCAAGTAGTCATCAGGATGTGTCTGTCAGGTGTTCACAACATCCACAGACGACGTTGTAAGGGTTTGCACATCGAGTGGTGCATCAAAGATGTAAGCCTTTTGTGTAGCAGTGAGGACACTCCTCGGACTACAGACCCAGTCCGCATCATTGCTTACAATATCTTTCAACTTGGTCTTTCTCTAGGAACGTATTGAAACAGGGAGCTACAATGTGAGCTATTTATCTACAACATATTTGCAAAGACAATTTAGACTATGTTCATGATAATTAAGTTCATCCAATCAAATTATTTAATGAACTCCTACTCAGATAGACATCCCTCTAGTCATCTAAGTGATACATGATCCGAGTCAACTAGGCCGTGTCCGATCATCACGTGAGACGGACTAGTCATCATCGATGAACATCTTCATGTTGATCGTATCTTCTATATGACTCATGTTCGACCTTTCGGTCTTCCGTGTTCCGAGGCCATGTCTGTACATGCTAGGCTCATCAAGTCAACCTAAGTGTATTGCGTGTGTAAATCTGGCTTACACCCATTGTATTCGAACGTTAGAATCTATCACCCGATCATCACGTGGTGCTTCGAAACAACAAACCTTCGCAACGGTGCACAGTTAGGGGGAACACTTTCTTGAAATTATTCCGAGGGATCATATTATTTAAGCTATCGTCGTTCTAAGCAAATAAGATGTAAAACATGATAAACATCACATGCAATCAAATAGTGACATGATATGGCCAATATCATTTGCTCCTTTTGATCTCCATCTTCGGGGCTCCATGATCATCATTGTCACCGGCATGACACCATGATCTCCATCATCATGATCTCCATCATCGTGTCTTCTTGAAGTTGTCTCGTCATCTATTACTTCTACTACTATGGCTAACGCTTTAGCAATAAAGTAAAGTAATTACATGACGTTTATGTTGACATGCAGGTCATAAATAAATTAAGACAACTCCTGTGGCTCCTGCCGGTTGTCATACTCATCGACATGCAAGTCGTGATTCCTATGACAAGAACATGATAAATCTCATACATCACATATATCATTCATCACATCCTTTTGGACATATCACATCACACGGCACATGCTACAAAAACAAGTTAGACGTCCTCTAATTGTTGTTGCAAGTTTTTACGTGGCTGCTATAGGTTTCTAGCAAGAACGTTTCTTACCTACGCCAAAACCACAACGTGATATGCCAATTTCTATTTACCCTTCATAAGGACCCTTTTCATCGAATCCGATCCGACTAAAGTGGGAGAGACAGACACCCGCTAGCCACCTTATGCAACTAGTGCATGTCAGTCGGTGGAACCTGTCTCACGTAAGAGTACGTGTAAGGTCGGTCCGGGCCGCTTCATCCCACGATGCCGCCGAATCAAGATAAGACTAGTAACGGCAAGTAAATTTACAAAATCGACACCCACAACAACTTGTGTTCTACTCATGCATAGAAACTACGCATAGACCTAGCTCATGATGCCACTGTTGGGGATCGTAGCAGAAATTTAAAATTTTCTACGCATCACCAAGATCAATCTATGGAGTAATCTAGCAACGAGGGGAAGGGGAGTGCATCTACATACCCTAGTAGATCACTAAGTGGAAGCGTTGCAAGAACGCGGATGAAGGAGTCGTACTTGCAGCGATTCAGATCGCGGTTGATTCCGATCTAAGCGCCGAACAACGGCGCCTCCGCGTTCAACACACGTGCAGCCCGGTGACATCTCCCACGCCTTGATCCAGCAAGGGGAGAAGGATAGGTTGGGAAGACTCCGTCCAGCAGCAGCACGACAGCATGGTGGTGGTGGAGGAGCGTGGAACTCCAGCAGGGCTTCGCCAACCACTACGAGAGACGAGGAGGGAGACAGGTAGGGCTGCGCCAAGAGGGAGATGATCTCGTGTGTCTTGCAGCCCCCAATACCTCAAGTATATATAGGGGAAGGGGAGGGGCTGCGCCCCCATCTAGGGTTCCCTCCCTAGGGGTGGCGGCAGCCCCAAAACCCATCTAGGGTGGCGGCCAAGGGGGAAGAGAGGGGGGCGCACCTAGGGTGGGCCTTAAGGCCCATCTGGACCTAGGGTTTGCCCCCTCCCACTCTTCCTTGCGCCTTGGGCCTTGGTGGGGGCGCACCAGCCCACCTGGGGCTGGTCCCCTCCCACACTTGGCCCACGCAGCCTTCTAGGGCTGGTGGCCCCACCTGGTGGACCCCCGGGACCCTCCTGGTGGTCCCGATACGTTACCGATAGCACCCAAAACTTTTCCGGTGAGCAAAATGGGACTTCCCATATATAAATATTTACCTCCGGACCATTCCGGAACTCCTCGTGACGTCCGGGATCTCATCCGGGACACCGAACAACATTCGGTAACCGCGTACATACTTTCCCTATAACCCTAGCGTCATCGAACCTTAGGTGTGTAGACCCTACGGGCTCAGGAGTCATGCAGACATGGTCGAGACAACTCTCCGGTCAATAACTAACAGCGGGATCTGGATACCCATGTTGGCTCCCACATGCTCCATGATGATCTCATCGGATGAACCATGATGTCAAGGATTCAATCAATCTCGTATACGATTCCCTTTGTCTATCGGTATGATACTTGCCCGAGATTCGATCATCGGTATCCCAATACCTTGTTCAATCTCGTTACAGGAAAGTCTCTTTACTCATTTCATAACACATCATCCCGTGATCAACTCCTTGTTCACATTGTGCACATTATGATGATGTCCTACCGAGTGGCCCAGAGATACCTCTCCGTTACACAGAGTGACAAATCCCAGTCTCGATTCGTGCCAACCCAACAGACACTTTCGGAGATACCCATAGTGTACCTTTATAGCCACCGAGTTACGTTGTGACGTTTGGCACACCCAAAGCACTCCTATGGTATCCGGGAATTGCACAATCTCATGGTCTAAGGAAATGATACTTGACATTAGAAAAGCTTTAGCATACGAACTACACGATCTTGTGCTAGGCTTAGGATTGGGTCTTGTCCATCACATCATTCTCCTAATGATGTGATCCCATTATCAACGACATCCAATGTCCATGGTCAGGAAACCGTAACCATCTATTGATCAACGAGCTAGTCAACTAGAGGCTTACTAGGGACATGGTGTTGTCTATGTATCCACACATGTATCTGAGTTTCCTATCAATACAATTCTAGCATGGATAATAAACGA
Organism: Triticum urartu; assembly: GCF_003073215.2. Taxonomy (NCBI): domain Eukaryota; kingdom Viridiplantae; phylum Streptophyta; class Magnoliopsida; order Poales; family Poaceae; genus Triticum; species Triticum urartu. Next base: position 104,257,301 of record NC_053024.1, on the reverse strand, counting down.
TTATCATGAACAATGAAAAATAATAATAACTAGTTTATTATTGCCTCTAGGGCATATTTCCAAAAATTTCCCCATCCAGGAGGGAAGTTTCCCCAGCAGAATCGCTCCGCCGGAGGGCAAAAGTGGTCCTGCCATGCCCAAGTTCCACCTCGAGATGGTGGCGCTCCGTCCCGAAAGTCATGTCCTTATTTTTTCTAGGTCAAAATGACTTATATACCATAAGAGGGCACCAGAGGTGGGCCGAGGAGGGCACAAACCACCAGGGCGTGCCTGGGCTCCCTGGCGCGCCCAGGTGGGTTGTGCCCACCTGGTGGACCCCCTCTGGTATTTATTGGCTCCATTATTTCTTATATATTCCATAAAAAATCCCCGTAAAGTTTCAGCTCATTTGGAGTTGTGCGGAATAGGTAGCCTGACGTAGCTTTTTCAGGTCCAGATTTCCAGTTGCCGGTATTCTCCCTCTTTGTGTGTACCTTGCATATTATGAGAGAAAAGGCATTAGAAATATTCCAAAAAGCATTATTATACATAAAAACAATATAAATAATAGTAGGTAAACATGATGCAAAATGGAAGTATCATTAACTTATTATGAAAGGCCATGTGCCGTCATCTCTCCTCTTTTTAGTGGTAACAGAAAAAGTTCCACCACAGGCGAGCTCTCCGAAGAGGAGGATAAATACGAGCCCACGTGCTGGTCCCCGGCAGCCCCTCCTTGTTGGAGACGATAAGAAGGGCAGCAAACAAAGATAAATTCTTTCCAACACTTCATGTTGAATTCACGTATGAAGAACTTGTACGTAGGGAAACCTTGTTACTTCCGCCTTTCGTACTCCCATCCTTGGTTTTGAGTCCACTCTACAAGGATGGTTGTGCCCACGTGAAAGTGCGTTATATCGACTAGAGGGGGGGTGAATAGGCGATTTTTATAGAAGTCTTCAATACGTGGAAGTTATGAAGACAAACAGAGAAGATTTTGCCTATTGCTATGCAGCGGAAGTTAGATTACACTAGGCAAGCCATGGTCAAGTATTCAATAGAGTGAAAGCACAAAGACAAATAGCTGCAGTGTAATAAGGATCAGGTAGGAAGAAGTTATGAAGCCAAACAGATCATACATTCACGTTGTGAAGACAAAAGATAGAGCTAGCATGCAATGGCTTCACAATGAGTAACCGTAAGAAAAAGGAAGTGAAGATGAAACCAGTGACTCGTTGAAAACAATGATGTGTTGGACCAGTTCCAGTTGCTGTGACAACTGTACGTCTGGTTGGAGCAGCTAGGTATTTAAACCTTAGGACACACAGTCCCGGACACCCAGTCCTGAACACGCAGCTCAGGACACCAAGTCCTCACCGTATTCTCCTTGAGCTAAGTCACATAGTCCTCGCCCAATCACTCTGGTAAGTCTTCAAGGTAGACTCCCAAACCTTCACAGACTTCGTTCACTGGCAATCCACAATGTCTCTTGGATGCTCTGAACGCGACGCCTAACCGTCTGAAGGATTCACAGTCCTCAAGTGTAATAAGTCTTCAGATCACACAGACAAGAAGACTTAAGTGATGCCCAATGTTCTCTGGCTTTGGGTGGTTAGGGCTTTTATCCTCACTAGGAATTTTCTCTCAAAGGCTTCGAGGTGGGTTGCTCTCAAACGACAAAAGCCGTGCACTGAAATCTGAGCAGCCAACCGTTTATGGTTGTAGGGGGTGGGCTATTTATAGCCACTTGGCAACCCGACCTGATTTGTCCGAAATGACCCTGGGTCACTAAGGAACTGACACGTGTCTCAACGGTCAGATTTCAAACTCTCATGGCAACTTTACTTGGGCTACAAGCAAAGCTGACTTGTCCGGCTCTGGGCAAGATTCGCTCTCATTGTCTTCACTCGAAGACATAGGTTTTTGGTTTAGGCATCACTTTAGTCATTCTGAATGGTTCTCCTGGACCCCACTTAACAGTACGGTGGTTCCTATGACTCAACACAAAAGAAAAAGAACTACGAAAGATCTAAGTCTTCGAGCTCCATAGGTTTCATAACATGTCTTCTTTTGTCATAGTCTTCAGTGTGAATATCTTCATATACCACCTTTGGCTTCAATGTCTTCATACATTTTTAGGGGTCATCTCTGGTAGTAAAACCGAATCAATGAGGGACTTCTACCTGTGTTATCCTGCAATTCTCACAAACACATTAGTCCCTCAACTAGGTTTGTCGTCAATACTCCAAAACCAACTAGGGGTGGCACTAGATGCACTTACACCACGATTGCAGAATTTGACAAGGGGCTAGCCTTCGTATTCGCTCCTAACCCGTTTTTTTAGTTCATCAAACAAGGGTTAGTGGTAGCTGTAATGAAGGCCGGCAAGATGCCTCGCTGGAAAACTTTGTTTACTTGGAAGTATTGAAGGTTCACCCTTCAACGTGTTTTGACACATGCGCAAGTACCCGACAAGCATTTTTTCCATTAATACGTATACAAACGAGTACAAATCATGTGGAATACAAACATGGGTCAAGGATTACATTGTTTTAACTGAAATTTGGCAAGTGCCTTTTAACTAAAATTTGGCAAGTGCCTCTATCTTTTGATTTGAGAAAAGATAAGTGCCTCATAATACCTTTCTTGTCCCTCTCCTCCTAGGAGTTGCATCAGGAAGGGAAGAGGGCAAAAGGAGCGCTTGGGCAGAAGACCAGCCTAGCCCGACCCCGTTAGGACCAGCGGGACGCAGCCTGACAAGATCGGGAGGGCACCTCCCCGGCAAGGGAGAAGAGGCCAGGGACGGGGAGAGCGGCTAGGTGATGCCCTGGTCACCCCCGCCAGGACTAGAGGAACACCGGCAGGGAAGACGAAGCCGGAGTCCATGAGGAAGCCTGCCGGGGTCCAGCTAGAAGAAGCAGTGTCGACCAGGACAAGCACCCCCGGCAAATCGCTCTGCTGGGGACCAGCTGCAGATGGTGGTGCTGACGATGACGGTGCGTCCGGTGCTCAGCCGGAGTCTGAGTCGTCATCCTCATGCTTGACGATCAGGGGCTCGGCATGGCCGTCTTCACTGTCAGTGTCCTCTTCGTCGATGTTGCTCGAAGAGGAGCTTTAGCCATCGCTCGAGCTTTCTGCGCAGCACCCTAAACGAGCACCTGAACACCCGAAGACCTTGATGGAGAGCAGGTTAGCCTCCACCAACTTGTATCGGAGAAGGTGCCCTTCTGCAAGGTTGTGTGCACGAGCAAAAGTCTTCTAGCTGCACCAGAGAAGCATGACATGAGGTGCATGGTACCCAACGTTCGCCCATATGGAGCCATTGCAGCAACTGCTCATGTGCAGCCTCAACCCTTGCGGTTGATCGACCTCTATCAACCTGGCAAAGGGATGAGGGAGCCATAGGCAGCTGCGTGGGGTCTCACGCAACCTAATGATGAACTCCAGCATTGTGTCTCCTACATGGCCCGCCATCGGGGTCCGAGCGGCTAGGGGAGGCGCGGCCAGTGCACTGCCATGCCCGCCTCTACCCCGAGCGCTCCGTCGTCCCTGTCCACGCCCTGCGGCTCCACCTTGTGCACTAGACTCTGCCCCTGCGGCTGCAATGTGGGAAGAGGCACAGTGCCGAGAGGAAGCCCTCGTTGCCATTGTCGAAGCCCGAGCTCAGCCCATTGCCCTTGTCATGGTGGAAGCGAAGAACAAGATGGAAGGAGAAGGTATGTGGATGAGCATCGTCGTCCCCTTCGCGCTCCCTTTTATAGCGGGGAAAGGCGGAAGGCTGGTTCTCCACTACCCTAGGGCGATCGCCCCACTCCCCTAGTCCAGCCTATTTGTGCCTCCATTTATGCCAATCCAGAGCGCTGCATTTTCTGCCAAGGCACATGTCTCCCCGCCCTGCGCATCCACCACCAACCCCGTGCAATGCATGTGGCACGCATGGCAAAAATGGCAAGTGTAGTGGGTGAAGTGGAATGGCAGTTACCCCTGGTTCATGCGCGGGCGTCCTAATTAGCTCCCGTGAACGTGGGTGCCCTCTGGTCTACTGCATGGATGAACCCACGTTCTTCGAACCCTACAAGTCTCATGGGAGACCCGGAGTTTAATTCAATTCAGGGTTAATGAAGAAGCAAACAGGCCCGAGGGCCTGTGCATGAGGTTGATATGTGGGCCTGTGCGTTGTTTGGGCCTGCCCCAACAATGGCCGGCAGCACATATAGACCAGGCCCGGGGGCTCCTGCCGGTGCAACAAACATCCATGTTTGTTGCCCAGACTCATGCACAGGCGTAGAGTCATTCATACATCAGGTATCCATACTTGGCCCAAGATGATCCAGAGAATCCGCTCTTCATGAGATCAAGGAGAGCATTAAGAAGATCAAGTTGAAAGGAGATCACCTTAGGAAGCTTCCCTTGCCGGGTAGAAGAGCCCGGCCGGGTCGAGGAAGCACCTAAAAAGAACAAGACCAATTCGCCCCGGCAGGGCTTGCTGGGGCCGCCAAGACCAGAACCCGCCAGGCTCCCTGCCGGCAGGACTTCGCCAAAATGCCACTGCCCCACCTCATCGTACCCAAGTCACTAATTACTGCGGTATCAAGCTCTCAAATAACCAGGTGGATCCCATCGAGCACATGGCAGCATGGCGAGGAGGAAATTAGCTTTATTGACACCCGTCCAGATGGTGTGTCGCGTTATTAAGGAAGGGATGGATAAGTGGTGCAGCAGGCTTGCCGGGCTTCAACCTCAGCATGACACCTAGTAGTGCATTTAATGCACTTTGTCCTAATTGCCAGATTTAGGTATGATAGCACTGCTAGCTATCTAATCACATCGAAATGATTGTTATGCCACTGTGGTCGCCCCTTGAGCTATAAAAGGAGGCCCATGGAAACCTAGTAAAGGTTGGATTTCTAGACCCCCTAACACTTGTATGTGCACGTTGCTCCCCCCGAGGCAACCTTGTCGGGCTGGGGCACGTCGTGCCTTCGTGTTCCTCCAGATCAATCCACCAGAGCAGGAGTAGGGTTTTACGATGCAAAGCAGCCCGAACCTAGGTAAAAGAGAGTTGTCAACCGCTGCGCTGCCCCTGCCATTTCTGCTCTTTGTGCAATGTAACCACCCCCTTGCCGAACCACAAAGGGGCATCCCTGCCCCATAGGTGATCGTGCTTCCATTCCAACACAATGATGACCACATAAATGGCTGAGAACTAGGTTTGGATCTTGAATCACTTAAAATCAATTATGAGAGATATTGATTTGAGTGGGAGCACAGTTATGTATTAGTTAAGTCTAATCACTAGTGCAAATTAATTATGAACAATATCTATGTGTAGCTTGCATTATAGTTGTCGAACTATGGCTCGCAGTTCCACCTTTGTTGTTGAAATTGATTAGTTGTATTTATCTGGTTGAATCCTTATGATTGAGACGATCATTCTCTAAGAGTGACAAGAAGGATTTTGTCCTACTACATGCTTGTAATGCTCTCTTGCTAAAGCTATGGATGATACGACTCAGATCCTTCGATCCAAAAGCTAGAACTACATTATGGTATGCTTGCTTCCAAGAAACCCGAACTTCAAAAAAAATTGGGATAGTTATGTGATATTCTTGAAACTAAAAATTATTTTGAAAAAAAAACAAAGATTAAAAGATATGTGATATCTAAAGAAGTGTTTTTTTGCAAGATGTAGTAAAGTGTTAAACTATGTTTAAGACTGAAATGCATATGATCCGGAAGAATACCAGTCATGAGTTGATTTTGAGAACTTAAAGAGAAAGAAGAAAATAAAAGGATGTAATGAAACTTACATGTCTAGGGAAGTTCGAGGATCATGCCACTCTTACAAGGTTAGATAATTCTTCTATTGAGTGGGAGAAGTATTGAAAGTAATCTATAAGAAGTTTAGAGGCGGAAGGAAAAGAAGACTAGAATGTCCAGCTCAGGTATGAATGTCATACAAGTTATAATATGTAGAGAAAGTCAGTCAAATAAAGTGCGAATCTTAAGAATTGTGACTAAAATTGTTAAACACTAAATTCTCCGGGAATTGTGGTTAAAAGTTGATCACAAGGATACCGACTCAATTGCATGTTGTTGCGAATCGATGCAAGAATTACTACGGCCTAATGACCAACAAATTAATGAGGTTAAAATATGTGTTAAAAAATTTGTAATAGTTATGATACTTTTTCATCAACATATTGCCTCTAAATTTATTGTCATAATTCATTTTAGAGTTTTGTACACTCTAGCACATTGCATAGAAGTTGTAAGGGGGTTGTTCATAAGAGAACAATACTTTTTCGTGTAATGAACAAAAGGGCCACACTCCTATTATGAATAGGACTTAAGTTATGAATATTGATGATAAAATTGAACATCCATAACATTAATGCTAAATGTCGCAAGACTAAAAGAATACCACATATGTGTCACACTACATTTAGTCACATTGGAGAAACTCGCATGGAGAAATTCCATAGTGATGAATTTTGGAGTCTATGATTATGAATCATCTCACACTTGCAACTTTTGTCCAAATAGTGAAGAAAACTCAAATACCATTCACTTGCCATAAAGAACGACCAACAGAGTAAATTGGAAAAATGCATATTGATGTATGTAGTCCAATAAGTGTTGTTGCAAGCAGTGGATTTACATATTTTCAAGGATGACTCAACTAGATATTTATATTTACTAATTGAGACATAAGATCTTTTAAAATGTTTCAAAACATTTTTAGAATGAAGTGGAAATTATGGTAACAAGAAAATTATGTTCCTACAATTGGATTGCAGAAAAGTATATTTGAGTTACAAATTTAGCGAATATCTGATGAGCTGCGAAAAATGATTTATAGCTTGGACTTCCCAGAACATTAATAAGAATAGAATGTTTTGAGTAAATGTAATCAAGCTATGTATGACATGGTGAGATCAGAGATAACATTGATTGTTTCACCAATATACTTTTTAATGTGATGCTTTAGAGAGTATAGCTTTTACACTAAAAAGAGTGCCATCAATTTTTTTTGAAATAAGTTCTACTTTGTAGGTTATCCCAAATCGTTGGGTATTTCTCTCTCACTATGCAAAGGCAAAGAGTTTTAGCTAGAGAGTGCGGAAATTTTGAAGAAAAATGTTTTCTGCAAAAGAGTGAGTGGGAGGACAGTACAACTCGACAAGATTACAGAATCTTCGTGATCAGGTCAAAGAAAAGAAATGCTAGAAGTGGTTCTAGAATTTCCTACCATGACTGATACGAAAGACTCTACATGAGGGAGGGAGCCTGGACTAAGGGGTCCTCGGGCGTCTGACCTGTTAGCCATGGGCCGGACTGATGGGTTGTGAAGATACGAAGACCGAAGACTATACCCGTGTCCGGATAGGACTCTCCTTGGCGTGGAAGGCAAGCTTGGCGATGGCATATGTAGATTCCCTTCTTTGTAACCGACCTTGTGTAACCCTAGATCCTCCCGGTGTCTATATAAACCGGAGGACTTAGTCTGGATAGGATATACTCATTACCATAGTCATACAGGCTAGACTTCTAGGGTTTAGCCATTACAATCTCGTGGTAGATCAACTCTTGTAATACTCATATTCATCAAGATCAATCAAGCAGGAAGTAGGGTATTACCTCCATAGAGAGGGCCCGAACCTGGGTAAACATCGTGTCCCCTGTCTCCTGTTACCATCGACCTTAGACGCATAGTTCGGGACCCCCTACCCAAGATCCGCCGGTTTTGACACCGACATTGGTGCTTTCATTGAGAGTTCCTCTGTTCTGTCAATAAAAGGTTTGATGGCCCCTTCAATCGTCGATAATGACGCTGTCCAGGGAGAAACTTTCCTCCCAGGACAAACCCTCGTGTTCGGCGGCTTTGCACTGTGGGCCAACTCGTTTGGCCATCTGGTGCAGATCGAAAGCTACGCCCCTGGCCATCAGGTCAGATTTGGGAGCTTGAACTACGTTGCGAACATCCGTGGAGACTTGATATTCGCCGGATTCGAGACCGCGGTAGCCGCTCCCGGTCACACTGATGATCATGACCTAAATCTGTCATCAGGCCGCATCCAGGAGATTGCTCCTGTAACTGCTCTGGCCCTAGATCCGGAGCAAGCTGCGCCATCCAAGGACGGGAGGATCAACCTCACCATGGAGGCCACAGATTCCACGGCGTTGGAGCCGCACATAGACTTAACCTCTCACGACGTCTTTGTCAGCGGAACTCTGGACTCGTCTCCGGCCGTAAGTTCCGAACCACGTGAGCCCGCAGACACCGAGCTTGATCGTTTATCGATCTTCGAATTCAGCGCCGCAGACATCTTCCAGCACTCACCTTTGGGCAATGTGCTAAACTCATTAAAGAACCTGTCCTTGGCGGAGGAATCACAGTCGAACTATATCCGGCTCAAACCAGGGGCTAACGGTAGAGAATTTTGCTTCCCACCCACCACCCACTTCATAGCCACGGTCGAGGATTCGACTGATACACTTGATTACGACTCCGAGAACATTTACGGCATGGACAATGATGCCGAAGACACCAAAGACCCCATTGATACAGATAATGAACAAGATGAACGACAAGATGGGCAGGTTAGCCCCGGCAAACAGGCCACGCACGAAGATTCGTAGGACGACAATTACCTTCCGCTCTCTGAGGATGAGGTGAGCCTCGGCACCGAGGATTTCATCGTGCCTGAGGAACCTCTTGAGTAGGAGCGCTTCAAGCGCCAACTAATAGCCACTGCAAGGAGCCTAAAAAAGAAGCAGCAGCAGCTTCAAGCTGACCAAGATCTGCTCAATGATAGATGGACTGAAGTCCTAGCCGCCGAAGAATACGGCCTTAGTGGACAAGCCAAAAGCTACCCGAAGCATAGATTGCTACCTCAGTGCGACGACAATGCGCTGGAGCCCGTACCATCATCGCATAATGCGGCAGGTCGACCACAACTTGGTCCGGGTAAAGCGGCAACTCAAGCCAAACACCAGACCGCCCCACCTCGCTGTAAAGGCAAGAACAAAACAGCTTAGGGTTGTACATACGACCTTCAACAGGACTTGGGTAGTATAGCAGGACACTCAAGAGCGATCTACGGATCGCGAGGACATACCTCGACACGCGACAACGGCCACCTATTCGGACATGACAAACCTATCCACGCCCGGGCTGAAAACCGTAGATGGACTCTATCGGAGGTATGTCATAGTGTGGCCCAACATAGAGGCACCGCACACCCTCTTTGCTTCACCGACGAAGTAATGGAGCATGAATTCCCAGATGGGTTCAAACCTATGAATATCGAATCATACGATGGAACAACGGATCCCACGGTATGGATCGAGGACTTCCTCCTCCATATCCACATTGACCATGGAGACGACCTTCATGCCATCAAATACCTACCACTAAAACTCAAAGGACCACCTCGGTACTGGTTAAACAGTCTGCCGAAAAATTCTATTGGCAGCTGGGAAGATTTGGAGGATGCCTTTCGTGACAACTTCCAAGGAACATATGTCCAGCCACCGGACGCCGATGACTTAAGTCACATTGTCCAACAGCCCGGAGAGTCAGCTAGGAAGCTCTGGACTAGGTTCTTAGTTAAAAAGAACCAAATCATCGACTGTCCGGACGCGGAAGCCCTTGCGACCTTTAAACACAGCATCCGGGATGAATGGCTTGCATGCCACCTCGGTCAAGAAGGACCTAGATCCATGACAGCCCTTACCGCTCTAATGATCCGCTTTTGTGTGGGAGAAGACGGCTGGCTCGCTCATAGAAGCAATAGCTCCAGCGACTCAGGAACTTCCGAAATCCGAGACGGCAATGGCAAGCCACGACGAAGCAAACACAACGGTCGCAATGATAATGAAAGATCACGCGACACAGCGGTTAATGCCGGATTCAGCAATCCCAAGCCCGGTCAACGGAAAAAGCCATTCAAGGCGAACAGAGACGGACCATCCAATCTAGACAGGATACTAGACTGACCCTGCCAGATTCACGGCCACCCCAATAAACCAACTAATCATACCAACAGAAGTTGTTGGGTCCTCAAGCAGCCCGGCAAGCTCAACGCCGAGCACAAGGGAAGGGGGCCGCCAGGCAATAGGGACGACGGAGTGGTTCACCAGCTAAATGCCGGGGACCAGAAGAAGTTTCCCCCCGAAGATCGATCAAATCAGGAGCAGAAATAGCAGTTCGGCTTCCGTTGCCCATCTCATATACCCGTTAAAACTATACCGCGCATACATGACTACGCACTTAAGATACCATGGGCACTAGCGGAAGCATAATACAGACAAGTCTGCAAGCACTCCGGTAACATTTGTATCTACTTTCCTTTTTCTTTCTTCATTATCTCTTAAAAACAGATAGCACAAAGGAGAAACATCTAAGGCCGACTCCATCGGAGTTCAGATACGTACACTCACCTACAGGGGCTACTTCCTTCAAGGATTCCCCTCGCCGAGGACAGGTGGCGCAGACGTGCGACAGGAGGTCCAAAATAACTTTTTGTAGACCGCACTCTTTTTTGAGCCTATAACATGCCTTTTTCCTCTGCCTTCGACCTAGGGCATATCAAATAGCCGGGGTCGTGGCCTTCATATATACCAAGTAACCATTGGCATATCGCTCAGGTCTCAGTTCACATTATCTGAATTACTCATCCGCGTCTTTCCGCAAATGAATACGCCTCCTATGGTTTTTTCATAGATATACCCCTGGCTTAACTTGCCAGGGGCTCGGTACGGGAACAAAAGAGTTGCCAACAAAGTCCGAACAGCTTTTACAGCGTACTTCGGTGTCACGAGTTTGGCCTTATATGCATCAGCTCTGAATCATGTCTTCGGTCAATAGTTGGGTTGCCGGCTCATGTGCTTGCTATCCTACGTTCCGCTCTATCGGCTAGGGTAGTAAAGGGAGAACTACTATGATTGTGCTTCCGGTTCACCCGGTTAAGCACCTCAGTAGAGAAAGCCGAAAACTGACTGTCATGATGCGGCGAGAGCTGGTCAACCACTCGACGACTTATCAGAATCTTTAGCGATTCCTCCGTGTCACACGAAGGACCTCTTTTCGGTCAAATATGTAAACGCATCGTATGAATAAGCCGCATACATACCAGGGGCTATGTCGTAGACCCACCATAAAACTCCTATGGCTAAGTGAAAGTGTTAACGCCCTATAGTCTGGTTGCCTGGTTCGCCGCATTGACACCTCCTTCACGGACCAAGACGTTGGGTCAAGAGTGATCAGATGCTTTTTCGAACACCCCTGTACTTCCTACGAGGGGGCTGAAGCCGAAGACTAGAAAACTTTCAGATTATATTAAAACGGCCGCACATGAGGAACACAAGCTTTCGAGCAAAATATACAAATAGATTAACTATAAAATTGTCTTGTACAATTCTCATACACCTCACTCGAACATTATGTCTTTCGAGCATTGACCCTCTATCAAGCGGGCGGCTACTAGGACGTCTTCAACATAATGCTCCGGTTCGTGGCGGTCCTTGCCCTTGGGTGGACTCTTCATCACAACATCGATGGCCTTCATCTTCCCCTAGAATGTCTTGACTCGGGAAAAGGCCATCCGTGCACTCTCGATGCACACTGATCGCTTCACAGCGTTGATACACGGCACCGCGTCAACAAGCTGCTGCACCAAGCCGAAGTAACTATTCGGAACAAGCTCAATTGGCCATAACCGGATTATGACGTTCTTCATGGCAGCGCCGGATATCCTATGAAGCTCGGCCCACTGGGAGATATGCTCATTCAGCAACAGGGGCACTTCGACGCGCCGAATTATGACCAGAAAAGCTTCTCCGTTGTATACCCCTCTCGCGCCTGGTAAAACTGCGCCGCATCGGAAGAACTCTTCGGCAAGTCTAAAAACTCGTCCGGAGAACTCCACAATTGGTTAAGCTGAGCATAGTTCGGATCGCCGAACTTAGTCTGTAGTAAAAAGGGCTTACCAGCCACAATCTCCCCAGCTTGCCGGATCTCCTCATGGACTGCTCTGGATTCAGACCGCGCTTCTCTCGCCTCTCGTAGGGCCTTGTCAAGTTCAGCCGTTTTGGCTTCATTCTCCTTCTCAAGGAGCTCACAGCGGCTAGTAACATTTTTTAGTTCGATCGCCATCGTGGATATCTTCTCCTCGTCTTGACGCCGAGCAGCTCGTTCAGCATTTAACTCAGCCGATGCCTTTTCAGCAGCCGCATTACTACACCGGGCCTGCTCCTTGGCTCGGGCCAGCTCCGCCCGAACAATTTCAATGGCGGCAGCACCATCTGCAGCCATGCATATTAAACTATATAACTTTTAGCATCATGCTTATATCACAAAAATGTATGTGAAGGGACTGCCCTGAATACATACCTTGCGATTCGTCAAGATGCATATTGATTAACGCAATGTCATCCCCGGCCACATCAAGCTTCCGTTGCAGCTCGGCAATATCCGTAGTCTGGGAAGTAGCCAGGGGGAAGCAGCCTGTGTTCAAGTTAATCAGATTAGTCCTCGAATATTTCTTCTTGATCCTCCGTTCGCCTCCCATGGGAAGCCAACCCGAGTCTCAGGGGCTACTACCTATACACAGGTGTATTTTGCGAATAAAACACAATTGCACATATTACAGTACAAACCTCGAAGCCTCTTAGTAGGCTCGCAAAGGCCTCATTCAATCCGCTCTTCGCGGATAGGACCTTTTCAACCACCGTACCCATTAAGGTACGATGTTCCTCTGAGACGGACGCCTGCCGCAGCATGTTCGTCAAGATATCTGGCGCCTCTGGGTCTCCGGAGGCTGCCGTAGGAGTACGGCCACCCTTTGAGGGGATCCGTTTATTCGTATCCGGTTGTATACCGGATTGTTCGGGGCCTTCATTGTTGTTCCCCGGACCCTGGGCCACCGAAGTATCACCATCGGGTAATGTCTTCATCATCCCTTGCACCACTTGTTGGTCGGGGGAGACCCTCCGCGACGACACCTCGAAGTCGTCCGCCCTATTGGACGGAGAGGCTGGTGGGGGCGTCTCGCTTTCCATCATCTCCGGGAGAAGGTCCCCCGAGGAAGAGGATTGTTGAAGAAGACTGCGTGCTGAGTGATACGTCTCCAACGTATCTATAATTTTTGATTGCTCCATGCTATATTATCTACTGTTTTGGACTATATTGGGCTTTATTTTCCACTTTTATATTATTTTTGGGACTAACCTATTAACCGGAGGCCCAGCCCAGAATTGCTGTTTTTTGCCTATTTCAGTGTTTCGGCTAAACGGAATATCAAACGGAGTCCAAACGGAATAAAATCTTCGGAAACGTGATTTTCTCACCGAACGTGATCCAGGAGACTTGGACCCTACTGCAAGGGATCAAAGAGGTGGTCACGAGGGTGGGGGCACGCCCCCCTGCCTCGTGGGCCCCTCGGTGCTCCACCGACGTACTCCTTCCTCCTATATATACACACGTAACCCCAAACGATCAGAACAGGAGCCAAAAACCTAATTCCACCGCCGCAACTTTCTGTATCCACTAGATCCCATCTTGGGGCCTGTTCCAGAGCTCCGCTGGAAGAGGGCCGTCATCACGGAGGGCTTCTACATCATCCTAGCCCCTCCGATGAAGTGTGATTAGTTTACCTCAGACCTTCGGGTCCATAGTTAGTAGCTAGATGGCTTCTTCTCTCTCTTTGAATCTCAATACAAAGTTCTCCCCCTCTCTCGTGGAGATCTATTCGATGTAATCTTCTTTTTGCGGTGTGTTTGTTGAGACCGATGAATTGTGGGTTTATGATCAAGTCTATCTATGAATAATATTTGAATCTTCTCTGAATTCTTTTATGCATGATTGGTTATCTTTGCAAGTCTCTTCGAATTATCCGTTTGGTTTGGCCAACTAGATTGGTAGTTCTTGCCATGGGAGAAGTGCTTAGCTTTGGGTTCGATCTTGCGGTGTCCTTACCCAGTGACAAAAGGGGCAGCAAGGCACGTATTGTATCATTGCCATCGAGGATAACAAGATGGGGTTTATTTCATATTGCATGAATTTATCTCTCTACATCATGTCATCTTGCTTAAGGCGTTACTCTGTTTTTAACTTAATACTCTAGATGCATGCTGGATAGCGGTCGATGAGTGGAGTAATAGTAGTAGATGCAGAATCGTTTCGATCTACTTGTCACGGACGTGATGCCTATATACATGATCATGCCTAGATATTCTCATAATTATGCACAATTCTATCAATTGCTCAACAGTAATTTGCTCACCCACCGTAGAATACTTATGCTCTTGAGAGAAGCCACTAGTGAAACCTATGGCCCCCTGGTCTATTCTCATCATATCAATCTCCATCACTTTTATATTGTTTTGCTATTTACTTTGCTTTTACTTTTTACTTTGCATCTTTATATCAAAAATACCAAAAATATTCTATCTATCAGATCTCACTCTCGTAAGTGTCCGTGAAGGGCTTGACAACCCCTAATCGCGTTGGTTGCGAGTAGCTATCGCTTTGTGCAGGTACGAGGGACTTGAGCGTGGGCTCCTACTGGATTGATACCTTGGTTCTCAAAAACTAAGGGAAATACTTACGCTACTCTGTTGCATCATCCCGTCCTCTTCGGGGAAAACCAATGCAAGCTCAAGACGTAGCAAGAAGGATTTCTGGCGCCGTTGCCGGGGAGTCTACGCAAAAAGTCAACATACCAAGTACCCATCACAATCCCTATCTCTCACATTACATTATTTGCCATTTGCCTCTCGTTTTCCTCTCCCCCCAATTCACCCTTGCCGTTTTATTCGCCCTCTCTCTCTATCCTCCCTCTCTGTTTGCCTCTTTTGTCCGCTTGCTTTTTGTTTGCTCGTGTGTTAGATTGCTTGTTTTTCGCAATGGCTCAAGATACTACTAAATTGTATGACTTCACCAATACCAATAATAATGATTTCCTTAGCACTCCGATTGCTCCTCTTACCGATGCTGAATCTTCTGAAATTAATACTGCTTTGTTGAATCTTGTTATGAAAGATCAATTCGCCGGCCTTCCTAGTGAAGATGCCGCTACTCATCTGAATAGCTTCATTGATTTATGTGATATGCAAAAGAAAAAATATGTCAATAATGATGTCGTTAAATTGAAGCTATTTCCTTTTTCGCTTAGAGATCGTGCTAAAGCTTGGTTTTCGTCTTTGCCAAAGAATAGTATTGATGCATGGAACAAGTGCACAGACGCTTTTATCTCTAAGTATTTTCCTCCCGCTAAGATCATCTCTCTTATAAATGATATAATGAACTTTAAACAACTTGATCATGAACATGTTGCACAAGCTTGGGAGAGGATGAAATTAATGATACGTAATTGCCCTACTCATGGTTTGAATTTGTGGATGATTATACAAAACTTTTATGCCGGATTGAATTTTGCTTCTAGAAATCTTTTAGATTCGGCCGCGGGAGGCACTTTTATGGAAATCACTTTAGGAGATGCTACTAAACTCCTAGATAATATTATGGTTAATTATTCTCAATGGCATACTGAAAGAACTTCTAATAAAAAAGTGCATGCGATAGAAGAAATTAATGTGTTGAGTGGAAAGATGGATGAACTTATGAAATTATTTGCTACTAAGAGTGTTTCTTCTGATCCTAATGATATGCCTTTGTCTACTTTGATTGAGAATAATAATGAATCTATGGATGTGAATTTTGTTGGTAGGAATAATTTTGGTAACAACGCTTATAGAGGGAATTTTAATCCTAGGCCATATCCAAGTAATCCTTCTAATAGTTATGGGAATTCCTACAACAACTCTTATGGAAATTATAATAAGATGCCCTCTGATTTTGAATCTAATATTAAAGAATTTATTTCTTCGCAAAAGAATTTTAATGCTATGATTGAAGAAAAATTGCTTAAGATTGATGATTTGGCTAGAAACGTTGATAGAATTGCTCTTGATGTTGATGCTTTGAAACTTAGATCTATTCCACCTAAGCATGATATTAATGAGTCTCTAAAAGCCATGAGAATTTCAATTGATGAATGTAAGGAAAGAACCGCTAGGATGCGTGCTTCCAAAGATGCCTTTATTAAAGCGTGTTCTTCCAATTCCTATGAAAATCAAGATGAAGATCTAAAAGTTATTGATGTGTCTCCAATTAAATCTTTATTTTGCAATATGAATCTTGATGAAACTGAATATGATCTTCCTTTACCTAGAAGGCGTTCTAAAAATTCGAAGTATTTAGATCTTAATGATGAAATTGATGAAAGTGGGATTGAAAGAAATAAAAATCTAGATGTTGCTAAACCCACTATATTGGATTTCAAGGAATTTAATTATGAAAGTTTCTCTTTGATTGATTGTATTTACTTGTTGCAATCCGTGCTAAATTCTCCACATGCTTATAGTCAAAATAAAGCCTTCACCGAACATATTGTTGATGCCTTGATGCAATCTTATGAAGAAAAACTTGAGTTGAGAGTTTATATCCCTAGAAAACTCTATGATGAGTGGGAACCAACTATTAAAATTAAAATTGAAGATCATGAGTTTTATGCTTTGTGTGATTTGGGTGCTAGTGTCTCTACTATTCCCAAGACTCTGTGTGATTTACTAGATTTCCGTAATTTTGATGATTGCTCCCTAAACTTGCATCTTGCGGATTCCACTATTAAGACACCTATGGGAAGAATTAATGATGTTCTTATTGTTGCAAATAGGAATTATGAGCCCGTAGATTTCATTGTTCTTGATATAGATTGCAATCCTTCTTTCCCTATTATTCTTGGTAGACCTTTCCTTAGAACGGTTGGTGCGATTACTGATATGAAGGAAGGGAATATTAGATTTCAAATTCCATTAAAAAGGGCATGGAACACTTTCCAAGAAAGAAAATAAAATTACCATATGAAACTATCATGAGAGACACTTATGGATTGCCTACCAAAGATGGCAATACCTAGATCTATTCTTGCTCGTTATGCCTAGCTAGGGGCGTTAAACGATAGCGCTTGTTGGGAGGCAACCCAATTTTATTTTTATTCCTTGATTTTTGATCCTGTTTAGTAATAAATAAATTACTAGCACATATACCCGTGCGTTGCACCAGAAGACGAAATCAATATGTATTCAAATGTAATTAGAATTTTATGGACAAAATATAACGGCTCATGAACAATTTAATGTTTACAAAGATCTATGGACGCACATTGTCACAAAATAACTTATATATCGGTTGCACTTTCACTTGAATGTGTTAAAATAAACCTATACTTCCACATCATATGCAATTAAAAATATAACTGATTATCTTTGATCCAACGCGCATACCTTAAAAAATAGATTCTTAGTCGAAAGCACTTCCTAGATTTCAAACAAAATGTCAAACTCTATGGTTCACAACAATGTTCCTCAATTGTCAACACACCCCGGGTATTGCTTAAAATCGACACAAAGCGCCCCTTCTTCTGCCAAATTGTGACAAATTCTATATCTATATTGATAGAGAAGGTAAAAAAATTTGAAAAAAAAATCTAGTGCACTCTATATCTTAAAAAAGTCACAAATATGGTTACTCACCCCACCAAAAAAGGTTACTTTCCTCTCTAATGATTGTTCTCGATAGTCTAAACATAATGTAATTCTTGTCATGTCTGCCAGAGTTTTACTAAAAGGGAAAAAAGGAAAAATTAGCAAAAATTAGGAACCGAGGAAGAAAATTATAAAACTTAGAAACTTCTGTTCAAAATTGTACAATTAAAAAGCTTGATTTTATCTAAAAATCAGATTAATAACAGAAAGTTAAAATATAATATAAAATAATTTAATGTTGGATTTCCTACTAATTAATTTTGTGATATGCATATATATGCCTGCTTTTTAAATAGGAAGGCAATCAGCGACAATAATTATCCAGCATGCATCTTGCTTTTTTTAGATCTGCATCTCCGCTTTTAAGTAGGAAAGCAATCAAGCTGCACTAATTAAATCATTGCCTTCCCGTGGAGTCAACTTCTTCATTTGCCTTTTTTTTCTTGGCGTTATTCCTTCCTTTCTTGTCTTTCTAATTGCAGAAAATCATTCATTTCTTAGACTCTCGGGGCAGCTCTGCTTATTTCCCAGGAAATTCATAAGCTAACGCGTGCCTAGCTTTAGCCCAGTTGGTTGTGCACGTTGAGATTAAATGGCAGGTCTTGAGTTCAACTCCCATGAAAATCAACTAATTTTTGTTGTGCTCCTCTACAATCTCGGCCCATATGCAAGGGCGAAGTCGCAGCTCACAATCTCGGCCCATGTGGGGCAAAGCCCGTGACGGATAAAAATCGTGTATATGTTTTAAATTCAAATTGAAAGCGTAAATTTACAGAAAGAAAGCGTATTGTGACGATGAACCCACGGAGTCAATCCGTGCTTTATTATTAGGGATAGATTTAGCATCTGTTTTGGTTGTGTTTTTTGTGTTTAATTAGTGTTTGTGCCAAGTAGAACCGTTGGGAAGACTTGGGGAAAGTCTTGTTGAACTTGCTGTAAAAAACAGAAACTTTAGCACTCACGAGAACTGCTGTCATTTTTATTTGAAGAGTGATATTTAGTTAATTATTTTTGAAGATGATTAATAGATAAATTCCTCACGTCCAGCAATTTATTTTAGAATTTTTGGGGTTCCAGATCTTGCGCTAGCTACAGATTACTACAGACTGTTCTGTTTTTGACAGATTCTGTTTTTCGTGTGTTGTTTGCTTATTTTGATGAATCTATGGCTAGTAAAATAGTTTATAATCCATAGAGAAGTTGGAATACAGTAGGTTTAACACCAATATAAATAAAGAATGAGTTCATTACAGCACCTTGAAATGGTCTTTTTTTTTCTTTCACTAACGGAGCTCACGAGTTTTCTATTTTGAGTTTTGTGTTGTGAAGTTTTCAAGTTTTGGGTGAATTCTTTTGATGGATCATGGAACAAGGAGTGGCAAGAGCCTAAGCTTGGGGATGCCCATGGCACCCCCAAGATAATCCAAGGACACCAAAAAGTCAAAGCTTGGGGATGCCCCCAGAAGGCATCCCCTCTTTCGTCAACTTTCATCGGTAATTTACTTGGAGCTATATTTTTATTCACCAACATGATATGTGTTTTGCTTGGAGCGTCTTGTATTATTTGTGTCTTTGTTTGTTAGTATTCCACAATCATCCTTGCTGTACACACCTTTTGAGAGAGCCATACATGAATTAAAATTTGATAGAATACTCTATGTGCTTCACTTATATCTTTTAAGCTAGATAATTTTACTCTATGTGCTTCACTTATATCCTTTTGAGCTAGATAATTTTGCTCTATGTGCTTCACTTAGATATTTTAGTGAACGGTGGTGGATTCGTTTTAAAGAAACTATTGATCTCTCATGCTTCACTTAAATTAATTTTGAGAGTCTCTTAATAGCATGGTAATTTGCCTAATAATAATATGCTTGGTATTCAAGATTTGTGAAACTTTCTTTTGAGTGTGTTGAATACTAAGAAAAGATTGAAGCATGATAATTTTTTTGAGATATGGAGGTGATAATATTAAAGTCATGCTAGTTGAGTAGTTGTGAATTTAAAGAATACTTGTGTTGAAGTTTGTGATTCCCGTAGCATGCACGTATGGTGAACCATTATGTGATGAAGTCGGAGCATGATTCATTTATTGATTGTCTTCCTTATGAGTGGCGGTCAGGGACGAGCGATGGTCTTTTCCTACCAATCTATCCCCCTAGGAGCATGCGCGTAATACTTTGCTTTGATAACTTCTAAATTTCTGCAATAAGTATATGAGTTCTTTATGACTAATGTTGAGTCCATGGATTATACGCACTCTCACCCTTCCACTTTTGCTAGCCTCTCTAATACCGCGCAACTTTCGCCGGTATCATACACCTACCATATACCTTCCTCAAAACAGCCATCATACCTACCTATTATGGCATTTCCATAGCCATTCCGAGATATATTGCCATGCAACTTTCCACCATCTAGTTCATCATGACACATCCATCATTGTCATATTGCTTAGCATGATCATGTAGTTGACATAGTATTTGTGGCAAAGCCACCGTTCATAACTCTTTCATGCTTGTCACTCGTGATTCATTGCATATCCCGGTACACCGCCGGAGGCATTCATATAGAGTCATACTTTGTTTTAGTATTGAGTTGTAATCATTGAGTTGTAAATAAATAGAAGTGTGATGATCATCATTCAATAGAGCATTGTCCCAAAAAAAGCAAGGCCAAAGAAAAAAAAGAAGGCCCAAAAAAAGGGGGCAATGCTACTATCCTTTTTCCACACTTGTGCTTCAAAGTAGCACCATGTTATAGCAAGTCTCATATATTGTGCTTCAAAGTAGCACCATGTTCTTCATATAGAGAGTCTCATATGTTGTCACTTTCATATACTAGTGGGAATTTTACGTTATAGAACTTGGCTTGTATATTCCAATGATGGGCTTCCTCAAATTGCCCTAGGTCTTCGTGAGCAAGCAAGTTGGATGCACACCCACTAGTTTCTTTTGTTGAGATTTCATACATTTATAGCTCTAGTGCATCCGTTGCATGGCAATCCCTACTCACTCACATTGATATCTATTGATGGGCATCTCCATAGCCCGTTGATATGCCTAATCGATGTGAGACTATCTTCTCCTTTTTGTCTTCTCACAACCACCATTCTATTCCACCTATAGTGCTATATCCATGGCTCACGCTCATGTATTGCGTGAAGATTGAAAAAGTTTTGAAAAAGTTAGAGTATGAAACAATTTCTTGGCTTGTCATCAGGGTTGTGCATGATTTAAATACTTCATGTGGGGAAGATGGATCATAGCCAGACTATATGATTTTGTAGGGATAACTTTCTTTGGCCATGTTATTTTGAGAAGACATAATTGCTTTGTTAGTATGCTTGAAGTATTATTATTTTCTATATCAATATAAACTTTTATCTTGAATCTTTCTAATCTGAATATTCATACCACAATTAGGAAGATTTGCATTGAAATTATGCCAAGTAGCACTCCGCATCAAAAATTCTCTTTTTATCATTTACCTACTCGAGGACGAGCAGGAATTAAGCTTGGGGATGCCTGATACGTCTCCAACGTATCTATAATTTTGGATTGCTCCATGCTATATTATCTACTGTTTTGGACTATATTGGGATTTATTTTCCACTTTTATATTATTTTTGGGACTAACATATTAACCGGAGGCCCAGCCCAGAATTGTTGTTTTTTTGCCTATTTCAGTGTTTTGGATAAACGGAATATCAAACGGAGTCCAAACGGAATAAAATCTTTGGAAATGTGATTTTCTCACCGAACATGATCCAGGAGACTTGGACCCTACTGCAAGGGATCAAAGAGGTGGTCACGAGGGTGGGGGCGCCCCCTTCTAGGGCACGCCTCCCTGCCTCGTGGGCCCCTCGATGCTCCACCGACGTACTCCTTCCTCCTATATATACACACGTACCCCCAAACGATCAAAACAGGAGCCAAAAACCTAATTCCACTGCCGCAACTTTCTGTATCCACGAGATCCCATCTTGGGGCCTGTTCCGGAGCTCCGCCAGAAGAGGGCCGTCATCACGGAGGGCTTCTACATCATCCTAGCCCCTCCGATGAAGTGTGATTAGTTTACCTCAGACCTTCGGGTCCATAGTTAGTAGCTAGATGGCTTCTTCTCTCTCTTTGAATCTCAATACAAAGTTCTCCCCCTCTCTCATTGAGATCTATTCGATGTAATCTTGTTTTTGCGGTGTGTTTGTTGAGACCAATCAATTGTGAGTTTATGATCAAGTCTATCTATGAATAATATTTGAATCTTCTTTGAATTCTTTTATGCATGATTGGTTATCTTTGCAAGTCTCTTCGAATTATCCGTTTGGTTTGGCCAACTAGATTGGTAGTTCTTGCCATGGGAGAAGTGCTTAGCTTTGGGTTCGATCTTGCGGTGTCCTTACCCAGTGACAGAAGGGACAGCAAGGCACGTATTGTATCGTTGCCATCAAGGATAACAAGATGGGGTTTATTTCATATTGCATGAATTTATCTCTCTACATCATGTCATCTTGCTTAAGGCGTTACTCTGTTTTTAACTTAATACTCTAGATGCATGCTGGATAGCGGTCGATGAGTGGAGTAATAGTAGTAGATGCAGAATCGTTTCGATCTACTTGTCACGGACGTGATGCCTATATACATGATCATGCCTAGATATTCTCATAATTATGCACAATTCTATCAATTGCTCAACAGTAATTTGCTCACCCACCGTAGAATACTTATGCTCTTGAGAGAAGCCACTAGTGAAACCTATGGCCCCCATGTCTATTCTCATCATATCAATCTCCATCACTTTTATATTGTTTTGCTATTTACTTTGCTTTTACTTTTTACTTTGCATCTTTATATCAAAAATACCAAAAATATTCTATCTATCAGATCTCACTCTCGTAAGTGACCATGAAGGGCTTGACAACCCCTAATCGCGTTGGTTGTGAGTAGCTATCGCTTTGTGCAGGTACGAGGGACTTGAGCGTGGGCTCCTACTGGATTGATACCTTGGTTCTCAAAAACTGAGGGAAATACTTATGCTACTCTGCTGCATCATCCCTTCCTCTTCGGGGAAAACCAACGCAAGCTCAAGACGTAGCACTGAGCTGCAAAAAATATATATTCCAGGCATTATAAGAAAAGAATGAGACATGTTTAAAACAGCCTTGTTCACTTACTATTTGGCCTGAGGCTTGTCCTCGTCATGAGACTGCACTTCGACGTCTTCCAAGCCCGAGCCACCCACCAGAGGCATCTTGCCTCGCTCAGGAGCCTGCTTCTCCCAATCTTCGGAGGCGGCCCTTTTCTTCCTAGGAGGGAAGGAGACAGTGGCCCCCCTTCACTTTTGTCTTCGGATGAGGGGATTTTGATTCCTCCGAACACACAGTCCGATATACCCTTGGAATAGGGGCCATCTTTGGTCCTCTCACTCTCCACCTCGCCCTCCTTCATAGGCATCTGGTATGGTGCCAGGGCCACCATCCTTGTTAGAACAGGATTCGCTGGGCCCTCGGGCAGAGGGGCCGAACACATAATTAGTTCTGCCTTCTTTATCCATCCCTAGAAGAAGATAGCTTTCTCAGTACCATATTACGGTATGCATAATTACAAAGTGTTCAGGAGCCAAGTGCTTACCGGGGTATCCGGACGGTTGCAGTTAAGGCCAGCGTCCTCGGTAGTTTCCGGCCAATGTTTCCGCTTCCGGAAAAATAACTTCCACATCCCTTCGTGTGTGGTGCCGAAGAAGTGTTGGAGGGTTCGTGGTCCTTCTGGATTAAGCTCCCACATACGGCGAGACCTGCGCTGGCATGGCAGGATTCGGCGTACTAACATCACTTGAATCACGTTGACAAGATCGATGTCCCTCTCGAGGAGGGTTTGGATGCGGCTCTGTAAATTCTGCACTTCATCAACTGATCCCTAGTCCAGCCCCTTGTTGACCCATGATGCAAGCTATAAGGGTGGGCCAGGATGGAATGTGGGTGCGGCTACCCACTTGGTGCTACGGGGCTCCGTAACGTAAAACCACTCCCACTACCAGTGATTGGAAGTTTCGGTAAAGGAACCTTTTGGCCAAGGAGTGTTGGTGAGTTGGCTGACCATAGCACCGCCGCACTCCACCTGTTCCCCATCAACTACCTTCGGCTTCACACTGAAGGTCTTGAGCCATAAGCCGAAGTGTGGGGGGATTCGGAGGAAGGCCTCGCATGCAATGATAAATGGTGAGACGTGGAGGATAGAGTCCGGGGCTAGATCATGAAAATCTAGTCCATAGTAAAACATTAGCCCTCGGACGAAGGGGTGAAGAGCGAACCCTAGCCCCCGGAGGAAGTGGGAGATGAATACAACCCTCCCGCCAGATCTGAGGGTCGAAATAACCTGTCCTTGAGTAGGAAGCCGGCGGTGGATCTCCGCGGTCAAATATCTGGCCGCCTGAAGCTTTGTGATATCCTCCTCTATAACGGAGGAAGCCACCCATCAGCCTTGGGAGCTGGGTCCGGACATGATGGGAAGGCTGGAAGCAATGAAGTTGAACCTTGGGTGTTGGAACTCGGGGTTGGGGAGGCTGAGGAGAGGTTTGTCATAAAAGAGACGGCCCTTGGTTCTTTTATAAAGACCACGGGTATTGAAGGCCTCCTCCTAAGCCTAAGAACCTGCCTATTCGTAAGGAATCTTTCCTGCAGGGCGGTTGGGTTACCCACACTCGTATTGATGAAAATCCCGCAATAAGGGGACACGATCTCTGCTTCGACAAGACGTGCCAATAAAAACCACGCCCTGAAACGTGAAATGGCAGGATGGGAAACGGTTCGAAATAATGGTCGGGGAAGCGTGACATCACATTACTAAAATTGTCAACAGATCGGATTCGTCCCTATGGTTGTGTGTTACAGGTCCGGACATGATCAATTCGTCCGAAGATTATTTTGGAGTTCGGAAGGAGGAATCCGCCTTACAATGTCGAAGACAGATCTACGCGCCGGATGCCTTGTCATTGAAGCCAGGTTCAGGGGCTACTGAGGGAGTCCTGGACTAAGGGGTCCTCGGGCGTCCGACCTGTTAGCCATGGGCCGGACTGATGGGTTGTGAAGATACAAAGACCGAGACTGTACCCGTGTCCGGATAGGACTCTCCTTGGCGTGGAAGGCAAGCTTGGCGATGGCATATGTAGATTCCCTTCTTTGTAACCGACCTTGTGCAACCCTATATCCTCCCGGTGTCTATATAAACCGGAGGACTTAGTCCAGATAGGATATACTCATTACCGTAGTCATACAGGCTAGAATTCTAGGGTTTAGCCATTACGATCTCGTGGTAGATCAACTCTTGTAATACTCATATTCATCAAGATCAATCAAGCAGGAAGTAGGGTATTACCTCCATAGAGAGGGCCCGAACCTGGGTAAACATCGTGTCCCCTGTCTCCTGTTACCATCGACCTTAGATGCATAGTTCGGGACCCCCTACCTGAGATCCGCCAGTTTTGACACCGACAATGAGATATAGAAACTTTAGTCGAACTTACAGCTGAACCATAATGATCGCTCTCTGACTATAGCGCCAGAAAAGCTCCTGTCTGCTAGGACTACATTGGTATTTCCCCAAAGAGGAAGGGATGATGCAGCATAGCGACGGTAGGTATTTCCCTCAGTGAAGAAACCAAGGTTATCAAACCAGTAGGTGAACCAAGCAACACAATGTAAACAACACCTGCACACAAATAACAACACCTCGCAACCCGACGTGTTAATGGGGTTGTCAGTCCCATTCGGGTAACGATGCCAGAAAATTGAAGTAGATTGAAATAATAGATCGCAAATAAAATAAATTGCAGCAAAGTATTTTTGTATTTTTGGTTTAATAGATCTGAATAAAAATGCAAAGGAAAAGTAGATCGCAAGAAAATATATGAGGAAGAAGACCCAGGGGCGTAGGTTTCACTAGTGGCTTGTCTCAAGAAAGATAGCAAACGGCGGGTAAACAAATTACTGTTGGGCAATTGATAGAACCTCAAATAATTATGATGATATCCAGGCAATGATCATTACATAGGCATCATGTCCAAGATTAGTAGACCGACTCCTGTCTGCATCTACTACTATTACTCCACACATCGACCTCTATCCAGTATGCATCTAGTGTATTAAGTTCATGGAAAACAGAGTAATGCAATAAGAACGATGACATGATGTAGACAAGATCCGTTTATCTATTGCGTAGATATAGATCCCATCTTTTTATCCTTATTAGCAACGATACATATGTGTCAGTTCCCTTTCTGTCACTAGGATCGAGCATCGTAAGATCGAACCCACTACTGGGCACCTCTTCCCATTGCAAGATAAATAGATCAAGTTGGCCAAACAAAACCCAAATATCGGAGAATAAATACGAGGCTATAAGAGATCATGCATATAAGAGATCAAAGAAACTCAAATAACTTTCATGGATATAAAAAGATATGACTGGTCATAAACACAAAGTTCATCAGATCCCAACAAACACACCGCAAAAAGAGTTACATCATATGGATCTCCAAGAGACCATTGTATTGAGAATCAAGAGAGAGAGAGAGAGAGAGATGAAGCCATCTAGCTACTAACTACGGACCCGATGGTCTACAAAGAACTATGCACGCATCATCGGAGAGGCACCAATGGAGGTGGTGAACCCCATCCGAGATGGTGTCTAGATTGGATCTGGTGGTTCTGGACTCTGCGGCGGCTGGATGAATATTTCGTCGACTCCCCTGGGGTTTTGGGAATATTTGGGTATTTATAGAGGAAAGAGGAGATTTGGGGGGCACCCGAGGTGGGCACAACCCACCAGGGCGCGCCTGGGCCTCCTGGCGTGCCCTGGTGGGTTGTGCCCCCTCGGGGCACCCCCAGGCGCAGCTAGGGCCCGTTGTGTTCCTTCTGGCCCATAAAAAATCTCCGTAAAGTTTTGTGGCATTTGGACTTCGTCTGATATTGATTTTATGCGATCTAAAAAACACGTAAAAACAGGAACTGGCACTTGGCACTATGTCAATAGGTTAGTACCCAAAAAATGATATAAAATGATTATAAAACATCCAAGATTGATAATAAAACAACATGAAACAATCAAAAATTATAGATACGTTGGAGACGTATCACATACAAGTTGGAAAATTCATGCAAACCTTCATGGTATGCAGATGAAATATTGTTGAAACAAACAATGAACCTACACAAAGAAGCGTTGATGGGCCCTGACTTCGGAATTGGCTCTACGCCAAAATAAACCGAGATAGTATCCATACACATAATTCAAGTTTAGAAGTTGATGAACCCTCTGAAAGACTTAAAGTCTAGTGACGAATCTATAGATTGACAAAGATAAAAATATTTCATAATACTTGACTTGTTGCAAATAGTGTATGACAAGATCAAGGAGTTGATTATGACGAGATTGTCTCATCATAATACTTAAAGTCAGTTCAGGTTAAACTAGCAATTACTAAATATTTCAGTTATGAGATATAACAGATGGATGTAAAAATGATTACCATGAGATGGAAATAGAACCAAGGTTGTATATTTGATACGGTACAAGGTAATTTTGTCGATCCGGATGATACTAGTAAGCGTGTAAACTTCAAGAGATCATGTAATGATCTAAAGCAAGCATGGTGGAGTTGGAATCTTTGTTTTGATGAATCGATCAAATAACATAGTTTCATCAATAGAAGCAAAGATGCTTGTATTTACAAGAAAATAAGTGGGAGCATGATAATCTTTCTAAACAATGTGTGCGCATGACATATTGTAGATTGGAAATTATATAAATTTCTTGACACGGATTAAGACTTTATTGAAGTTAGTTTTCAGTGAAGTACTTAGGCAATATAATCCTTGTATTAGGCATTATAATCTATGGAGATAGTAGTGTATAATCAGGACTTAACCAAAATACATATTAACAAAGTACTAAAGAAGTTTAGTATGAAAAAAATGCCAAGAAGAGTTTCTTTGTCAAAGTTACATGAAAGGAGTCCTTAGCAAGAATCGATATTTTGAAATACTGATGAGTGAAATACATGATTTCAATCACACTTGTGTTACTTCCATGGTATGTAAATAACCATATATGTCCAAGTACTCCAAGTAAGTTGTGAGTAAAGCTGCCAAAATGGTCCAATTGTTGATCATAGGACAACAGTGAAAATATCGCTAAGTACTGACGATTCTCGCATATGTAGAAAATGAAGAGATTGTTGTAAGGAGTTACATCAATGCATGCTTGATATAAGTAGTACATCGACAAAAACTTCATTCAGTGCTCCAAGCAAATTTTGATATCAACTAAATGATTTATGGTGGCATAGTGAGTCGGAATTGGTCCAAGAGAGTTACTGTGGTGAATTCTATAATAGAGGGCTAAGTATATTGTCGCTTTAGAGGCAACAATAGAGGGTGATGAATCCAAAGTTCATTTATGGACTTGGAATGGTTTCTAGATGACTGTGCAAATAGAACACTTTTCTCGAATAGTGGTTATATAGCTCAATCTAAAGAATCAAAGGTCTTACCGGTGATTTAGTATATACTAAGCTTATTTCACACAAATTATGAATTTTATGTGAAAGCATGATGGATGCATTGAAATGCAAATGATAGACACGGATCTGAAGTTATTAGATTCGATAGGATGAAGCCTATACCACATGCAAAGCATGGACTGACACCGGATTGCCATTGGTGTAAAAATTATAAGTGCTAACTAGATTATTGACTCTAGTGCAAGTGGAAGACTGTTGGAAATATGCCCTAGAGGCAATAATATTTGTATTATTATATTTACATATTCATAAGTTAAGAGTTTATATTATATGCTATAACTGCTATGATCCTGGTATATGCGATTCAATGGAAAACTCATATGCATGTGTGGAATGATAAATGGTAAATAAAAGGTTCCTAGTCTCGCCTCTAAGACTAGCTCAAGTGTTGTTGGTGATCACATTTTCCGGATCTTAGGATATCATTAAGTGTAACGATAGTCCTCAAACAACATTGAGATTATGACTTTGTAAGAATAATCATATTGAATCAATCCAATCTTGTTTGTTATGAATTGAGTTAATATCGTGCATTTAATTGTAATAACATGGAGTGTTAACATGAGATATTGCTCCTTAGACCATGCGAGTATCATGGTCACTTATTACTGTCTGATGGGCTTTGGGGTTGCTCAAATGTCACCAATAACATGGTGATCATAACGACAACTTACAGGTTCATCGGAAAGTTTGACAAGTGACCGGATAGCTCGAGAGTGGGATTTGCTCCTCTAATGATGGATAGATATTCTTAGGTCCCTCCCGGTGTGACGATGTTAATCATCGTCTAGCCAGACACACATGACTTCGTCACAGGAATGCCGGAACACAATAACGAGGAAGAAGAAAAAACTGGTAATGATGATTTCGGTATAGTGAGCATGGTGATGACTCGGGAGGATACCGATGCATCCCGTGTTTGTGAAGTATCTCGAAGCAAAGGGAACATCACATGATAACCAAAGGTTCGCTCTAATATCATTTGTGTACTCATAGGGACCAATACGGACGTCCACGGTCCCGCTGTCGGTCATTGAACGAACGGTTCGTCCATGTCTGTGAGTTACCTGACCTATAGGGTCACAAGCTTAAGGCAATCAAGATCTGTTGAGTGTTAGTAGGACAAGAGTCATGAGAATATATTTTTAGAATTATTTCATGAATATTCGGAATAGTTCCAAGAGGATCCGGAACCATTTCGGGATCACTGGAAGGGTGTCGGTGAGTATCGGGTAATACCGGGTATTACTGTTAAATTATATAGGTGTAAAATGTTTTCGGAGATGTTAAAATATATATAAGATGGTCTAGAAGTATTTAGAACATTTTATATTTAATTTAAATATCAACGGGCCTAAAATGGCCAAGAGGTGGAAGGCAACTTGGGCCAAAAAGGCCCAAGTGGGAAAGTTTCTCCTTCCCTAAGGAAGGAGGCCAAATTGGGAGTAGGGGAGGAGAACTCCTCCCCCCATAGGCCGGCGCCCCAAAGGAGGCTTCCCCGCCTTGGTGGCAGCCCTCCCTCTCCCCTCCAATGTATATATACATGAGGATTTGTGCTCTTTTGAGGATACAATTTTTGGGGCCTCATCTAGTTCTTCTAGTTCATGTTCTAGTTGGTCCTAGTTGACCAATAAGAGCTTGGCTAATCCTCTTGTCCTCATAATTAGAAGCTCGGTGTGGTTCTAATATCCTCCCTCTAATTCGCCGGCGACGATTAGCTCTGCACGGCGAAGCGCTGCCGGATCATGAAGGTTGCACGCTTGCAACCAAGTAGAGAGGTTGTGCTTTCGGTCTTTAGTTCAAGGGACTGTTCGTGGGCGGTACGAATGATTGTTCATCTAAGGTTCAAGGGACTCCAAGTACGATCTACACTGACACGTTCTTCTTCTACTGCAGCTCGGTGACGGTAACGATCGTGATCCCAACCCGTTATGCATCTTCGTATTAATCTTGGGTGATCGTAGGTGCGATTTATTTTCTTTTCTACTACGTTTCCCAACACTACAGAACCCATATATCAAATGCTATGAGTACAATACAAGGTAACTGGTATTAACATCGCACTAGCCTACCTTTTCATTTTTACCATGAACTGAAATCTCTCTGCACCTAATCTCTTCATTGCAGGAAACACAACCTATAGCCCTAGTCATGTTATTTGCCTTTAATAGTTATTTTAGCAGTTACTTTCAAACTCTCTTTATGTTTGCACAACTGGTTTACCCGTGATCCAGGACAATAACAATATTTGCAGAAGTTCAAGCAGTGAGTTCACACAAGAGCTGTGAAACCTTATGTGTGATAGGAGCGCCACTATAAATACTCTCCTCCGCTCTTCGTTGGGATGATTACTCATTGAGATACTTCTGTGAAAGTGCTACTCTACCCTGTTTGGCTTGCAGGCATGAAAGCATTTTCTGGTGCCGTTGTCGGGGAGCTAAGCGCAGAGTATTTGTTTCATAACTATTTTTGCGGGTTTTGTTATTGTAGATGCTTGTTGTAAGTCACAGGGGGTCTACTCATTTGGGGAAAACATATTTACCAGATTATATTGCTCGTTTTCTCAGGAGCAACAAGCTTCATTACCAGAAAAATACAAAAATAGTGAAACAGTTGAGCTTAACACTTTGTTTGTAGAATGCCGATTACTCTGAAGCCAAAGAAGACTATCAGGGATCATTGTGCTCCAGTATTGACTTCAAGATCTCCTATAGTATATCCTACCAATTATGCTAAAGAGTATTTGATTGACTATGATCTTATTGCAGAAGTTAGAAAGCATGCCTTTGTAGTATCTAAAGAAGAGGACCCTCAAGCACATCTTATGTTCTTTGATACTCTATGTGGAACTTTTAAACTAAAGGATGTGTCATGAGAATTTGTATTATTAAGGCTCTTCAGGTTTTCTTTAAAGGATGATGCTGAGAAATGATATAATAGATTGCCTCAAGGAAGTATAACCAACTGGCTTATGTGTGCTGAAATGTTAATGGGCAAATTTCTTGCAAGCTCGAAGTTTACTAAATAAGAAGAAACATCACCCTATTCATCCAGGGAGACGGTGAAAGTTTATATAAAGCCTGGGAGAGATATTCTAATTTTTTTAATTTATGCCCTAACCATGGTTATGCTGAATATGTTATACTTCATATGTTTTATCATGAGATTAGCTAGGAATCAAAATCCATTTTCGATTTGAGTGCAGGAGGATGATTTATGTCTTTAACTCTTGAGGAACAAAGAGAGCTAATGGAGAAAATTGTATCTGCACAAGAAAAGTGGAATATCCAGGAGCCATTCGAGCCTACTGGAAAAATATATCATACTGAAGACATGGAAGAATTTAAAAAGGTTACTCAAGAGAAAGGTAAGCCTGTTGAACAAGTTATTACTGAAAAAGTGGATATATTTAGTATCTATCGTCAGGAGGATGAACTTCAGGAGACAATGAACAAGTTCAAATTCCACCAAGATAACTTCAAGAGAGACTTCCGAAGATGCATTTATCATAATGAAAAGGTAATAACCTACCTTTCACGAGAGGTAGAAGGGTTAGGCCAAGCGGTAAAGAATCTCGAAAAACACTCTCGTATGATAGAAACTCAATGTTCTCAAATCTTTGAAACTCAATCTTTGATTCTTGCTCAATTAGATAAAGATAATCCTATTTCTACTAATGAAATTTTGAATGTAGTGGTAAAATAACACAGGATCCTAAAGGCCCAGAATGGTACAAGAAGGAGCAAGAACAAACAAGAAGGGAGAGTCAAAGTTAACCTCGGGAGAACAGAGAACTTCTCTTTGGTGAGGAAGATTTGGAAGAACAAGTTCATCAAGATGATCAAGGGAATGAAGTAGAGGCTGACAAAGAAGTTGAACTTGATGCTGAAACGGTAGATGGTGATAATAACGAAGAAGTAGCTCTAGAAGCTGAAAGGGATGAAGAACCAATGGTGGAGAAGAACACCCGATCACCTTATCCCTCGAGAGGAGAAACTAGCCAAGCAACGAGGAATAAAGAGAGAGGTAAGGAAAAGGAGAAGGATAAAGGTAAATGAGGGATTCCTGGATTAGGGGGTGTCCGGATAGCCGGACTATACCTTCGGCCGGACTCCTGGACTATGAAGATACAAGATTCAAGACTTCGTCCCGTGTCCGGAAGGGACTTTCCTTGGCGTGGAAGGCAAGCTTGGCGATACGGATATGTAGATCTCCTACCATTGTAACCGACTCTGTGTAACCCTAGCCCTCTCCGGTGTCTATATAAACCGGAGGGTTTTAGTCCGTAGGACGAACAACAATCATACCATAGGCTAGCTTCTAGGGTTTAGCCTCCTTGATCTCGTGGTAGATCTACTCTTGTACTACCCATATCATCAATATTAATCAAGCAGGACGTAGGGTTTTACCTCCATCAAGAGGGCCCGAACCTGGGTAAAATATTGTGTCCCCTGCCTCCTGTTACCATCCGCCTAGACGCACAGTTCGGGACCCCCTACCCGAGATCCGCCGGTTTTGACACCGACATTGGTGCTTTCATTGAGAGATCCTCTGTGTCGTCACTTTTAGGCCTGATGGCTCCTCCGATCATCAATGACGATGCGACCCAGGGTGAGACTTTTCTCCCGGGACAGATCTTCGTATTTGACGGCTTTGCACTGTGGGCCAATTCGCTTGGCCATCTGGAGCAGATCGAAAGCTACGCCCCTGGCCGTCAGGTCAGATTCGGAAGTTTAAACTACACAGCGGACCTCCGCGGAGACTTGATCTTCGACGGATTCGAGCCGCAGCCGAGAGCGCCGCACTGTCACGATGGGCATGATCTAGCTCTGCCACCGAACAGTGCCCTGGAGGCCGCACCCGCATCAGCTCCGACCCTTAATTCGGAGCCAACTGCGCCAATCGAGGATGGGTGGTTGGACACCGCCTCGGGGGCTGCAATCTCTACGGCGATCGAGCCGAACACCAGCCCTATTCTCTACGAAGCCCGTGACTCCAAGGAGCCGAACTCCTCTCCAAACTCCGAGCCCTCCGCGCCCCTACCGATCGAACCCGATTGGGCGCCGATCATGGAGTTCACTGCCGCGGACATCTTTCAGCACTCGCCCTTCAGCGATATTCTGAATTCACTAAAGTCTCTCTCTTTATCAGGAGCGCCCTGGCCGGACTATGGTCAACAAGGTTGGGATGCGGATGATGAAGAAATTCAAAGCCCACCCACCACCCACTTCGTAGCCACTGTAGATAATTTAAACGACGTGCTCGACTTCGACTCCAAAGACATCGGCGGTATGGATGACGATGTAGGAGATGAACATGAACCAACGCCTATAAGGCACTGGACAGCCACCTCATCTCATGATGTATACATGGTGGACACACCCAAAGGAAGCGACGACGAGGAACACAGGGATGCAACGAGGGATCATTCACTCGAAAAGCAATCAAAGCGGCGACGTAAGCGCCGCTCCAAGCCCTGCCTCAACAGAGACAACAGCCATACAGACCCAGCCATAGAGCAGGACGAGCCGGCGGACGACGAACATGCCTTCGAGCAACCGTCCGAACAGGGCAACTTGGATAAACAAACCGAACACCCCTTCCCCGGCAAAAACAACAGTCCGGACGACCTTACGCTGGATAAGCTCATGGAGCAGAAGAACCTCCACGAAGGGCTTGTCGCTACTGCGCGTAGCCTGAAAAAGCAGAAGCGGAAGCTCAAAACTGCGGAAGATGCACTCAGAATCAGATGGAGCAAAGTACGCAACACCGCAGACAAATATGGCGGCAGTCACCGCGCAAAAAGTTATCCAAAGCAAAAGCTACTGCCTGAATTTGACGAGGAGGCCTTAGAGCCCCCACAGTCAAAAAATAGGAAAGCCACCCGGTCGGATAGACGACCGCATGGCCAGCATGGAGCGGCAAGCGGCGACGCACACAAGCCGGCACGCGATCCACCAAAGGATCCGCATCAAAAAGATGGCCCAGCCAGATCTATCTACGGGCCAAGAAAGCAAGCTCTAGTAAGCAATGCAACACAACAAATATCCGAACATCACGGCACACCCAAATACAGGGGTGCCGCACACCCCCTATGTTTCACCGATGAGGTGCTGGACCATGAATTTCCAGCGGGATTCAAGTCCATAAACATAGATGCGTACGACGGAACAACAGACCCTGGGGTCTGGATCGAGGATTATATCCTCCACATATACATGGCCAGAGGAGATGACCTACACGCCATAAAATACTTACCCCTCAAGCTTAAAGGGCCAGCCCGGCATTGGCTCAAAAGCCTTCCCGAAAACACCATTGGAAGTTGGGAAGAGCTTGAGGATGCTTTCCGGGCAATTTTTCAAGGGACCTATGTCCGCCCTCCGGATGCAGACGATCTCAGTCACATAACTCAACAGCCCGGAGAGTCAGCCCGGAAATTCTGGAACAGATTTCTTACTAAAAGGAATCAGATAGTCGACTGTCCGGACGCCGAAGCCCTAGCAGCTTTTAAGCATAATGTTCGAGACGAATGGCTCGCCAGACACCTCGGCCAAGAAAAGCCAAGAACAATGGCTGCATTAACAAGCCTCATGACCCACTTTTGCGCAGGAGAGGACAGCTGGTTGGCAAGATGTAGCACCAGCGACCCAAGTACATCCGAAGTTAGGGATGGAAACGGAAAACCCCGACGCAACAAGGACCAGCGCCGGAATAAGAGAAACAGCCCAAAGAGCATGGCGGTCAACGCCGGATTCAAAAGCTCGCGGCAGAATCAGAGAAAGTCGCCCCTCAAGGATAACAGGGACGAGCTATCCAACTTAAACAAAATCTTGGACAAGATATGTCAAATACAAAGTACTCCCGGGAAGCCTGCGAACCATACCCACAGAGATTGTTGGGTTTTCAAGCAATCCAGCAAACTCAACGCCGAAAATAAGGGGCTCGACACACCAAGTGAAGACGACGATGAACCCCACAAGCAGAGCACCAGGAAACAAAAGGATTTCCCACAAGAAGTCAAAACAGTAAACTTACTTCACGTGACGAACAGAATGGCGCCAACAGAAATACGCGCCATACGGCCTATCCCAAAGGAGTCTCGCCAATGGTTGTTAAAACCGATCACCTTCGACCATCAGGGTTACTCTAGAAGTATCCGAAACGCAGGCTGGACTGCCTTGGTGTTAGATCCAATAATCGGCGGACTCCACTTTACAAACGTCCTGATGGACGACGGCAGTGGTCTAAACCTGTTATACCAGGACACAATCCGCAACATGGGGATAGACCCAACAAAAATTCGCCATAGCAAAACCTCCTTTCAAGGGGTAACGCCAGGCCCAGATGCCCGTTGCATGGGTTCTCTCCAGCTAGAAGTTATGTTCGGCTCCCCCGATAACTTCCGTCGTGAACACCTAACTTTCCACATCGCCCCATTCTCAAGTAGCTATCAAGCACTACTGGGACGCGATGCTTTCGCCCACTTTAATGCAATACCGCATTATGCATCTCTCACGCTTAAGATGCCCGGTCCACGAGGCATCATCTCATTAAAGGGAAAACATTGAGTGTTCCCCCCGCGCGGAAGACAGTGCGGCCACCTTGACAGCCCCACAATAAAGCGGCTTCACCAGCCAAAGCACCTAAACAGGTCGTCAAGACCACGGACACGGCTAGACGAGTCCGGCATAAACATACAATTGATAAAGGCTTAATAGTCGTATGCCCCTGTACTAGGGGCTCTGCGCATATAAAACAAGAGACAATAAAGCTCAATTTTACCCATTTCGATTTATACTTCGTTTATTTAGTATAACTCATGTTCGGCACGATCTTTCTTTAACTAAGTTCCTCTCTTTTACAGATGAACACCATGCTACGCCCGTCCAGGATACAGCACAACGAAGACACAGACGCGGACGTGCAGCAGGGACCCGTTCCAAGGATTCTTTTCAGATTAAGACCCTGTGTAAACCTTTTTTACTGTCTCTTGTTGATACACATCCCCTGGTTTCTTGGTATAACCAAGGAGGAGGCTGGCGTTTTGGCATGTGGCCATGTCAGAGTTTTTGCGCGTACCTGGACACCAGGGGCTTATTACTAAGGGCGTTATCCCGCCCGCCCTCATAAAGACCGAATACCTTAGGGAGTGTTCGGCGTCGCAAGTTTGGCCTTATATGCATCAGCTCCGAATCATGTCTTTGGTCAAATGTTGGGTTTGCCCGGCTCCTGTGTTTTGCTACCTTACGTTCCGCTCTATCGGCTAAGGCGGCACCAGGAGAACTACTGCGATTGTGCCCCGGTTCGGCCAGGCGAGCACCTCAGTAGAGAAAGCCGAAAACTGACTGTCATGATATAGAATGAGACTGGTCAACCACTCGATGACTTACCGGAATCTTTAGGATTCCTCCGCATTAACGAAGGGCCGCTTCC
This sequence comes from Triticum urartu, assembly GCF_003073215.2. Classification (NCBI taxonomy): domain Eukaryota; kingdom Viridiplantae; phylum Streptophyta; class Magnoliopsida; order Poales; family Poaceae; genus Triticum; species Triticum urartu. The sequence continues at coordinate 104,220,698 of NC_053024.1, read as the reverse complement.
CGGCCAGGCACAGACGCGCCCCGAGTTCAGGCGAGCGCAGGCGCCACCAGGGGCTATATAAGTAGCCTCACTGTCAAACTCCTATGGCTAAGTGAAAGTGATAAAGCATCATAATCCGATTGCCTAGTTCGCTGCACTATCACCTCCTTTGTAGGACCAAGACGTTGGATCAAGTGTGAAAAAGCGCCTTCTGCGAACACCCCCGCATTATGTGCGTGGGGGCTGAAGCCGACGACTGTCATCTTTCAGATTATATATACATATATGTTAAATGGCTGCACAGGAGGTATTATAATACTTGCAGGCACAAGTATAAAAAGCTTCTACAATTTATCAAAATATTGTTTGCTATTCGAATATAGTGTCCTTCGAGCACTGCGTCTCTATTAAACGAGCGCCTTGCAGAACTTCCTGAAAATAGTGCTCAGCAAGTACTCGGCTTCCATCCGAGTCTGGGGATGCAACGGCGGTGGCCTCCATTTCCGCCCAGTATGTCTTGACACGGGCAAGAGCCATCTGCGCACCCTCTATGCACGCTGACCTCTTCATCGCATTGATATGCGGCGCCGCACCAAGGAACTGCTGCACCAAGTTGAAATAACTTTTCGGCTCTGGCCTCTCTGGCCACAGATGACTCATGACATACTTCATGGCGAGTCCGGACAACCTATTTAGCTCGGCTCATTCGGCCAAACGATCGGCTAATGATAGCGGACGCTCCGGATTGTGGAACTGCGACCAAAAGAGCTTTTCCACTTCGTGATCTTCTTGATCTCGGAAGTGTTCGGCTGCATCCGTGGCACTCACTGCCAAATCCAGATAGGTGTCCACCGTACTCCACATCCGGTCCAACGGAGCATGTTTAGGATCACAGAACTTCCTCCGCAGCATAAAGGGCTTTCCAGCCGCGATCTCTCCGGCCTGACGCAGCTCCTCCTTCATAGCCCTCATCACAGAGCGAACATCCTTGGCATCGGCAACGGCCTTCTCTAGGTCTGTCTGTTCCGCCCGATCTTCTTTTTCAAGAAGCTTGCAATGGTCAGCAGCGTTCTTCAGCTTCACGGCCATCTCGGCCATTTCCTTCTTGCTTCGGCAGTGAGCAGCCTGTTCGGCTTTCAGCTCTTCAATTGCCTTTCCGGCAGCTGCATCACTTTTCCTGACTTGCTCCTTGGCTCGGGCAAGTTCCGCCCGAATATTCTCCATGGCGGCAGCACCATCTGCATCAAGCGCACACATTGTAAGATACTAGCATAAAGCTCCTCTTACCAGGTGCCGCCGGAGGAATTACATACCTTGCGCCTCGTCAAGCCGCTTGTTAACAAGCGTGATGTCGGCATCTGCCATGTCAAGTTGCCGCTTTAGCTCAGCAAATTCATCAGTCTGGCTTGCCACCGGACACTTCGCCACCTACGTATGAAGGCAGCATATTAGACCTGGGATTATGATCCTCTGTGCGTCGTCACTTTTGACAACGCACAGAGTCTCAGGGGCTACTATCTACACAGGGCGCATCTTATTTATGCGCAACTGTCCAAAAAGGGTACATTATTTCGCGTACCTCAAAACCTGTCAGTAAACTCCTGACGGCCTCGTGCAATCCGCTCTCCGCGGATGAAATCCTCTCAATCACCGTACCCATCAATGCATGGTGCTCCTCTGAGATAGATGCTCGCCCTAGCAGATCCTTCAGCTCCTCCGACCGCGCACCAGACGGCGCCGGACTCGTCCGATGGCCCTTTTCGAAGGCCGGACGCGGAGGACTTTAGGGGGCCATATGACTGCCTTCCGGCCCTGCCGGATTCGGAGAAAGCCTCCGCGACGATACCTTAGGGTCGCCTGCCTCGCGAGGCGGTACGGCAGGGGGGAGGCATTCTGCTCTCCATCATCTCCGGAAGAAGATCCCCCGAAGACGAGCTCTGCTGAGAAGGGCGAAGGTCCGAGCTACAAGGTAAATTTTCGATTACTTTTCTCAGATATAAAGCAAGGATTTCTCTCGTTCCTTAAACAGAAAACTCCTCTCTACTTACGGCTCGGTGGAGGGCTGATCCCCTTGAGGGCATAATTCGGCTGAAGTATCCCCCAGCACAGCACCCTCTGGCAAAGATTTCTTCCCCCGCTTTGAGGCCATGGTCTCCGGGTCTTCAGAGGCGGTCCTCTTCTTCCCCCGAAGAGAGGAATTTTCGATTCCTCCCTTCCGGACAACCTCCTTCGAGGAGGTTGTAGCTTCCTTGTCCCCTCCCTCGCTTTCCTTTGAAGGCACAACCTCCAACATCCTGACTAGCATGGGACCCGGTGTGGTCTCGGGGAGGGGGGTCGGACACCTGATTAGCTTTGCTTTCGCTATCCACTCCTGTTTAAAGGACAGCTCTTTTAGGGGCAATTTTATGATAAATATATGGATAGCGAGTCCAGGCACAAGGCTACTTACTTGAGTATCCGGACGATTGCAGCTCAGACCTGCATCCTCCGTAGAATCCGGACACACTACTTGTGGTCCGAAGAACAATTTGTACATCTCCACGGGCGTCATGCCAAGAAAATGTTGGAGAACTCGTGGTCCCTCCGGGTTGAACTCCCACAGGCGGAGGGGGAAACGTTTGCAGGGCAGAACTCGGCGAATTAACATAACTTGCGTCACCACGACCAGACTGATGTCTCTTTCTAGGAGATCTCGGATGCGGCGCTGCAACAGGGGCACGTCCTTTGCCGGCCCCCAGTCCAGCCCCTTATTGACCCATGACGCCAGTCGTGGCGGGCGACCCGAGCGGAAAGCAGGCAGCGCCACCCACTTGGTGCTCCTGGGAGCCGTGACATAAAACCACTCTCGTTGCCATAAGCTGGACTCCCCTGGAAAAGAGCCCTCGGGCCATGGAGCACCAGCATTGTTGCTTATAAAAGCACCTCCGCACTCCGCGTGCCGTCCCTCGATCATCTTCGGCTCTACTTTGAAGGTCTTGAGCCATAGTCCAAAGTGAGGAGTAATACGGAGGAAGGCTTCACACACGACGGTGAATGAGGAAATATGGAGGATGGACTCCGGAGCTAAGTCGTGAAATTCCAGCCCATAATAAAACATGAGCCCCCTCACGAAGGGATCAGTCGGGAATCCTAGCCCCCGAAGGAAGTGAGACATGAACACCACTCTCACCAGGCTTGGGAGTGGGAATGACCTGCCCTTGAAAAGGCAGCCTATGCGAGATTTCGCCGGTCAAGAACCTGGCCTCTCTCAACTTCAGCACGTCCTCCTCCGCATCGGCCTCGAAGGTCGGAACCGGACATTGTCGAAGGTCCGAAGCGCCTGAAATCTGGAGCCTTGGATGTTGGAACTCGAGGCGAAGGGCGAACTCGTTTGAGATTGAAAGAAAGGAGTAAGGCCTTGGTCTCTTTATAAGAGGTTGAATACCAAGGGCCCTCCCCATGACCGTTTGGGACTCGCCTTTGATCGAGAAAACATACCAACGGGTACGGTTGGGTTACCCACGCCCGTATTGATGAGAATCCCGGAATAAGGGGACACGATCTCTGCTTTGACAAGGCATGCCAAGGAAACCGCCTCGCTAAATGCGCTGAGGTGGGACCATAAAACGATTCGAATAAAGACTTGGCCGTGGTGTGATGTCATGCTACGGAATATGTCAGCAGATTAGATTTGTGTAAATATTATTCTCTCTATGGCAATATGTGGAAACTTATTTTGCAGAGCCGGACACTACCTTTGTGTTCAAAATCTTCTATGAAGTACTTGGAGGAGGAACCCGCCTTGCAATGCCGAAGACAATCTGCGCGCCGGACTCATCGTCATTGAAGCCTGGTTCAGGGGCTACTAAGGGAGTCCTGGATTAGGGGGTGTCCGGATAGCCGGACTATACCTTCGGCCGGACTCCTGGACTATGAAGATACAAGATTGAAGACTTCGTCCCGTGTCCGGAAGGGACTTTCCTTGGCGTGGAAGGTAAGCTTGGCGATACGGATATGTAGATCTCCTACCATTGTAACCGACTCTGTGTAACCCTAGCCCTCTCCGGTGTCTATATAAACCGGAGGGTTTTAGTCCGTAGGACGAACAACAATCATACCATAGGCTAGCTTCTAGGGTTTAGCCTCCTTGATCTCGTGGTAGATCTACTCTTGTACTACCCATATCATCAATATTAATCAAGCAGGACGTAGGGTTTTACCTCCATCAAGAGGGCCCGAACCTGGGTAAAACATTGTGTCCCCTGCCTCCTGTTACCATCCGCCTAGACGCATAGTTCGGGACCCCCTACCCGAGGTCCGCCGATTTTGACACCGACAGTAAAACAAAGAAAACCCTTCCTTACCCTAGGGTCGTCTGACCACCTTCGAATGATGCACTTTATTCCTCCATTTTACAAGCAATTACTAATCTTAAAATGTCTATGCATGTAACTGACATGTTAAAAAATCCAAACTTTTGCCAAGTTCACGTATGACATCGTTAACAATAAAAGAAGTATGAATCTGAAGGAACGGGTGGCTACAAATAACGGAGTATCCCTTTGAGAACAAGATACCAGAAAAGTTGGGAGACCCGGGTATACCCACTATATCTTTGTGATGTAGGGGCAGGCGTTAGTGTGATGCGTCTCACTCTTTATCATAAACTGAATTTAGCTAAATGTATGCCCACGAGCATAACCTTGCAAATGGCAGATAAGTCCACAAACAAGCCGGTGGGAGTAGCTGAGAATGTTCCACTAAGATTAGATGGACATGTTATACCTACTGATTTTAGTATTCTTGACATGCCCAAAGATGAAAATTTATCAATTATCCTTGGTAGGCCATTTTTTTGAATACCACGGGTGCAACATTGGATTGCTCCGAAGGGAAAGTAATCTTCAGAATTTGCGAGGAAGAAATAGTGAAGTACTTCCCGGAGAAGCCAGGAGCGAAGGAGAAGTATGACCCCCCCCCCCTAAACGAATATGTGCGGTAAGTAAAGGAAATCTAAGGCCACCGGAGACTTGACACGATACCGAGGTATGAGGTTGAGCTTAGCAACCTAAAACCAGTGCTTAGTGGGAGGCAACCTATTAGTTTGTCAATTTTTTGTTTTTGTTGTTTTGCTCTCATAAATACTCTCTCCGTTCTTTTATGTAAGGTGCATTATTTTTGGCATGGTGACCAAGGCATAGAATTATAGAGAGTTTAGGACGAAAATGTCCTTGGCTAATTTGTTCGTAAGCAGCAAGTAAATCAATTAGACTAGGAAAGAAAGAGATCCACGCAATCGGAAGAGAGTTCCTTTCCTTTTTTTCTACATGGAGAGATACATGTAATCGGGAGAGATATACTTTCCTTTATTCTGAAGGGATATAAATGGAATTACAAGGAATTAGAAGAAATGCACCTTACATTCTGGACTTTTGTCAAAAAAACAAATACACCTTAGATAAAGGAGGGAGTAATCTGATGAAAAATTCTTGAAAAGTTTGTCTTTGACTTTGTGCCATAGGGGAAACATTGAAGAAAGAAGGTGGAAAGAAGAGGCAGAGAGAAGAGCAAACAGGGCAAAAGACGGTGTGTCATACGGGCACAGCTGCCCATATAAAGGGTATGCACATCAGGGCAGTCTAGTCCTTTCAGGTGCACGTAAATGGAAAAGCAAAAGGAAAATCAATAAAAGAGGAAAAATGGCATGGTAATCAAGGTGTCGATGAACCAGGTGGCATTTTTGCGAAGCCCATCTTGAGAATGGAATTTTTTGCGAAGCCGTGTATTCAACATGGTAAATATCCAATTTTCTCCGTGCCAGCCGACTAACTCAGACATCTTTTGCATATGGTTCCAAATTTCTACTATATACTTAATCACGTGGAGTAGGCTCGATCGTCTCGTCTCCACGTTGAACCAGGATCGGATCCAACTAATCACGGGCTTAATTTCCTCTTGATTGGACGGTCGACACAAGCGAAGATCATCCAGGTACAACTGAATCCCTGTTCCGTGACCGCGAAGACCGCCGTCGATAAAGTATTACCACCAGCAACATTTTCTCCACCTTCTTGGGTAGAACCCATCGTTTTGATTTCCCAAACCTCAAGAGAGAGATAAGGCCGCCCCTCTCACCGTCCGATCGCCCCTCATCTCGCCCTCCATGCCGTCGGATGGAGCCGCCCTCGAACCACGCCACAACAGAACACAAGGAAACGGGGCGAGAGATTCCCGGACGCCTTCTCCGCGAGAGAAACGAATGCGCGAATGAAAGGGTTCTCGCTCTCGCACGTCTCCATCGACGCCTCCGCGCCTCAAAAGCCATCGCACCAGCGGCGCCACTCGAACCCATTTTTCCTCGTCCAAGCATTAATGGCCCGTCCATTTCTCAGGCTGTCCATTCACCAAGATCTATCCATCGCCTTTCCAGGCATGGCATGGCGTTGCATGCCTAGCGCTAGTGGCCGTCAGGGCTCCAGGAGACATGCGCGACAGGGCTGTCTGTCTCATCTTCTCCTGGGGCGAGACAGAGGCTGGCCAGCCGTCGAGAAATGCCTGGTTGAGTAGAGGAAACTAATATTGTTGGAGAAATGTCAAATGTAAGGGGAGAAATAATGTCAGATGAATGAATGAGCGGATGAATGAATGAATGAGGTGGGATCTTCCATGGCAGGGGCCGTGAGGAAGGGTGTGAACAGGGGCGCCCTGGGAAAGTCCAACATGTTGGGCATCCCTCAAACTGGCCATGTGGTTTGGGCACCAAAGTCTCGTCGATAGGTCAAATATCGTTGCAGCCAATAATGTGCCTTCTCTACATTTGTGTTATATAGTATATGTGTTAAGCCGGTGGAGTATTGTATAAGCTAGTCGTAGTACTAGCAAGCTCTCATGACATGTTCTCCCACTCATATGGATTGACCGACTACTGTTTCAAACCTCCATATACTTCTTTTATGGACAAACTTACATATACTTAAACGTGCTAGCACTATAGATTTTAATCCAACATTAATGGTAAATTGTAACATAGTCCCTGTATGTTTTCGATCTTCTCTTCCAAATAATCCCCTTCCCGGTTTTACAAAAACATCATCCTCTCTAAGCTTGGGCATAAAAACCGAAGACCGAAGAACAAAAATCAATCGTCAAAACTAGAAGACCGAATTTAATTCGGTCGGATCGGTCCTGAATAACCCAAATTGGCCGAATTAGCACAATTCTTTGGATGTTTATATGGCATAATTAGCATAATCCCCTGTCTTCTCTAGATGTTTATGACACAATTATGGTGGAATACACCTACTACGTACACATGTTTTCCAAAGTCTTAATTTGGGGGTTTTTTTTTGCATGGAGTCTTAATTTTGGTTGCATAAACCTGTTTACACGTACTTGCTGTCTGAATTCTACTTGCATAGTACACATATACTGTAATGTACATGAATCTGAATTTTGTTTTTGAAAGACTACATGAGTCTGAGTTGCAGGATGGAATTTGGTATGTTTGGTCGGACCGAACATCATCTTGTAAAGACCGAAGATCGAATAATGAAAAACTGAAAAGAGCGAAATAATTTTGATTGTTAGTTATGGAAGACCAAATTCTTGGAAGACCGAAAAGACCGGACCAAGCAAATCGAAAAGACCAAACGCCCGGACTTAACCGTGCCACCCCCCAATCTTTTGGTATTTGTTTCATAGCAGTTTTTCATGCAACCGATCTTCTTTGTCGCGTGTCATTTGTTGAATCGTCGATTGTTCCACACCTATGTAGATTACAGTTACTTTATTTTTTACAACTAAAATTTTGTAGTTCTTTTTATTTGACAACAAACGTTGTCTTGATATCCTCATCAACGATAGTCGAGGGCTTCTTCCTCGTCACCCTCAATCTTTGTGTCTCATTTTGGCTCGTGTGGCAGCACTCCACAAGTCACTGGGTATATCGGGTCTATGGGTCCTCTAATCATATGGGAGCCTGAGCACAAGTATTTCTCACAGAAGCAGACGTCAGCAACACCATCATCCCTACCCAATATTTTGAAAAAATCATAGTTGTTTTTCGTGCAAACCATATTCTTCTAGACCATTAATTGTAGTCACGCGATGTTTGTTGAATCGTCGAATGTTCCATGCACATGGAGTTGTGGTTATGTCGTCATTTATGACTACAATTTTTTTAGTTGTTTCAAACATCCATATATTCAAATGTCCTACCTTAAATTTAAATCTAACACTCATAGTAAATTGTAGCATAGTCTCTATATGTTTTCAAATGTCTCTCTTTCAAATCACGACTCATTTTTTTGTTTTATATAAACATCATCCTCTGCACCCAATCTTTTTAATTTTGTTCCATTGTTTTTTTCTCGTGAAAACCCGCTTCTTCTAGTCCGTCCATTTTAGTCAAGTGTCATTTCCAGAATCGACGAATGTTGTATGCACATGTAGGTTACGGTGATGTCATCATCTACGACTACAATTTGTATCCTTTTCGATTCCACTACCAACACCAACCTCGGTATTCTCGTCGTCGTTGCCGAGGGCTTATGCCTTATCACCCTTGCTCCTGGTGTCTCATTTTGGCTCATGTAACAGCATGACGGGATTCATTGAATACATCAGAGCGTCTAGCTCCGATAACCATATTCAAGCATGAGCACAAGTATTTTCTCACAAAAGCTGAGGTCGGCAACACCATCCTCTCTACTCAATTTTCTAAAAAAATTCATAGTTGTTTTTCCATACAAAACATCTTCCTCTTGCCCTCTCACACTACAACCAAAGCAGCCAAGGGGCCTGAGCCTCCGCCTCCGAGAGCCGCCACAACCAGGCGAAGAGCGCCCCTCCCCCCCACCGCCGCCGCCGTCCGCCACGCGGGCTTAGCTCGGCAGCATCCTTCGGTGACGGCCGCGAGTAGGGATGTGACGAGGAAGTAGGTCGGCGACGCGGTTGTTGGCTTCCGACCGTGTTGCCAGAGAGGCAACACAGGGGACAGGGTGATGAGGTTGCGGTTGTGTCGTCAATTCTTACTGCAAATTTGTAGCCTTTTGACTAGACATAAATACCAAACCCGGTATCCTCGTCAACATTGGCAGGTGGCCTCTTCCTTATACCCTTGTTTGTGGCGTCTCATTTTGACCCATGTGACAATATGCCGTGAGGTCACTGGTTACATAGGGTATATGGGTCTGACAGATATATATGATCATGAGAACAAGTATTTCTCGCACAAGCAGAGGTCGACACCATAGAGTTTTTTTGTAAACCTGCTATTATACTATATATGATTGAAGAGTCTTAGTAAATTCCTAGTATTTATCTTCTTCATTGCCATAAACAATAAACTAATACTATGATCCAGCCAATTCCTACTCTTGCTTACAACCCCTAAACAGACTTTATATATACCTGTTTGCTATTGCTCGGCGCAAATGTCTCACTATTTTTAAAGGTCTTCACAATAATCATTGAATACAAACCTTCAGAATTTTCTCTCTGACTATTCAAATTTGTGAGTTTGTCGGCCTATGGATTTCTCTTTAAGATGTGCATCTTGACCCGGCTACTCCAGATGCCATCACATGGATGGCTTCGGCGATTGGTATCTACTCCGCGGCTTCAACCTATAGGGTGCAATTTGAAGGTGCGTCGATTCCTTTCGAGGCACACAAGATTTGGGAGGCCAAAGTTGAGCCAAAGTGCAAGTTGTTCGTTTGGCTCCACCTTCACCGGAAAGCGCTAACCGCGGATCATCTTGTTGTCCATGGTTGGCCTCACGAGGAGGTTTGGAGTCTGTGTAACACCGAATTTGAAACAAACGAGCATCTCTCTCAGGGATGCCTTTTGGTCCGAAGCGTTTGGAGTATCGTTGCTGGCTGGTCCTCGATCATGCCAAGCTCGGCCCTGGGTTTTTTTCCATGCCCGAGGACTGGTGGAAGAAGAACATTCGAGGCGGAAGCACTTTGGCAGGGTGTTCATTTATGTGTGTGTGGCATGTATGGAAAGAGAGGAATCAAAGGCTTTTCCAGAACGCCTCTTTACATGTGTTAGATGTTGCTTACCTCGTTAGGGAGAACCTTGTCCACTTGGGTTTAGCTATGGCAATGGCATGTAATTTCTAGAGCTTTTTAGTCTTGTAAGTATCTTTTGTACACTTTCTGTTTTTCCATATCTATATGAAACCTGGCAGAGCGCCTGCCTTTTATCGTCAAAATAAATATCAGCCCAAGGATAAATACACGTTACAAGAAAAAAAAAAGAGAATCATGACACACACATAATCCTACATGAGCATGAGCACAAAAATTTCTCGCAGAAGCAGAGGTCGGCAACATCCCGTTTCCTTGCAAACCTTCCTAGTCTTATGTTGCATGGACCCAAATAAGCCGTGTCAAAAAGACGAGCAATTGAAAAAATTGGTCCTCCCTTTTTGCCATAAACAGTAAGCTACAATGATCCACCAATTCCCACTCTCCTCACAACCCCTAAACAGACTTCACAAATATCATCATTCAGCCTAAAAACCACCGCAGCCTCAGAAAAATTGCAGCTACACTAGTACTGTACATTTTACAGAAAAAGAAAGCATTAAGGATTATGACGCGCAGAATCCCATCCTTAGCTTACGAGGGATCACCATCACCATCACCAATAATGGCAGCAAAGAATGTGGGGAAGGGAAAAGGAGGGGTCAGGGAGGCCGCCGAGGAGAAACGCCCGGCTGCTTTCTTCGTGCGGAAAGGGCTCGACATTCTCAACCCCGCAGTCCCTCTCCGTCCACCTCCGCCCGCCACCCCACACTCCACAACGGACGAGCGAGCCAAGCCCGGCCCTCCCCTCTCCTACCTCACCTGGCTTGTCTCTGCTGCGGGCATTGACTCCTCCTCCACCTCCACCTCCACCTCCAAAACTGACTCCTTTCCTAATCTTGCTGGACAGTTCTCTGTAGTCTGTATCCCCGCACATGCCACCATCGACACCTGTCAGCCCCACCACCGGGTCGCCCTAGCCGGTGCGGCGGTGCCCCTCTGCTGCCGTGCCCCCCGGGGACTTCCCGTATCGCGGACGGGTCCTCCTCTGAATGCGGTTGGGGTAGGAGAGGTAGTATAGTATAGATAGAAGAGCCGTGCGCGCTCGGGAGGGGAGAGGAGAGGAGAGAGGCAGGAGTCCCGGGGCTGTACGGGGAGCAGCGTACCGCGTACGTACGCGCGCCCCACCGGCTGGCTACACGGCACGGGCCACCGCCGCGCGCGAGGGAGGAGGACAGGGTGTCAGCGCGGCCGGGCGGGCGGCCGGGCCCCTTTTCTTTCTTTCTGGTGCGGGCCTTGAATGCGTCGTCCTGGCTGCTGATATCCACCCGCCCGCCCTCCCGGACTCCTCGGCCGATCAGATTCGGTTCTGTTACTCGAGCTCGCCGCGGAAAGAGGGGAGGGGATAAGAGGGAGGAGGTTGGGACCTGAACCTGCCAGCAAGCCAGGCATTCTGATCCGGATTCGGCTCCCTCAACCTCCCGGCCGCCTCGAGGAAGGAAGGTTGGTTGGCTTCTTGCTCCTCCTCCCTCACGTCTCATCTCATCTCGGATTATTGTTTTCTCCTTCTTCCGCTTCTCTCCGGATGCTCGTTTGGAAAGCCGTCGGCTGTCTATCTTGGTGTGTCCGTAGACGTGAGCTCGGCTTTCGGTGCTTCTCGATCGAATTCATTCGTCTGAAAGGCAAGTTCGCTGTTTGTTTGCGGATCCTTTTTCGCCGGTTACTAGTGCTCAAGTTTCTTCGAGCTCTCTGCTCCGGATTGCTTTACCATTGTGCTCATAGTACGCCTCGGGTTTTCGATGCCGTTACTGTGCAAATCTGTGCGAGGCCTGCGTCTGCTTTCGTATCATTGCCTTTTGGATTTGTCCGGTTTTTTTGCCTAGATGAACTTCTTTTGCCTACCCTCCATTGTCGAGTCGAAAAGTTCAGGTGCTGTTTGCCGAGTCTGAACTTATCCTGAGATGTTCTCCGGTCGTGGTTTGGGAAGTCATAATACCGGCGGGGTGTTCGGATTTAATAATAATCTTGGTAAAAGGAATAGTAGATCTTGCTTTGCGCGTTTTCATTTTTTGTCGCGAGAATTGTTGCCCCATAATCTGACGTCTCGTTGCGTGAAAAGTCGATGTCTTCACTAGAAAATCAAATGGTCTGGATGATGCTTGTTCGGGTCATAATTTTTGCTCCTGCAGTTTCTCTAATGCTTCACTGCAATCCAACTGTCAAAAAACCGCGTTATTCCAACTGCTCGTGCCTGTATTCTGCTAATTCTTGAGAAGAAGTCAAATCATTATTGATTTACAAATGAGTATTCAACTATGTATGCCCGCCGATAATGATCAATATTGCTTTGTTTTTTATTCGCTGAACAGGACATTTTATATAAGCAATAATTGCCCGTATAATACTACCGGTTGCGTACCAAGTTCAGCTCACAATCTTTTCTTCCTCGTGTTGTATTTCAGGATACTTGAGAAGGCCAGGCTGCCGCGGGTTCTTCAGCAAGATTCAGGGATCTGTTTGATACTGAACAGACCCTTGACCTCTTTGTGCATCACCCATCTTTTTTACAACTTGCGGCAAGAATTTGGCAGCAAATGGGTCGAGGAATCGCTGCGATTCCTGGCCTAAGGTCTCCCGGCGGCGTTTCTTGTGACTTCTGTTCGAAATTTCACTTCGACATGTGGTTCATGCTAATCCAAGCTTCCAAAGTTGGAGTCTGATCACTTGTGACAGCGTTTCCCCGTGTCCTTAGTTCCCGGCAATATGGACACGGAGACCTCCTGGGTTAGGAGGACTAAGTTTTCGCACACCGTCTACACAAGGGTTAGTTCCCATGGGGTGCATGTGGCTCCTCTTGGCAGGGATGTGGAGCAGAGACTTCAGAGGTTTGTGAGCATGAGTAAGTGTGTGACGATGCCCATTGATCGAGGCAATGATGAAACAGTGGCTGCGCTGAAGCATACTGCTAGTTTGCCATCACTTCGAGCCTCACTTCAGCCTAATGAGAAGAAGGCCAGCAAGCAGAAGATGAGTTTGGAGATTCCTTTGAGCCCTCCGGCAAAGTCTGAGAAATCCAAGGCCCCAAGGGCGAGGAGCCTGGTCAAGAGCCCAAGCTCGATGATGCTCCTTAGCTACTTAAATAATGCACACACAAGTCAGGGCTCCAACCTTCATCAAAAGGCTAATGGATCTCCTCACAAGCTGAGATCCAAGTCCCCTCTTCCCAGCGTAGTGCCTTCAGATACATTCAGGGAAGCGAGGGCCAGCAGTCAGAGGTTCACAAGCCCTCCCCCGAAGCGTGTGGGATCTGATAAAAGCGTCTATGGCAAATCGTTGGGCAGGGAAGGGTGTGATATGGGTCCAAGCCCTGATTGGTGTTCGACTCTGGTGGTCTCTGATAAGCACAATTCTCAGAAGGATAGCTCATGGACCAGAAGATACTTTGACAATGGGGGAAGGAGGAGGGTTAGTGCAGTAGAGACTGTGAGGAGCCGTACGGTTAGCATGGCTCAAGCGGTGCAATCTACAGTTGATTGGGAACTTGATCCAACCAAGCTGCTTGTTGGCCATAGGTTTGCTTCTGGGGCACATAGCCGGCTATACAAAGGACTTTACGACAATAAGCCGGTTGCACTTAAATTTATCCGCCGGCCTAAGCCTGATGCTGGTGGGATAATAGCTGCAAAGCTTGACAAACAATATAACACTGAGATCAATGCATTGTCTCATCTGCATCATAAGAATGTGATCAAGGTATAATTACATTCAGACTTTTCAAGATGTATTGTTTTTCTTATTATATCTCTGGGCATAGATAGTGCAGAGTGTTTGGTTTGATTTTTTTCCCTTAGCCTTATAGTGGTCATGCAATCTAATAAAATCACACGGGCACGTTCATGCTCCTTTTTTTGCAATAGAAAAATACTTTGAGGATATATCTTGGTTGAACCTTTTGTTATAATCAACTCATGATTGTCTGCCAACTTGCTATACACCTTCAGAAGAAGAAAATTAAGTTGATGTTATCTTAGGATAAGCACCGTTGCTATTTTCAGTGTGCCGTCAAGTGCTCAAAATACTCACCAATAAGTTTATTTATTATATGAGCTGACCACAGTCCGTAATATTAGTGAATCATGCCTCGTTATTGATTAACCTTGTCTCATTTCATTTTGTTGGTAACTTCTGATTTCATTTTGTTGGCAACTTCTTAATGCAGCTTGTAGCGGCTCATAGATGTGGACCGGTTTATTACATTATTACGGAGCTTCTTCCTGGAGGTTCCTTGAGGTCATACCTGCACAACCCAGAGCACCACCCCCTCCCTCTGGAGAGGACCATATCCATCGCTCTGGAGATTGCCCGCGGGTTGGAGTACATCCACTCTCAGGGAATTGTCCACCGCGACATTAAGCCCGAGAACATCCTTTTTGATGAGAAGTTCGAGGTGAAGATTGCTGATTTCGGCATTGCCTGCGAGGAAACGTTATGTGATCTCCTAGTGGACGATGAGGGCACGTACCGCTGGATGGCCCCTGAGATGCTAAAGCGCAAGCCGTACAACCGGAAGGTGGATGTATATAGCTTTGGACTGCTGCTGTGGGAGATGGTGACCGGAAGAATTCCTTTCGAGAACCTCTCCCCAGTCCAGGTGGCTTATGCCGTTGCGAATAACGTAAGAGTTTAATTATGAGTGTGAGTTTGCCTTCTTTGCAGAACGTAATCAGAAGATGTACGCGTTCTCTCCTTGACTAAATCCTTTGGTTTTGTTTCAGAACAAGAAAGCGATGGAGCCTCAAGATTACTGCCCAGCAGTAGTGAGACCCCTGATTGAGGAGTGCTGCGCGTTGCAGCCTGAGAAGAGGCCGGATTTCTGGCAGATTGTGAAAACCCTGGAGAAGATCCAGTCGGTTATGTCGCAGGGCGGCTGCCTGGACGCGCTGAGGAGCAGTGACCACAAGAAGGGGCTTAAGCACTGGATTCAGAAACTGAAGCCATCGCACAGCGCGTGAGCTCAGTCATCTAGCATCGTTTCGACCGTTATTTTATCCGGTTGGGTATGCTCCCCTAGTCTAGCCTAGCGTAAGATGATATAAGCTTTTCATTTCGTGTTTTAAGATTCTAGCATGGATGCGGATGTTTATTAGGTGAGCTACAATTTGCTTTTTTATTACATTATTAGTAGTTGTATACCATATCAAACTTATACTATGTGTTATCTCATTGGCTCTTGCTCCCTGTCGCTGTCTGCTAAGCTCAGTCGCAGTGCAGATTATTCATATTGGTCGAAATCGTCGATAGAAGTTAGTCATGATTATTAGCCTGCTCTTATAGAAGTCCCTCATTTAGATAGAGATTGCCGAGGAAAGCCCGCCGACTCGCCGGCATTAGCATCATGGCCAAGTGCGTGGTTAATTAACGCAATTATTGGCACCTTTGTTCGTCAGCATGCCACTGACTCCTCGTGGTGCTTTTTATTTTGTTGCGAGATGACGGCCCGGTTTCAGATATGCTTGTTTTACCGCTGCATTTCCGTGATATTTTGTTGTTGCGAGGTGACGGCTCGGTTTTAGATATGTTTGTTTTACTGCTGCATTTCCGTGATATTTTGTTGTTGCGGGATGACCGGCTCGGTTTCGGATATGTTTGATTTACTGCTGCATTTCTGTGATATTTTGCTGAAGACGGGTGTTCGTCCTGGCCGTCGCTGCCGGTGGCGCCCTGACGCGGAAGGTGGGAGGGCCTGGACGTTGTTGAGGCACGCGTTGCTGTGGCAGTTCCCTGGCCAGCAGTTGCCACCGCGTGCACGCGTTTGCCACCAGCAAGCAGGTAGACAGTTCCAGGGCGGCGTGGTGCACCGGCCGATGGTTGCTCGGGGTGCCTGTCGTTGCGATTGCGCGTGGCTGCGCCAGCAGAGGTCTCATGCTGGTGAGTGAGGCTGAAGAATCATGCCGGCCCACCCACCCTGCACAGAGCCTTTGCGCAGCTTGCCCGCACCGGCGCCGGTCCTTGTGCTGTTTTATGCACCGTCCACTTGAACCACATGAGACCTCAAGCAGTTCTTCATCAAGGCGTGCTTTTTTAACCTGGGTCCGGCGACATTAGCAGAGGACTTCTCACAAGCCCCCCAAAGCAACGATCCCCTCCACGTGGCTTTTTTTTTTTGTATTTCCCGAGCACGGGATCACACAGATCTATCTAGGATTAAAGCATTTCAAGGGTGTGTGGTTCAGGAGGCTTGGAGCCAAGGTGTGAACCATGTTGACCCCTACCATGTTCTCTCTCACAAGCTGAGAAGGACGGGTCAGAAGGAGCTTAGGAAGTGGAGCAACACGATCTTTGCGCACACCAAAGTCAAAATTCACATGGCTCTCGAGGTCATTCTCCGACTTGATGTGGCACAAGAGCATAGACCTTAAAGTGTCGAGGAACGTGATATTAGAAGAAGGCTCAAACGAAAAGTGGTTAGTATGTTGTGCTTGACCGTGCGCGAAAATAGTATGGATGTGCTTGATCATGCACGAAAAAGGCAAAGCTCGAGGATCACCACTCACCAGTCTCAAGGACGGAGATGCTAACACGCGCTTATTTCACCTACGGGTTAACCATAGAAGAAGGAAGAATTTCATCCATAGCCTCAAGCACAACAACAGGTGGGTTACCGATCATGATCACAAAAACCAATCGTCGAAAACCACTTCTCCGAGGTCACCAAACGTGGACGGCCCCGACACATTGACATTAATTGAAAAAATTCTCTGGCTTCCACTTATGACCTCTCAGATCTTGGGATGCCTTCTCGGAGGAGGAGGACAAACGGACTATCTTCGATCTTCCTACTGACAAAGCTCTGTGCCCCAATGGTTTCTTCGGAGCCTTATTCAAAGATTGTTTGGGAGATCATCAAGGATGTTGTTGTGCTCGAGGTCAAACACTTCTTCGACTTGCGTACTTCCAGCCTTCATTGGCTTAACTCGGCGAACATTGCTCTCATACCAAAGAAGCATGGGGCGGAGAGCATTTCGGACTATTGCCCCATTAGCCTCGTCCATGCCATTGCCATGATTATTGCAAAAATGATGATTACCCGTCTTGCTCCTCACATGACAAACCTTGTGTCCAATGCCTTTATAAAGAAGAGGAGCATCCATGATAATTTCACGGCAACAAAACTCTAACCTTGCTTTTCAAGCTCAACATCAAGAAACCGTTTGACTCCATGAGATGGGATTTGCTTATGATTTACTGAGGCACCATGCTTTCCGAGCAGATTTAGGGAATGGGTTTCGGCTCTCCTCCCCACAGCCTCGTCAAGGGCGTTGATCAATGGTGTGGTGGATGATCCGTTGAAGCATGGTCACGGTCTCTAACTCTAACAAGGGGACCCGCTGTCCCCGCTTCTCTTTGTCTTGGCGATTAACCCCCTACACCACCTTCTCAACAAGGACACGTCCCAAGGGCATCTACACCCTCTACGTGAGAGAACTCCAACCATCCGTACCTCATTCTATGCCAATGATGATGCCATCTTTGTCAAGCCTATTAAGGAGGACATCCCTCGTGACTACACTTGCCTCTTTTGGGGAGGTGACCAACCTTGTTGCTAATTGCTCCAAAAGCCTAGTGCCTCCCATTCAATGTGACAACATTCACATTGACTACGCCATCCACCCTTTCCTGGCTATGCGCACCACGTTCCTGATGCGCTACCTGGGGCTACCTTTGTCGTTCAAGCGCCTAGAGAGGATCCATTTTCAGCACTTGGAGGATAAAGTCGCAGGCAAACTCCCTGCTTGGCAAGGAAGGCATGTGGATTACACGGGTCGTGTGTCCTTGTTAAAGCCATCCTCACCGCCATTGCCATTTACCATCTTATGCCCTTGTACACCCCGATGGAAGTTGGGAGGGAAATTGATAGTACCCGTCGCGCATATCTTTGGGCGGGCACTGAAAAGGTCTCGGGAGGCAAGTGCAAAATTAATTGGGACCTTGTTTGTAAACCCAAGAAGCACGAAGGCTTGGATGTGCTCAATCCGGAGAAGTTTGCTACAACTCTCTGTCTTTGCTGGCTCTGGTTTGAGTGGATGGATACCAAGGAGCCTTGGATTGGTATGGGATCACCGTGCTCATATGAGGACCGTGACCTCTTCGCGGTTGCCAGTCTTGTCACCGTTGGTAATGGGCACTCTACCGAGTTCTAGAACTTATCGTAGTTGATTGGATTGCGTCCTCGCGACATCGCACCTATGATGTTCGCCCTCTCCCACAAGAAAAACTACTCGGTCCAACAAGCTTTATCCAATGACCTTTGGATTTCAAATATTGATGTTAGATGCGATCTAGGCCTCCGCCAGCGTAGGCTTGGGAGGCCAAGAAGGTCTGGGGATGTCCATCTGCTCCTCTGGGCTCCTTACTGTCGTTAGGTACACAGTGGGCCTCTTGGGCCATCCCTGTGGATGAGCCACCCCCGTTGTACTACACCGTCAAATATGGAGAAATTCTTGTCGAACATTTTCATTGAGTTGATTGGTACGCCAAAAGGTCGATTTCTTTGAATTTGGATTCCTTTTTTGGTGTTGGATTTCTCGGCTTTTGAAGTGGATTTCCAATGGGAGAGATTTGTGGAGTGATCAAACAATTGTCGTCTGATAAGTCACCAACGTGGTTGGATTTTCGGCCATATTATTTCAATGTTGTTAGTCTATCATTAAGGACGGTATTGTGGTTATGGTGAGTTAGTTATGATGGATAAAGTTTTCATACTTTGAATCGGGCTTTTATTTTCTTGTGCTAAAAGAAGGACTGGGTGAGCGATATCTATGAGTGTATGCCAATTAGCCTTATTCATGGGTTTTCATAGATTCCCATGAAATTACTCGCATTGCTTGTCAAGCCGAAGATGAATAATTTGACTACTGCAAATCAAAGTGTCTCCAT